>NC_045705.1:43679092-43988131 GCF_009834535.1 Camelus ferus
GGAAACGCCTTCCAAAAACTCAATAAGAAAAAAGAGTTAAAGAATTTTTAAAGGAAAAAAAGAAAGAAAAAGAATGTTTTGAGGTAAAAACTTACAGAGCCTGATGTTAAAAACATAGTATAAAACTACAAAAAACTGAAATACTGAATTAAGTTATTTTTATCTGATAAAAGATATTTTAAATCAGTAGTAAAATGAGGATTATTAAGTAAATCATTCTGATACATTCGATTAAACTATTTGAAGAAAAAAATAATACTGCTAGACCCCTACTCATACCACAAGGTGAAGTAAAGCCCAAATAATTGTTTTAAATGAAACTAAAATAATGCACAAGTCACAACAGCCCATCAGTATCTTTCTAATCATCAAAGCAAGAAAGTAATGATGATGAAGATTTTAAAGATCTGATGTAACCCAAAAACTTCTCACAATCCAGGAACACCATAAATAAAATCAAAAGGCAAATGACATACTTGGAAAAAACAACATATTTTTAAGCCATAAAAGTTAAAAAAAATAAATACAATAATAAAAAATGGGCAAAAGACATGAATTTGCAATTCACAAAAGACATGCACATGGACAATATGTACATAAAAATATTTAACACATTAGTCATCAGAAGAAAGTAAATTAAAACAACAGCCTGCGCATGCCTCAGGACCTTTGCATCTGCTACAGTCCATAGCAATGGAATGCTCTCCATTGGTAGCTTTTCCTCTCTCAGATCTCAGCTGCCTCTTCAGTGACCAACTAAACCAACTCACCAGTACTTTCAATGAATCTCTAGAGTCTAAGATATACCCATTTTTGTTTTCTTCCCAGAGCTATCAGAGATGCCCTTGCTCACTGTATCTCCATGTCTGGAACTGGCATATGGAAGACCACTGAATAAATATCTGTGGATTGATTTGCTAAATTAATCAATAGTTGACTATACTCCCGAAATATATGCAGAATGTTACCACTCAGCATCTCCACTGCTACCACTGTGGCCCAAGGTACCACCATCTCTTCCTGGATTTTTCCAATAGCCTCCTGAGTGATCTACCTGCCACCAACCTTGCCACCTTCATCCTCCCAAAATCTATTCTAGAACATGAGTTAGCCTTAGTGATTCTTAGAAATAAGTCAGATAGCATGACTCTTCAGCTCAGATTTCCCTGTGGGGAATTTCACCCAGAACAAAAGCGCAAGTTCTTAACAACAACACACAAGGCCTTGGACACCTCACTTTGCTCTGACCTCTCTGCCTCACCTCCCACCTTCCTCCCCTCCTGCACTCCAGCCACACTGGCCGGCCAGGCCTCAGCTGCTCCTGGCTCCTGCCCAGAACTTTCCTGCCTTGGGACATTCGCACTGGCTGTTTCCTCAGCCTGGAATTCTTATCTCCAGATGCCCGCAGGGCTCACTCATTCTCTTCAAGTCTCACCAATTGCTGTCTTCTCAGTGAGGACCACCCTGACCACCCAACTGAAAACTGTACCCTTACCATGACCAGCATTACCCATCTGCCTGACTCTGGTGTATTTTTCTCCCTAACACCATCTTCTAAACCATTATATTTATGTTCTACTTCTGGTGGCTGCAAAGGATGGAAACCCTACAGAAGCAGGATTTTCGTCAGTTTGGTTCATCGCTGTATCCCCTCACCACCACCAGCCCCTAGAACAATGCCTGATGCACTGCAAGCTCTCAGTAAACAACTGCTGGACGAATGAACAAGCCAGGAGGAGAAGGAAGAGAACAGATACTTACTTTGGCACTATCTGTGTCAAACATGTGGTGAAGATCTCTTCCTTATCTCTCTGCCACTGCTGCCCCAGAATTTATAAATGAAACAAGTCATGTCCCATTGAAGGAAGCCCAGAGTTAAACAGATACAAATAAAATGCAACCACTGGATTTTACGGGGTGCAGAGTCCAGAAAGTGAGAGGTGCTGCTCTAGGGGCCCCTGTCCCGGGGACCCCCCTCCCCCAGCTGACAGGACTCAGACCCCAGCTGCCGTGATGACCTAGGGGAACCAGCAGGGCCGTGAGGAGTTACTGAGAGTAGCCCCTTGAGCCCTAAACCCACACAGGCACAGCCTCTTGGCTGTCAAGATTGGATCCTAGAACCACAGGATTCCAGAATCAGGTGGATTCTTTGTGGTCCTTGAGTGCAACCTCCTCACTTTACAGATGAGAAAACTAAGCCCCAGAGAGGTTAAGTGAGGTCATTGTGGTACTTCTTCATCCTCGTTAAGGGAAGAGGACAAACATTAAAGCACAAAACTTTATAAAGAAAAAAAATTTATCTCAGAAAGAGGCTCTTGCTGACCTCACCCTGAGTTCTGCGGCTGATCCAGGATGTGGGTCTGCATATTCGCGTGTCACAGCAGATTTAGAAATAACTCCTCTCGTCTCAGTCAGACAACACTGAATATTTTAATTCTGTCAGTCTTTTCAGAGCTTGTGCTATCTCCACCTTATTAAATCAACCTACCAAAAAAAAAATGCCAATTTAAAATAGACTGTCTCAAAAAATACATTTATATAATTTATGAGTTTTGAGTGTTCTCTATTCAGACTGGCATGTCCAAGAATCTGATTAAAACTATTAGTTTACAGAAGAAAGACTGAAGCCAGTCTTCAAAGTGAAGAGACAACCTTGCAGGTTTTTCTTTTGGTTTCCCGCATCTCTCCCTGGTATTGCAACACTAAATAAAACCATACAGATATGCCCTGTAATGGGAGATGGGGCGGGGCCAGCCCAGTTAATAACCTTGCCGACAAAGGCAGACAATTATATCTTATTTTTATTCATGGGCTCTGAAAGCATTTAAAATGCAGCACAGCCATCACCAATGACTGACATCTACATCTGTGTGTGCTTGTGGCGTCGGATGTCAAACTAACATATATATATATATATTTTTTTTTTTTTCAATTTCACTTTTAAACCGGCCTGCAATGGGGAGCTACCATGAGTTACTAAGCTGTGTGGGTCTTCAAAAGATTTAGCTTACGTGCAGCAGCATAAAGTGAGGTCTTTGTTGGGAGTGGACCTGTATGTTCTGAGACCCATTTAACTCTGGAGGACCTTAAAGTGATGTCCCTGAATGGGCAGCCAGCCTTAAATAGCTTTTCCTGTTCCCTCATGGCTCGGCAGGAAAATACTTAGGAAATAGTGTATGCATAGTACATCCTAAAAATGCAGCTCAGAAATCTTAAACACAGTTCACTTTAGAGTACAAGGAAGGAATGCAAAGAACTAGGAGACAAGCATCGACAGATGACTGGATAAAGATGTGGTAAACCTATACAATGGAATACTACTCAGCCATAAAAAGGATGAAATCTTACCATTTGCAGCCACAAGGATGGACCTAGAGATTATCAGTCTAAGTGAAGTAAATCAGATAGAGAAAGACAAATATGGTATGATATCACTTATATGTGGAATCTTTAAAAAGGACACAAATGAACTTATTTACAGAATAGAAACAGACTCACAGACATAAAAAACAAACTTACAGTTACCAATAGGGAAAAGAGGGGTGGAAAGATAAATTGGGAGTTGAGGATTTGCAGATACTAACTATTATATATAAAATAAACAAACAACAAGGTCCTACTGTATAGCACAGGGAACTATATACTTTGTAATAACCTGTAGTGGAAAAGAATATGATACATGCTAAAAACGGAATTTATAAGTCTCACTTTCTCTTGTGTACACAAATGATACTACTCAGCCATAAAAAAGAATAAAATAATGCCTATGCAGCAACATGGATGGGCCTGGAGATTGTCACACTAAGTGAAGTAAACAAGAAAGAGAAAGTAAAATATCATATATCACTTAGATGTGGAATCTAAAAAGAAAAAAATGACACAAACAAACTTATTTACAAAATAGAAACAGACTCACACACATAGAAAACAAACTTATGGTTACCAGGAAGTAAAGGGGGTAGGGAGGGAAAATTGGGAGTTTGGGATTTGCAGATACTGACTACCATATATAAAACTGACAAACAAGGTCCTACTGTAGAGCACAGGGAACTATTCAATACTTTGTAATAGCTTATAATGAAAAAGAACATGAAAAGGAATATATATATGTATAACTGAATCACTATGCTGTGCACCAGAAATGAATGCAACATTGTAAATCGACTATACTTCAACTAAAAAAAAAAAAAAAAAAAAAAAAAAGATAGGTGCAAAACTCCACTCCCGGAAGAGAGAGGACAAAAAGCAGGAGGATGTGGCCACATTATCAAAGAGAGGATTCCAAGAGGCAGGAGGAGGTCAATAGATTAAATGAGGCAAAGACATGGTTAGGAATACAAATGAGAATTTATCTAACAAAAGACCAGAAGGAAACTGAAAATTATAGCAAAACTGATTTTTTTGTGAATGAATTTGAAAATTTTGAAGAAATAAACCATGTTCTAGAAAACACATGACCACAGACTGATTCAAAAGAAGTATAAAACATGACTAGACCAAAATGTGTGTAAGAAATGAGAAGACATCCAATAACTACTTTCAAGAAAACTTCCAGGACTACTTTCACCAGAAAGTTGCTTCTAACATCAAAGTTACCAATAATCCATATGCTATAAGGTGTCATGGATGAAAGGAGAAAAGTTGATGTTCCCTGATGAGCCCAGGCCTGCTCTAGGGCCAATGACACAGTGAGAAACAGAACACAGAGGCACCCAAGTGTGGTAGAGCCAGCCTTATACAGTAAGAGACAGACCCCTCCCCCATGCAGATGAGAGCCCTCCCTTAGCTCAAGTGTGGAAAGGCATCTCTCAGCTCTGAGCCTCTCTGACTTGAAGGATTGACCCTCTACATGGGTCGTGCCATCACTCAACTTTTGGCGTGCTTCCCTGGAGAACTGGGGAGCTGTACCCGTTCACCTGCATCCTCAGATGTTATATAACCTCTAGTCGACATGTTGCTGGTTCAGCAGACAAGCCAAGAAAAAGCAACTCTGAACTGAGCGTGAGTTACCATTCTTGAACCTAAACCAACCCTCAGCATTCTGGCTAAGCCCTCTTCCTAATCCACTTTGTTATGTTCACAAACCTTGATACCAAAACCTAATGCAACAACAGAGAACAACCAGAAAGTCAGTTCCAAGGTAAAAGCCAATTTTACTTAAGAACACAGAGTTGTAAACTACTAGGGGATAGTATCTTAGAAATTTAGAAATTTGAAACAGAAATATTAAATTGTATACCACTACCAAATGGATGTCTGCTCAGTAATGCAAGAATGGCTTACTATTAGAAAATCTATTAGCATACTAAATGATGACATGAATGCATCTATTAATAACCAATAGGATCAACTAATAAATGCCTAAAGTGAATGTGATAAAACTTGACACAGATTATAGTGAAACACTAGGGGAATTCTCATTAAGTCATAAATAAAGCCAGGATGCCTGCTATCATTTTTTTTTAATTATCAGTTACCCTCAGACAGATCTGCCAGTAAGCTAACACAGAGGGCAACTGAAAATGAAAAGATACAATTGGTCACTCTTTCATAAAACACATGGGCTGTACTGTTCTACCTCAATTTCCCAAGAGCAACATTTCTCACACTTGAGTTCATGGACCCCTAAAGGTTCGTAGGTGAGTTCACTCTCTGGGATTCTCCAGTTCATAAATTACAGGTGTACAATAGAGTGATTCACAATTTTTAAAGGTTATATTCCATTTATAGTACTTATAAAACTACTGGCTATATTCCCCATGTTGTACAATATATCCTTGTAGCTTATTTTATACCTAATAGTTTGTGCCTCTTAATCCCCTACCTCAGTGTTGCCCCTCCCCTCCTCTCTCTACACTGGCAACCACTAGCTTATACTCTGTGTCTGTGAGTCTGCTTTTTTGTTATATTCACTAGTTTGTTGTATGTCTTAGAGTCCATATATAAGTGATATCACATAGTGTTTGTCTTTCTCTGTTTGACTTATTTCACTTAGCACAATGCTCCCCAAGTCCATCCATGTTGCTGCAAAAATGGCAAAAGTTCATTCTTTTTATGGCTGCATAGTATTCCATTGTATATATACATACCACATCTTTTTTATGCATCAGTCTGTTGGTGGACACTTAAGTTGTTTCCATATCTTGGCTATTGTAAATAATGCTTCTATAAACATTAGTGTGCATGTATCTTTTCAAGTTAGTGTTTTGGTTTTCTCTATATATGCCCAGGATTGGAATTATTGTACCATATGGTAGTTCTTTTTTTAGTTTTTTTGAGAAACTTCCATACTGTTTTCCACAGAGGCTGCTCCAATTTACATTTCCACCAACAGTGTACTGTTTTAATTGTTGAGCACTGATAAAGAAAGATCAAAGTGGGACATAACATAAATTGTACATTTTCATCAACTGATGACATGAATGAAGGTTCTGCAGTGAAAGCCAGAGAGAGAACTGAGCCTTCACAGAGCACATGATACCTGAGGTGTGCTGAACCAAATGACCCTGGGCTGAAGCCATCAGTCCATGGTCACATGACAAGCACTGTCTTGAATTCAGCAAAATGTTGTTAACTACATGTAATGAATGTTAATCTATTGTGTATTAGTTTTGTGCCTTGTAATTAAGAGTTAATCAGAATAAAAATCGTATTCCTAGTTATAGATTTTTTATATTTTAGGAATGGTATTCTAATCATCTTCTAAAATAATTTAAGTCATTACACGTTGTTCAAAATATTGTTTTCCTTTGAAAATTGTCCACACCTTACTGAGACTTAAGGAACACTGCTTTAGAGAATCAATTAAAATGCCATTAACACTAATAAGAGAGTTCAAGAATAAAGAGAGATACAAAGTAAATACACAAAAATCAATAGCTCCCTTAAACACCAGCAATAAAAAGATATAAAATATAATGGGAAAAGAGAATCCCATATTAGCAGCGTAACAAAAGGTAACTAGAAATAACATTAACAAGAAATACTCAGGAAGAACATACGTTCGGGGGGAAAAAAACTATAAAACTTAACCTAAAGACCCAGGAGTATTTGAATCCGTGGGAAGAAAAGCATTTGTGTTAAAAACTAAATAATGTTTTTAAGAGGCAGTTATTCTGAAATTTAATTGCATGTTTAATTCAATTTCCATTAAAGTCCACACAAGATTATTACTGAAATATGACCATGTTGATCTGGGAGAATAAAATGGTGAGAACAGTCAAGAAAGTTGAGCAACAGGTAAGAAATGAGGCTGTAGGTCAGGAGAAAGAAAAAGTTATAGAAGTTAACGAATTAACTTAAACAGGTATCTTTCTACCAGAGTCCTTGGTGCCTTCCCAATGCAAATATCATCTGTGTCTGCACAAGAGGAGCGACAGAAAAGTGTGCAGGGCTTACCACTTATAAAGAAGGAAGCTCTTCTTTATAAAACAGTCCCCACACATATTTCCCCTACATCATAGGGGACAGTTTGAGAAACACTCAGAATACTACAAATGAGTCTCCCGGGCTGTTTCCTGACCGCCTCACCATCGACACTCCTCCCGCAGTGCACTTCAGCCATTCACATCGTCACTCACACCCGACAGCTTCCCATCATCAGAAAGTTTACTTCCTTCAACAATCTCTTACCTTCAAGCCAATCTCTCTCTTTTAATTGAATTAAAGATTCTTTAAATGCTATAGTGCTTGACAATTTTCAAAACTTTCACATATAATATCATATAATCCCTTAATAACCCTTTTCTGAGATTCTTTACCCCCATATTGATCCTCCCCACTTTCCTTTTCCTACGGGTAACCACCAGTTTGTTCTCTATATCCGTGAATCTGCTCCTTCATTTTACTCACTAGTTTGTTGTGTTTTTTAGGTTCCACATATAAGTGATATTATACAGCATTTGTCTTTTTCTGTCTGACTTATTTCACTTAGCATAATACACTCCAAAGTCCATCCATGTTGATGCAAATGGCAAAATTCCATTCTTTCATTGCTGCACGGTATTTAATTGTATATGTGTAGCGGTACCAACCCATTTTCCTGTTATCTTTCAAAACTTGTCAAAAAAAAGTTGCCTAAGCATTTCTCCACATTCTTACTTTTAAGTCACTCCTCAGTCTACTCCTATCTGGCAGCCTTCTGCCCCAACTCTTCCCATGGGAACTGCTCTTTGTTAAAATCACCAAACAACCTCTTGCTGAGTCAAACAGGTACCTTTCTGATCGAATGTTTCTAAGCAGCATTTGACAGAGAACTAATTCCTCCCTTTGACAACCCTATCCTAGGCTTCTGCCTTCTTATTGAAGCTACCTTCTATCTCATTGGGCATGATTTATCAGTCCTCTTTGCTGGCTCCTCCATCTCCATTAAACTCGAAACTTAAAATCCTTGGGATTTGGTCTGAGCCCACATCATTCTCTCTTGATGATCTCAGCCATTTTTATGGTTTCCAATACCACTTATATTCTGATAGCTCTCACATTAATATCTCCAGGTAGACTTCTCCTTTGAACCGAGGACACATAGGTCCAACCACCTACTACTCATCTGCATTGGAATACTTCACAGACATCTCAAATAGAACATGTCCCAAATAGAATTCCTGAATTTCCCTCTTACAAAGTAGAGCCACCAGCCACACAGCAACTAAAGTCAGACAATTCATGGCCATCCTTGACTCGTCCTTTTTCCTTTACTCCACAATATTCAATCTGCCCTTGAGTATTGTCTATTTAAATATATTTCAATAAATGCAGGTCAAATACATCCACTTTTCTCTGTCATCACTGCTACCATCCAGTCACTATCCTTTCTCCCTGGAGTCCTTGTCTGCATGTGACCTCCTCCATGACATTCTTTATACATCACTCAGTGGGTCATATAAAAATCTAAATCACATGTTCTGTCTCTGCTTAGAATCTTTTCATCATGAACCCTTACACTTAGAAAAAGTTAAAAATTCCTTAGCACAGCCCCCAGACTCTTCAACACATGAACTCTGCCAGCCTCCTAAACTTTGTGATGTGCCCCTTTCCCCCAATTTCTCTAAGCAAAAGCCACCCTTCCTAGAACACACCAGGATCTTTCCAAACTAAGGCATTGACACCTGAACTTTACTAAAATCTACCACCATTTTACTTCTGTATTTTCTCATTTCACATCCATCTTCCACACCAGAATGTAACTTTCACAAGACCTTTCAGAGTCACACCTTGTCGATCTCTTTACTGTTGCAACCCCTGCAGTGAGCATAGGTGTTTGGCCACTGCAGGGGCACAAAGATTTTTTTAAGTTAGTGAATAAAAGTTCTTTCCTTCCCCACATGCCCCTTTCACCCCAAACAGGACTACCAAATGTCCGGCATTCACCTTTAGCTGCTTTGAAGAGGTAATTTTTTCATAGTCATGCGCCATTTCCATCTGAGTGCATTATTAATAGCACCGTAAGCAACTCTCGGCGTGCTTATGACAATTTTGAAAGCTACTTCAGTACCCTGATCCACAATTACTATTCATCCTGGGTCCTCAATTTACTGAAAGACATGTTTATTCACCAAAAATGAAAAAAGAAAAAAAATAGGCACTTCGAAGAAGTAAAATCTCAAAAAGCCTATTCTGAATAGGCAGCTACTGCCACAGCGATGAGACAAATATTATAAAATTCAGTTTCCAACAGAGCTACAACACAAGGCTTGGAATTTGTGTCAGGAACAGTTCCCTCACCTCCCCTTCACCTCTCATCACACGTTTTCAAGCCTCATCACCTGCAAGTCCCCCGGCCAGCATGGCAAAGGACTGGCTCTCACCAACCAGATGAAAAGACAGGCAGCTGCAGCGAGGAAGCCACTGTCCCCAGAGCGGGTTTCCATCTCAGCACCTGGTGCTGAGACTTTGGAGCCTGTGTGCCCAGGCTAAGCTTTGGGCATTCAGACTATCTGGACTGGCACCACTGATGAGTCTCTCAATGAATATTTCTCCATGCCATTTCTAGGCTCAGGAACACCTGTGAATGTTTCATTTCCTAGCCCCTGTCCCATTGCCTCCCAGACCCTGTCTTCCCTGTGGGTCCATGAGCAGAGCAATATGGCCCAGAGTCCTGAAAAAGGGTCCGAGGGACATTAGGACTTTATTGATGTTTTCAGGGGTCTATCAGGCCCTGTGTAGTACAATACAGCTGGAAAATAATCTTAACTCTTTCCTGTAAGTGAATTTGGGATTATCTGGATGAACTCTTTCCAACAGAGCCACCATGCAGTTTTTGTGCACACTTCGTTTTTATTTGCAAAGCATTGCGCCAAGAGGTGGGTGATATTTTAAGTACTGTCAGCACATGAGAAAGAGATGGACTTAACTGATAAAGGGTGTGCTCAAGCCAAAGGAAGGCCCAATGGAAACTTCTCCAAAAAGATTCAACAATGGTTCAAATACAGGAAGTGGGGGCGAACGAGTGGTCACACCACAGCTGGTGGACCACTGCCAAATTCAAAGAACCTGTACCTTAGAATCCACGCTGTTTTCAAGTTGCCACTGCAGAGTTAGTTTCAGCAAAACACGACCCCTGGTCCCATGGAATTGATGTAATTCAAATGTGGGTTTTATTGGCCTGTGGTTTTTGTTCACATTTAACTAGCAGATCGGTTTGCCTTTGTAGTCATACGAGAGCTATCATTACTGGGACTATACGCTTGATTTTACGTTTGTCCATATTGAAGAACTATTAGAATACGCATTTAAACCAAGGTGAATTTTTTGTGTTTTTTTCCCTTTTAAAAGTTTCTGCATACTGATCTAGTATAAAAGGCATGATGTTTAGAATCAGACCAGTCTAAGCCGAAAACCCCAGCTCTGCCGGCAACTAGCGCTGTGGTCTCGCGGGACAATGTACACATGCATCCCCTCTGAGCCACGGGTTTCCCCGGGGTGACTGTAAGCATCATGAAAAGTGATACATGCAAACCACCCGGCCCACAGCTGGTGAGAAATAAAGCTTGGTTTCCCTTGACTTGCTGCTCTGTAAAACCAGCTTAAAAACTGAACTCAGTCCACAGTGTTCACACATTAATGCCATGACATTATATTAGTATTAACCCTTCATATTTTTATCACATAGTTAAGTGTGAACTCATAACAAGGATGGGGGGGTCAAGTAATTAGGCATTAATAGTCCAAACTTCTTGAGCTGGAAAGTGAATTTTAAAGCAGCTAAGAGACTCAGCCTTAGCGATTCACCATCAATGGTATAGTTTGCACTCAGCTCTTTTAAGTCTGTTGACTCAAGCGCCACCGTTCTCTTCACCAGACTGTGTCCAGATCATGGTCAAAGGAGTCCTTTAAATTCTTCCAGTGTAATATTACACTGCTGTTTGCTCATAGGTACACCAAGGGGTCCGGCTCTTTCATAAATAATGTACATAAGACACGTATAAAATAGCAGAAAGTTGAAAAGGAAAAGCTGGACAGTCATGGCAGGGAACACTGGTTTTAAAGCAAGGGCGTTGATGACTGACCTTGACAACTCCATTTTTCCCCTCTCCTTTAATCATTCTGCTCACAATCGCAACCTTTTAGATTTTAAAATCTATTACCAATTCATGCTGCAAAGAGGTTGTATAATGGCTTTAGAAATTATATTAGGTCAGAGAAGAGTTCTTTTTTTTTTTTCTAATGACCCAAGATAATATGAGGGATAAGTGGTTTAAGCTCTTACCAGGAAAATATAGCTACAGCTGAATTTCCACTGAAATTGGCCGCACAGCTCACCCTTGTCTTTTTGTCCAAGATCACTTATGAGGGCCAGAGAAGTCAAAGACGGGCAAAAGCTACTGACAGAAAAATTCCAGGGTCCAAGCAGACATAAAGATTCCCTACTAAGAGTACGTCAGATCCTGTATGTGCAATCGGGGAAAAAAGGATACAAATGAACTTATTTACAAAACAGACACAAACTCAGACACAGAAAACACACCTATGATTATCAGCAGGGAGAGGGGCTGGGGAGGGATAAATTGGGAGTTCAGGATTCATAGATACTAAGTACTATATATAAAATAGGCAAACAACAAGGTCCTACTGGATAGCACAGGGAATAACTATATCTAATTTCTTGTAATAACGTATAATGGAAAAGAATCTAAATATATATATATATACATACATATATATGTACATACATATATATACATATGTATATATATATATATTCATATATATAAAATCACTTTGTTGTATACCTGAAACTAACACTGTAAATCAACTGTACTTCAATAAAAAATTTAAAAATAAAACATTCAATAGTCTCTATCATAAATTCTGTGCAGCCAGTTGATTCTCACAGAATTCTTTAATTGATTTTTGCTTAGTTCTTGAATCCACAGACAACCTGTGGCTGCAGCTGATGAACAAGTGAAGTTCCAACATGAATGCTGGTTGATAATCTTGTTTAAACTAATGATTAAGATGAAAGTGGAACAACAGAGACATATTTCAAAACGTTGTTCATCCTACGCTGAGAGATTTTGTTGCTCAATTGGAAAATAGTTTTGAATCCCTGAAGACTCTTTCCTCCATCCTTATACCATTCACAGTGTAATGACGACAGATGTGGAAAGCTTTTACGTTTACTCCGTGTTAGTAACACCTTCTGCATCACTTCGTTTACTCTAGGTCAGGAGTCAATAAACATTTTCTGAAAGGAGCCAGATATCAGGTATTTCAGGCTTTGAAGGCTATATATGTCTCTGTCATATATTCTTCTTCGTGTGTTTTTTAATTTATTTGTTGTTATAACCTTTTAAAAAGGTTAAATAAAAAAAAAAAAAAAAGCACGCCCAGCTCTCTAGCTATACAGAACTTGTCCTGGGCTGGATTTGTTCCATGAACCCTAGTTTGTCACACCCTGGTCTAGACGATCAACAAAACAATAAATCAAAGAAACTGGTTTGTAGCAGGTGGCAATTTGTGGGATGTAAATACTTCCACCGTGGCCAATTTGAAGCTACTGGCATAGTGTCACTGCACGAGGACTTGGGAAGACACGCAGAGTAGCACACCATTCGTCTCAGTCTGCTCAGGCTACTGGAACAAAGTGCCAGGGCTTGGGTAACTTAAACAACAGGAATGTATTTTCTCACAGTTCCAGAGGCGGGGAAGTCTAAGGCCAAGGGGCCGGCTGACATGCTTTGCGGTGAGGGCTCTCTTGCTGGCTTGCAGGCAGCCCCCTTCCCTCTGAGACCTCACATGGCAGCAACAGAGAAAGCCAGGTCTTTGGTGTCTCTTCTTATAAGGACACAAATCCTATTATATCGGGACCTCACCCTCACGATCACATTTAACCTGAATTACCTTCTTACCCACCTCCAAATGTAGCCACGCTGGGGGTTCAGGCGACAACACAGGAATTTTAGGAGGACACAGTTTGGTCCATAGAACCATTACATCGCATTTCTACTACACAGATGTAAGATCATAAGTAACAATAGTGAAAAGGAGAAAAAGAATTAGAAAATGAATGAGTTTTCAGTATGTACTGCCTTTGTTTTTAACTTAATCAATCATATATTTACATAATTTAACTTTAATACGGGTTATGTTAAATCGGCTCTCAAGATGCCTAGAAACCTCATAATCGACTCTCACAAGCCAGTTCCAGCCAGGTCCAGCACACCACAGCCAAAACCAGTTACTGCCAGAGATGTTACTAGAACCCCTATTTTTTAAATCTAATGTTCTTTTCTCTTTCAGTAAACTGCCAAGACAACACTGTTAGTACACATGTTGCCTAGTATCAAAAGGAAATGCAATCAAACCGTTGTGCCTAAGAGTTTTATTTTCCTAGGTTTTAAAGGGTATGAAGACAACCAGATTTTTATCCCACAGCCTGTAAATCCCTGGCTTGCTCATTAAATATGATTCCTGCACTAATTTACTATTTGCTTTCTTGCTGGTCCAGAATTTTCTTGGCAAGATTTTGATAAAGTGTCATCAAAGAAATATAAACCAGCAAGTTTCCTGAATATCTATGCATTAGAATCGAAAGAGGAACTTTATAAACAATACACTCCATAAATTCAGTTGTGTATCAGAATTTGTCTGGGATGGACCCCAGGAATCTCTATTTTTAACAGGCGCTGATGGTGATTCCAAAGTAACTAGGCCAGCATCTGTTATCAAATAAACACTTGAGAACTATTAGCATAAATGATAAAATTACTCTAAAGAAAATACCATTCAGCAAGCTCAATATTTTTTATTCCTTCATATATATGAAGGGGGGGGGGAGGTCTGGGGGTCCTTTTCAATCTTATTTGTAGCCACATTTATAGTGATGCTTTGTTTCAGTCCTGCAGACAAAATGAACAAAATAGAATTTGACTCGTTTTCTCATAAAAGTTAATAAGGCAAAACTGTGAGCCTATGATGTTTCTCCAGAATGTTCCCAAACTTTGCTTTCTCTTTCCTTTCTCTCTCCCTGAATTTTCTGTCTGCTTCATCAAATTTGCTCTTAAGAAGGGATTAGATAAGCTAACTCATACGAACATATAAATGACAAACAGGGAACCAACCTCATTTTCACTCTTCCTCAATACTATATCCCATCTCATCAACAAATCCTGCAACTTCATGACGTAACTATCCCGGAAGCCAACCACTTCTCACCATTTTTTCCACCGGGACTCTTAAGTCAGTGGCCACCAACCTCGTGCACTGAACCATTATAAGAGCATCAAAATGGATTTTGCTGGTTCTACCTTTGCCTCTCCATCAGTCTGTGCTCAACACAGTCAGAATGGCACTTTTAAGTAGAAGATGTGTCATTCCTTTGCTAGAAACTCTCAACTGGCTTCCTGTTCCACTCAGTGAAATCCGAAGTCCTTACTCACCATGGCCTACAGGACCCGCACGATCCTCTCTGTGCTCACCTCCTGTCCCATCCCCTCTGATACAAGCCCCATCTGCACAGCCACAACCTGGGTAAGAGGGCACACACACCCTGCAGTTCCCTATCATTTCTTCCCGCCCCACTGCTTTTCTTTTCCGGAGCACTTGTCACTTGACATGCGATTTATTCTTGTCTGTTTCCTCCTCTAGAAAGCGGACACCACAAGAGCAGGGGTTTGTTACTGTTGGCCGGTTTTGTTCACTGTAGTTTCCCAGTACCTGGCCCAGCACCTGCCATGTGTGGCAGTCATTTACTATCTGTTGAATATAAATGATGGAACAAAAGGTAATTTTGGTCACCTTCCCACACAGGTATGTCTCTCCACAAACTGCCTGTTTCCTCTCCATCTACCCCTGAGGGCCACCCTTCAGTACACTGGATTCCTCTCAGTCAGGACCGGCTTCATAATTTGTGGGGACCAGTGCAAAATGATAACATGGAGCCTTGTGTTCAAAAATTATTATTAAGTATTTCAAGATGGCAACAGCTGAGCATTAAATCAAGGGGGAGGTCCTTCTAAGGGCAGGACCCTGTTCCACTACGCAGGCTGCTCACCCATGAAGCCAGCCCCGCTTTTGGTCCCCTGCACCTACCACACTTGCCCTTGAGCTGGTCCTGCATGTTGCGTGGCCCACCTTCCCCTCCTCCCTAACCTACTGGTCCCAACCTGTCCTTCAGGGAGGCATTTCCAAACCCCCTGGGTTAGATGAAACCCTCTTGCATTCCCACTGTGCATTACCTCTTTCCTAAAACCTTCACCCCTGTTGTAACTGTACTGACTTTGATCTTCTCTGCTAGTCTGTAATGTAAATGGTCAAGTATTATCTAACCGTATTCCCACCACAGGGCTTGGAACCTAGTAGGTGCCAACAACTCCTTGTTACATTGACTAAAATGAGGAACAACTTTTAGATATTAGAAAGCAGAATGCAAAGGTATTTGGATCATCAGGGAATGCTCAGGCCATGTCAAAACTGGCTATCCCTGGAAGAGACTAGGATCCAGGCAGTCTTTTGGGCGTCTCTGCCTCAGGCCCAGGAAGGTGTGGACATGGGACAGCATGGGTCATAAAAATTAATACAGCTTGGGGGAGCCTTGGCAATGAAGCATATAACAGGAGTAAGATTGAGATGTGCAAGCCAGGAAAATGCAAGCCTGAGAAGAGAGCAAATAAGACAGGCAGGGCCCCAGGTCACGTTGAACCTGGGAATGCCCTGCTGCCATCTTGATTTCACACACAGGTGGGCGCCGTGAGAGGCAGCCAGGCAGCAGGTGCTTCTTGGCAGTGATGGGGTCATGATTCAATAAACAGCATCAAGGGGAAGGGCCTGCACAGAACTACTCCAGGTGCCCTAACCTCACCCCGACAGGCTGGGGTGCCAAGGCCAGTCAGAAGCATGGTCCAGAAACCAGGGCTGACCACCATCACAGGAACCGGAGAAAAACCTCAGCACTTAAAGCGTAGCTAGAACACTGAGCGAACAGGCGGATGCTAGGGTCCCAGCCAGGCATTCCAGAAGGCTGCGCTAGAACAGGATAAATTCCCGAGCCCAGCCATCTGCTGGTGCACACATTTGGCACTGGAATTGAACCAGGCTGGGGCTGCAGGCGAAAGTCCTCAGGGTCCACACCAATATAAGAAAGCAGAAGGCAGAGCTGAAACAGGTGGGCCTTCCTGGCTCCCACTATGTGACCTTCTCATCCAGGTGTGTCCCAGAGAATTCATCTCACCAAGTAGATTCCAACCATTCAGAGTTTCCAGCACTGTGCTGTAACAGGCACTATTATTTAACTATCTCAATATCCATTCCCAACTCCTTCCTTGCCTACTTTCTACCAGAGTCTAAAAAAAGTGCAACACTCAATTTTCCAGCATCCTTTGCAGCCAGGGGTGGCCGTGTGATACAATACTCTCCAGTGAGACCAAAGAGCTTGTCTCTGGGAGGGCTTTAGGGAAAGTCTTTTCCCTCGCAATTAAAGGGACAGACATAGCTGCCAGTTTGTTTCCTTTCTTCCTACTCTGAACAAGAATGTGATGTCTGGAGTACAGAAGCCATCTTGCAACCATGAGGCAAGCCTGAGGATGAAAACAAACATGCTAAGGATGGAAGGAAAAAAAAAAAAAAGGTCCAGGATCCTTGACAGCATCATTAAAGCAGCATCCAGACAACTGGCTATGTGAAAAGGAGGGGAAAAAAGACCCTTATTAAAGCAGAAAGCACACCTAAAACCACTAACACCACCGAGTCTGTAGTTACGGAAATCAATATGTGCAATATTAGACACTATTTCTAAAATGATGTGCGGTGGCTCAGAGCCAGGCACTGGAGTCTGGGTTCAAACCTGAGCCTTAAGGCTCATCATAGGTGTGAATCTGAGCAGGTTTCTCAATCTTTCTGTGCTTACATCCCCAATTGAAAATGGGGATTATATGGGAACCTACAGCATATAGTAAGTTGAAGGGTCAAAAAAGAAAGGCTAATAAAGCTTTTAGAACAGCATCTAGAATATGGTGCTCAGGGAATACCGGCAATTACAATGACAGTGCTGAGAGAATGAAATTAAAAGATTCAGGAAAGGAGCCATCACTGCCCGCCCTTCCCTGCTTTTATTAGCCCAAGTGTAGTCCTACTTCGTCTAGTACAAATTACCCACGGCCTCCTCTTCTTGTATTATACAGTTGTTTTTCCGTGTTTGCATCTAATTCACATACGCATTTTAAAATGGAGAGGAATGGAAAATATATTGACTGCTTAACACCAAGAGACTCATCAAACCAAGATCATCTTCCTAGAAACAAATAAAGCAACAAAAGCATCTACAAACTATTGCCTTGCTGATTGAACCTTATTATTATCTTCCAGGTTTCTCGTACAGTTGCTGTAAGATACTGTGACCCTCACACCGTGGATTCATAACTCACGAATCAATAATCCCAGGTGCCTTGATGCAGATGGGAGAGCAGGATGCTTGCAGCTTGCTCATCAAACAGGTAGGCTGAACCCTAACGGTAAATAAGTAAACAGCATTCCGTTGCCAATACAAAGTATCATGTTTCATCTTTGTTATTCATGAACTTAACGTTCCATGAAAAAGACCTATTTAAATTTTTGTTCTGTTATTTAACTACAAGGCAACACTGCTCCCCCACACCTGGCAAGAAAGGCTTCCGGTATCTCTCCACTACAGAGAAATGAGTCAGAAGAATTGAAGATACTTTCCAGCAAAAAGAAACAATAAATGTCTTGATAACTGCCTGTTCCCGAACAGTGAGTGATGATAGACAAAATACAACAAGTCCTTTTTTCCAAATGAATATCTGAACCTGCAAGGATGGAGCAGAAATTTGCAGTGGCAAAAGAAGAGGGAGCTAAAAACCAAAGATATGAGTGATGGCTGACCGAAGGACCATCAGGTTTCGATGTTCAGGAAAGAAGAGTTTAGACTGTCCCAAGTTTGGAAACAAAAATCCTTAAATAAAGCTGGGGCTCCTGAAGAATTATGCACGCATTGGGGGAAACGTGGGCTTAAAATGTACCTGCCCACTAGAAAAGGGAAATGGAGAAGGAATGTGCTTCTCTTCCATGTATAAAAATATTCCCTTGAATTTGTGTAACCACAGGCCTACACTGACAGTTTTAGGAACAAACTATTCATCTGTGTAGTATGGGACAGATACTATGGGCCAAAAAATTAACATAAAGTGGCTTCATATTAGTAGTTCCCAAGTGTACCTGGAAGAAGCAAAACGCAAATACTCTCTATCCTTGTAATAGCCAGTAAGTTGGCCACTAGCCGTATGTGACTCAATTAAATTATAATTTAAGAAGTAAACAAAGTTTTTCAAATTTAATTAATTTAAAATTCAGTTCCTTACATTAGCCACATATCAAGTGCTCAATAGTCACATGTGACTAGTGGCTACCACACTAGACAACAGAAATAGAAAACATTTCCATCATTGCAAAAATTTCTGTTGAACAGTACTGGTCTCTATAGATACACCCTTAATCCAGGTTTCTTAAGATTCCCATAGCTAATTGATGATGAAATTGAGTTCACAGCTCACGATTACTAAAAAAAACAACCAACCAACCAACAAACAAAACAAGGAAACAAGTCACCATGAGTGAGAGTAATCCGAAAAAGAACTGTCATAAAACTAATAACTTTAGACAATAAAGTTTTCCAACATACATCATAAAAATGTTTCTAATTTTTTTTTAAATTGAAGATAGACTAAAAAATATAACAAAGGAAAAAGATACTACCAAAAACAATCTGGGAGATTTGAAAAAGAACAGAATTTCTAGAAACATATATGTGAGTATATACTTACATGTGATGTATGTGTGCATAATCATTGAAACTCCAAACTCGGCGACTCAAGGAAAAACCCACTCACTGATGGATTTATCTACATAAATTACCAAGAATGCAACACAAAACTTCTCAATGAAAGTATAGAAATACAGGTAAAGAGACGTGGAAGACAGAGAAAATCTAACTGGAGTTTTAAGGGAGAGAGAATAAAAAGAATGATGAAGAGCCAATCTTTGAAGAGAAAAGGACATTTTTCCAGATTTTATGATAGTCAGCAACCCACAAATTGAGGAAATCAATATCAAACAGGATAAATATACAGAAATCCAAACCTGGATATATCTTAATAAAACTGCAGATAACCAAAGAAAACTAGACTGTTAGACTGAAAAGCATCACTTACAAAAGAACACTGATGATAACCTCCTAGAAGAAAACATGAAGAAATGAAAGAAAGAAGTGAAAGAAAGAAATGAAAGAAAAAGGAAAGGAAAGGAAAGGAAAGAAAAGAAAAGAAAAGAAAAGAAAAGAAAGAAAAGGAAAAGAAAGAAAAAAGAAAAAGAAAAAAAGAAAAGGAAAGAAAAAGAAAAAAAGAAAAGGAAAGAAAACAAAAGGAGGGAAAGAAAGGAAGAAGGATTACAGACGAGCAGAGCCGATTTCTCCGTACTAACAAAGGGAAGCCAGGAGACTGTGGGATAACGGCTTTGAAAAGCTGAGAGAAAATAACTGACAGTCCAGAAGCAGATATAGAGATAATTATTTAAAAGTAAGATTGAAATTGTCATTTTCAAACAAACAAAAAGGAATACATTTACCACTAACAGTTCTCACTGAAAAAGCTTCTCAGGGTTACAATGTGGCAACGGAATAGGGATTCCGAAAAGACTGACAGGCAGCAAGGAACGCAGGCAAGACCGTGTGGATAAATCACACCAGCAACAACTGTGCGATGAAATTAACGTGGGTAGTAACGGAGCGAAACAGAACTGAAATTCTGAAAGCGGTAACATAAAGGACAGAGATGGCTGGACTGAAAGCATTCTAAGTCAAGTCTGTTCTCAAGCAGGACAGAAATAACTCCAGATTTTGTTAAGCTATGTCTGGATGTGAAACCTTGAAGCGTAACAACCAAAAATAGAGAAATAAAGTGTCTAAACTTCAAAGCCAGTCAAGTTATAAAGACATCCTGGGAAAACCTCAATCTGCAGAGCAACTTTTTCAGGGAAGGGGGAGGCAGTATAATTGGACGGGGGTACAATGCCTCAGTTAGATTAGCAATCAGTACAGATATAAATGTTCTCTTTCCTAAAACAGATGGTGACCACATGGATTTTTTTTCCTTTTACTTCTTTTTGTATCTTTTCATTTGTCTAAAATACTTAATAGTAAATTAAAACCAAAAAATGGTATGCCCCACTTGCAAAATACCTGCTGTACAAAGAAATATTAACAAAAACATCACAAGAGTAAAGTGCTTTAAACTTGACCAAGTGCTATTCTTTTCACTGCTGCATTTGATCATCACCACAAAGGGAAAAGGCAAGTAAGATGAGATTCATAGTCTCCGTTTTGAAAACCAGGAAGCAAAAATGACCAAGGCAGCGAACCCCCTAGTCACACAACCAAAAAGTAGTAGAACTTGTCCTCAGTCTCAGTCTACTAAACACTAGTTCAGTGTCTCCCCAGTACACAAGGCTACCTTCTGTCTATCAAAAAAATTTAAACAATACATTACAGAATTAGCAAGCCCCACAGAAACGGCATTTTACCTGAAAAAAAAATGCTGAGTATTAATATAAAAATATACTTACTCAGAGGGAATTGCCAGGGATTTAAACAAGATTTATGCATAAGGATGTTCAATGAAGCATTAGTTATAAAAGTGCAAATAAAAAATGACCTAAATATCCCACAATAGGGAAGTGCGTCGGTGTAATGCAATGTTACACAGTCGTTACAAATCATTTTCTAAGAGTATTTGTATCTTAGGAAAATGATAATGATATAACATTGCAGGGAAATTTAGTATTAAAATTTTGATACCCATTTCATTCAACTATAGATGTTGATGTAAAAACTGACAATGATGATGGATATATGCCTATTCAAAACTAAGAAATAAATGTACCGAAGCATTAACAGTCATTCTATCTGGGGTGGAGGGGTTGAAATCATTGTTCATTTTATCTTAATTCTCTGAAATAAACATATATTGTGGCCCTCATCTGAACAAAGTAAAACTTTAGTAAATTTTAGAACTCCCTTTTTACGAAAGCACCAGCCACTGTAGATCTCTTACTCTCTCATTGAGTTCAAGAGCTAAAAGCCAACATGCTAAAAGGAAATAAAACCAAAAGAAAATAAAGAAAATAAATCAAAGATGAGGGTAAAACATCTCTGAAATTGGATCATATGAGATCAGAGCCTGCTTCTCATTATCACTGGCTCCTCATCAAGTAAGTTAACCGGCCTCAGATATATGACTGAAAACCAGACACAGAAGGACCCTAATGCCCCAAGTTTCTGGGTTAACAACAGCAATAGCTGAGTATCAAAAAGGCTGCCCCAAAAAGGCACTCCAGCCAAGTCATTTCCCCTAGGACAGTTGTCTGAGGAAATTAATACCAAACAGGACAAACATCAAGAAATTCCCACCTGGATATATCTTAATAAAACTGCAGAAAACCAAAGAAAACAAGAAGATTATACAAGCAGACTGAAAAGCATCACCTACAGAAGAACATGGATGAAAACCTCCTAGAGGAAAACGTATGCTAACCATCTCCAGCGCCTAAACCCAGGCATGCGGGGCAGTAACAGTTTCCTTGTAGAAGACTCCCATTCTGCTGAGTGTCTTCTGCTGACTCCTCAAGAAATATCTCATTTAATTTTAAAGTTCAATTCACAAGCCCACATCCAATACTACAGGCTGTCACTTCCCCAGACTTGAGCGTACCCATCATCTAATAACTCATGATGAGCCTCTGATCACTTCATTTAGTCCTACACCAGCCATCTCTCAAGTACCCATTCGGCTGGTCACAAGAGGTCTTGCTGAGGCTGGAGAAATTTTAGGCTCTTCAATCTTGTTTTCAGCTATAATGTACCTGCCATCGAAATAAAAGCGGTTATTGGTTTTTCCATTTCTTCTCGGCTGGAGAAATGAGGACTGGAGAGGGGACTGAAAGCCGGAAGCTAACGCATGCGGTGTCTCTTCCCTTTCTTTAAATCAAATGTCCTTCTGTGCCCTTTACTCCTCCCTCTCTTGCTCCCTTCTTCCTCCCGTGTTTCCCCGGGGCACTGTGAGCCTGAATCCAAGATTCGTGGCAGTGAGCAGCTCAGGGAAAAGTAAACCCGGCATTCAGGAAAGCTGGTGAATCTAGTCAAAGTGATTAAAGTGGAGTTTTCAGAGACAACCCTGGAAGGCCAGGTTCTTGCACGGGGACCTCAGATCTCAACTAGGTTTTCCTGGTGCCTTTGTGTGGCCACAGTGATGGTGGTGGTGGTGCCTGTGGTGTGATGATGGTGAGAGAGAGGACAAAGATGTCAAGAAAGAGATGATAGGAGCTGGGAAACTCAAACATAAGCCTAGGAAACAAAATAAAACACGTTTGTTATACAGACACCGAACTGACAAAAAAAAAAAAAGCAAGTCAAAAGAAGACAGCACGGATATAATTATGATGTGAATTTTAAATTCAGCTTAATTTTGCCATTTATTGAAGATAAAACCCTCGTCTCTTCCA
This sequence comes from Camelus ferus, assembly GCF_009834535.1. Taxonomy (NCBI): domain Eukaryota; kingdom Metazoa; phylum Chordata; class Mammalia; order Artiodactyla; family Camelidae; genus Camelus; species Camelus ferus. Next base: position 43,702,100 of record NC_045705.1, read on the forward strand.
CCATCAATGAATGTCAGTCAGGTATAACAGAACAAGCACATCCCCGTACTTCTGTGTTTGGTTTCTGAAACGTTAAAGTTAACTTATTAACCTGACATACAGTGCAGAGGACAGCAAGGACCATTAGGTGGCTCAGTGATTCTAATTTAACCTGTGCTGTGCTAACCCAAGGAGGGGATCTCCTACTAGGTTCCAAGAACTCACAAAAGGCAGAGAGCGGAGTAGGCAGTCGGGTGGGGGCCAACTTTTCAGGGCAACAAATAAAGATGATAACTTGAGGGCTTTTTAATTTAAAAAAGATGAACTGTCCAACTAATTTGCTTCTAAAACAAATCACTGGGAACATACAATTCCTCACTAAACACTGCAGACAACACAAAATAGACCTCGTCTTGTGCTCTGGCCAAAGAGAGAAATAAAAGCAGAGGGGAAAGGGGGAGAAAAATCTAAATCAAAGAAGAAAGACACAAGAAAAGAGAAAGAGTGAGTGTGTATGAATACAAAAGAGAGGGAAGAAGAGGAGAGAATTACAGAGAGGGAAAAAGAAGACCAGAATAAAATCAGATCCGGAGACAGGCTCTGTAGATTGTCAGGTAAATACACTAATGAATGAAGCTGGTTTTGTGAATCCCAGCTTTCCATTCCGCCAGTGGCCACTCCATGTAATCACTGCCCTTTGAAATGCTGATAAGGTCTTCAGCATGGCAACTTCATTGAAAGCCCCCATGTTCCCGAAATGTCGTGGGTTTGGTGGGTTTTGTTTGTTTGTTTGTTTGTTTGTTTTAGCTCTAAATGGGTCATATTTTCTCTGGCCAAAGCACTACATTAAGTCCGCAGGAGGAAATGATTCTCTTACCATCAAGACCAGACAGTGCTGAAAGCAGCAGTTTTCAATCCTGGCTGCGAGTTAGAATCACTGGGAGAGAGCTTTAAAGCAAGATACAATATTGACACTCCCAAATAAAATACTGATGCCCAGTCTGTCTGAATAATTAAACCAGAATCTCCCAGTAACAGACCCAAACAAGGAAATCTTATGCGTTGAGTGAAAGACATTCTTACCTCCCCTCAAAAATGTAGGGCTTCCAGGGGGCAGGTATATTCACTCCAGACTTTTGTATAATTACATTTTGCTTTTTCTCTATTTTCAGCTGGGTTCTGCAAGGAACAAGTGAGTTTCTAAGAACCAAGTTCAGAGGCATGTTGAGTCTACCTGACTTTTTGTAACACATGTCCAAAAGGAGATAGACGAGGGAGGGTACAGCTTAGTGGTAGAGTGCAGTGCTTAGCATGCACGAGGTCCTGGGTTCAAGCCCCAGGACCTCTGCTAAATAAATAAATAAACCTTATTACCACCACCACCCACCCACCTCCCAAAAAAATGAATGCAAAAGGAGCGAGACTGCTGAAAAAGACAAGCTGCAGCAGGGACCATGCCTTCAATGACACCTGACCACAGCTCAGCCTGGCTCCCTCTTCCCCATGGCCAGGCCCACCCTCGCAGCACAGCAACTCCTAACGCCTTTTACCTGCTCAGTTTGGTCCAACAAATGAACTACCCCAGACAGCGCGCTAAGGTTCCAAGGAAACTAAACTGCATCTTGCTAAAAAGCAAAACCAAATGAAGAAGGTCTTTTAGGAACTGTACACCCTAAGAAAATTTTCCTTACGACTGACCCTCTGCCCTCTGGTCCCACTGGAAGAATTTCAGAACCTGAGAGGCGGTTATCACTGAGACAGCCCAGTTCTGAGAGAACCACACCATTATTTGCACCTAATCCATCCATTTCTGAGCGTTAACAGCACAGTGGACGAACAAACAGGCATGAAGATAAGTATCAACTCCGGGCCTGGAGCGAAGATTCTCTAAAAAGGATGTTTGGGAACGGGCTTCATGCCGTTCTGCAGTCCTTTATTGTGCCTGTTTGGAATTGAGTTTTGTTTACTTTGGTTAACAGTCACTTGTGCTTCATGCGCTGCCAGTAGAAGACATGGTCCCTGCCCTGCAGGAGCTGGAAAACGAAGCAGAAAAACCAGAAATAAAGAGGAGAAGGCTAAGTCTGTCTCTCCCCAATGTAACCACGGGAACTGCTTTTTGAGCTCCAATCGGAGGTGCCCTGGGAGCCTGGCCGGCGCTCTCAGACATGGTGGATTATTGCTTTGCAAAAACTAAACCATTGGATTTAATATTTTTCCTACAAACGTCATTTAAAATAAATTTTGACCCTAAACCTTCCCTGCACCCACACCTTTATGCTCCTGGATGAAAGAAAAATAATCACTAGCATTGATTTTCCTCCCTTCCCCCAAAGAACATTTGTTAATCCTTCACAGGACACCAAGAAAGGACATGGTACAGCCCACCAGAAAGAGATGTCCCCAGAGGGCTAACATTCCATGTGTTTCTAAGAAAGTGAGGGACAGGGATCTGGGCTGGCACACAAAAACCAGCAGAAGAAGGTAATTATGTGGAGCAGGGGGGGTCTTGAGGTGAGGCAGACCCATGTCCACACTCAGCTGTGTGACCTTGAGAAAGATACTTAATCTCCCCAAGCTCCAAGTTTTCTCATTTGTAAAGTACGTCCAATAAGATGATTTAATTCAAAGGATCTTGGTGGATATTTCACAATTTCATCAAAAATACAAATGCCGAGCACAGTGCCTGGCACAAAATCAATGCACAGTTTTTTTCATTCATTCAAGAAATATTTAATGAGTGGAAAGAAATTGCCAGGCAATGCTCTAGGGGCTGGGGCAATAAACACAACAGACACAAATTCCTGCTTTCATGCTGCTTACCGTCTACTGTTAAGTAAGTTGTACGCTGTTTTAGACGGTGATGATTGCTGTGGAGAAGGTGAAAGCAGAGAAGGGAGTGGGGATGATGTGCAATTTTTTTTCTTGTTTACCTTGAATTTTTTTTTAATAATCAACATCAATCAAAGTGCCATATGGCTTTTGGTTTTTTACAATTTGATGTATTTTGATAGATGTATACACCAATAAAACCACCACCACAATCAAGATAGCTAACACTTTCATCACTCCCCAAGAGGGAAGTGCAATTTTAAGTAGACCTGACTGATTTGACAACATATGAGAAAAAAAAAAAAATTGAAGAGGTGAGTGAATGAGTCATAGAGAGGAAAAAGCCATCGCAAAGGCCCAAGGGAGAGCCTTGTCTGGTATGTTGGCAGATCAGCAAGGAGGTCGGGTTGGCAGGAAGAGGCTAAGGATGGGGAAGATTAGGAGCAGATGAGATGTGGAGGTAAGGATGTCGTCCACTAGGTAGGGCTTTGAGGCTTGGCTCTTACAAAGAGTGAATGACGAAGCCGCTGAAGAGGTCTGGGAACCTAAGTGACATGGTCTGATCCATCCTCTAACTGGATCCCATAAGCAGTTGTGTGCAGAAGAGACCACGAGGCGTGCAGGAGCAGAAACAGAGAGAGGACGGATGAGACCGCTGCCATCACAGAGGTAACAGCTGATGGTGGCTTAAACCAGATAATGACAATAAAGATGGTACAATGTGGTCTGATAGATTCTGGATATATTTTGAAGGTTGCCTTGACAGGATGTGCGAATGATCCACTGTGCAATGGGAGAGCTAGGAATCAAGGATGACTCTGGTGGTTTTAGCCTGCACAGCTGGAATGGTTGCCTTTCACTGATGGAAAAGACTGAAAGAGAAGCAGGTTGGGGAAGACAGGACACGGGGAATCAAGGAAGCTCGGTTTGAGATCTAAGTTTCACACTGCCTTCTGCACACCAGGTGGTGATATATAAAGTAAGCTGTAGAATACATGACTCTAGGATGGAGGGGTCGGGAGCCCAGATTCCGAGGTAAACGTGGGTGGCGTTAGTACAGAGATGCTACTTAATACCATGAGACAAGGCGATATCACCAGGAAGTGAGTCAGAAGACGAATAGAAGCCCTTAAAGAGAGCCCTGGACACATCAATGTTGAGATCTCAGGAGGGAGACGAAGAACCAGCCAAAGAGACTGAGAAGAGTTTGTCAGTGAGGAAAACTGGGGGAGACGTATACACCCTCAGCTCCTTTTAGATTGAAATCACTCGAGTTATGTACACCCCCACGCATCTATCCCACGCATCTATCCCACCTAGGATGTCAACACAGTTGAGAACATGAACTTCAGAATGAGCTAATCCTGGATTCAAATCCAGATTCTTCCACTAACCAGGCCTTTGATGCTGGGAAGTTATTTAAGCTTCCTGAGTTTCTGCTTCCTTGGCTATAAAATGAAGAGAATAATGCCCACTTCCCAGGATTGCAAGGAATAAATGAGACTTTGCATACAAAGTCTAGGGCTGGGTACCCAAGATGCTTAACAAAGAATGGCTACAGTTTCTGTAATTATTACTCACTAAGTACTTTTCCAGAATCCACAGTGGATGCAAATAGCCCCATGTATGAAGCACTCGGAACAGAGTAAAATCTAGTAGAGAATAAAAGATGATACATGGGAATTTCAAAAACCTTCTATAGACCATGGTCCCCAAGACAAGCTCTTTGAAAGAAGTGACCTTTTCCTGGCTGATTTACACAGTCTCCTTTGCAAGTGGGACAAGCATGATGGCACTCAAGAATGAATGAATGAATGAATGAAGAGAATGACGTGAAGAAACACTGAGTATGTGCAAAAAGGGAGCACTGGGAGTTGAAACAGACAGAGAACGCTTCATTAATAGCATGGGGGAAAAGGTTTAGGTCATTTTTTCCTGGTGAATGAACCAAAATGTACATAAAAAGGAAAGATGAAAGAGGGGGGTTTAAAAGAGTCTGGATTATTAAGAACTACAGCATTGGGAGTACTGAATAAGCCTTAGCACCTACACACAGCATCCTGTTGCCTTTCTAAGTCCTGTTTTAGGAACTTTTGTTTGTTTCACATTTGTCACTCACAGAATGCAATCTCCTTCACTTGTGAATAATAAAAATAAAAGCAAACAGTCACTGAGTTCTAACTTGTGCCAGGCACTCTTGGAGGCAATCTACACACAGCTACTCCTGCAAGACAGACACTACTGTTAGTACTGACAGATGAAGACGCTGGGAACCACACAATTGTGACTAACACGACTAAGTGGCAGAGGCCGGGACTGAGCCCTTACTGTTAGAGTGGGTTCTGCAGGGACTGAGTCCATAGGTATACTGACAAGTTTCCAAGAATCCGTTAGGTAAAACAAACAAACAAACAAAAAGCACAAAACAGCATTTAGTCAGTTAATGATAAAGATGATAATTAATATTATTCCCCTGACTTACTTGATTTTAAGTAAAGCCATTTTTCTAAGTTGGTTTCATAGTCCAGATCTTTGTGAATGAATGAATGAACAAAATACACCAACACATTCCTAAAGTACCTGAATCTCTGAGTGAAAGTGAACGTGTCTGTTCTTGGTCTGGAACATCAAAACATCTCTAGGTCTTTTTTCTTCTCTCTGAAGGATGAGAATTGTTATTCCTTTTGAGAACTAAATAGCCATCTTTATTTGTAAGAAGGATTTTGAAAAATATTTGCACCTGTTTGGAGAGAGCAGCTACTATGCAATGCCGCCTCGCCTTAGAGCAATGCTTAGTGATTAGTAATATGTGTACACAATGAAAAAAAGAAAAGAAAATGTGGTGCACTAAAATCCAGCAAAGCAACTGAGTAGAATGCCACGCATGGCTCTTTTCCCTAGCATGATGAGCCGGAACAAAGATGCCGTGCCCATCACCTGTGTGCATGCAGCCAGGAGGTGGGGCTTCATGGGACAAGTGTCATGCACTGTCCTTATCAGCATGTCCCATGGTACAGTATCTCTCAGACGATGGCACACAGGGCCAGCAGGGTTGTACACTACCAAATTTCTAAGTCTTCAGACTCAGAGGAAGTTTATTTTTCTAGGTAGGGACTATTTTTTCCCCACTGGCCTTTAAATTTGCAGTTTCATAGCCTTAAAAAATAAATCAGCAGCATTAGATATTCTCTGATTTGCAAAGTGATAGATGTGCATGGTAGGACACTTGGAAAATACAAACACACAAAGATAAAATAAGAGTTATTCGTATTGCCACTCCCCAGCAGTAACCACTTAGAGTCACAGAATTTAAAAATTAGACTACAGTGAAACCAACACAAGTGATTCGGAGGAATGACAGGGTTGTGGCTGACCATATAGTTTCTTCCAGTGTTCTTTTACCATGACTATAAAGTCATTTTGTGAGTCTATCTGTTTTTTATGGGCAGGGAGGTATTAGGGCTTAGTTCCAATTCTCTACAGTGAGACAATTAAGGCTTAAAGGAGGAGAATGACTTGCTCAAGACCACACAACTGCTTATCTGAACAGAACCGGACTGCAGGCTGTCTAGCACCAGGTTCAGCCCTCTCTATACTAAACTCTCCAAGGGGAAATCCCACCATTACATATATTCATGACTTTGGCTCTTTATGACTTTTCCTTTGCAACGGAGCCCTATAAATCTGAAATATCCTAGGAAGGGAGGAAGAGCTTAAGCTTTGGGTTACAAAATTTCAGTGAGTTATCTTTCCAGATGCAGCCCCTCAAGGGAGCCAGAGGACCCTGACAAGTAACCCTTCATGGCACCCCTCAGCCCAGGACTCTTCTTGCCTATCACAGCCCCAAGGATTCTGCCTGCTTTCTTTTACATCTTAAACTCTACCACCCTCCTCTCTTCTCCTGGGTTTAATACTAATCATATCAACAATTTATTGAGTGTTTAATATATGCCAGGCACCATATTATACATTAGCCCGTATGACTGCCTTGTGTTCAGTTTACTGTCTCTATTCCATAGACACAGAAAGAGAGAAGGCATATCTCCAAGGTCACAGACAAGTGTGAAACCCAGATTTGAGTCTGGGACTGCCCAATTCTAAACTCCGTCTTCTCCCTTCTGCATACTGAGAAGGATGAACTCTTCCAGTGTCTTCCACCATGAGTGCTCTTAAAACCTTTTTCATATTAAGAGTTACCATATGATCCAGCAGTCCTACTCCTGGGCATATAGCTAGAGGAAACTCTAATCTGAAAAAGATACATGCAACCCCAATGTTCATAGCAGCACTATTTACAATAGCCAACACATGGAAGCAAACTAAATGCTTGTCAACAGATGACTGGATCAATAAGTTGTAGCATACATGTACAATGGAATACTACTCAGCCATAAAAAAAGAATGAAATAACACCATTGGAAGCAACATGGATAGACCTGGAGCTCGTCATTCTAAGTGAAGTAAGCCAAAAAGAGAAAGAAAAGTATCATGTCACTTATTTGTAGAGTCTAAAAAAAGGACACAAGTGAATTTATTTACAAAACAAAAACAGATTTATAGACACAGAAAACAAATATGTTACCAGAAGGAAATGGGGTGGAGAGGAATAAATTGGGAGTTCTGGATTTGCAGATACTACTATATATAAAATGGATAAACAGCAAGGTCTTACTGTACAGCACAGGGAACTATATTCAATACCTTGTAATAGCTACAATGAAAAAAAATGTGAAAAGGAATGTGTGTGTGTGTGTATATACATATATAAAAAACTGCATCACAATGCTGTACATCAGAAACTAACACATTGAAAATCGACTATACTTCAATAAAATGTTATTTTGGATCACTATGGAAAAATCAGATAGAAAATCAAAACAATCAATAGAACTTCAGACTTAAATAGTCTTGATTTCAAGGATTAGCAACCCAATTTAGTGGCTGTGCATCCTGCCCTTCGGCAAATCACTTGAATTGTGGAACATAATTTCCTTTTCTCCAGTTAGGAGGACTTGAGTATCTTCCTCGAACCCATGATGACCATCAAATTAGTCATTCAAACCTGTAATCTTTTGAAAGTGAGAGGGGGTACTGTTAATAACTTTGGTGAGACAAACGGGTGGGGCAATAAAGGCAGACTTGCCAAGGCAGATCAGTACATCTGTTCCTCTGTAGATAAGGATGTCACCTTATCAGAACCTCCTAATCCGCTCGGCATACAGTTGAGGGGTGCAGTGTAATCGATTCCCTTTTGTTCTGTGTAAATGAAGCATCGAGCAGCACAGGGGTTTTTCAATCAGGGGCGATGTCACCTCTCAGAGAACACCTGGTAACATCTGGAGACATTCTGCTTGTCACAACTAGCGGAGGAATGCTATTGGTGTCAGGCGGGCAGAACTTGGATATGCAACCACACTACAACGCACAGGACAAGCCCTTACCAAAAAAATAAGGCAATAATATGCTAAGGTGGAGAAACCCCAAAATGCACTATCATTAAGGCAATAGAAGGGAAGATAGAAAGAGTCTGACGTCAAGGACTGAAGTGCACCCAGCTTCTTATAGTTTCATCCTGGGTCAGCCCAGACATGGTGCTAATGAAATCAGTCCCCCTGGAATTCAAGAGAAATGGTACATTCTTTTGATAGACTATAAACAAATTTGCAAACGGGCCTATCACCACTCTGATAGCACCTTCTCCCATCTCAGAGGCAGCTTGCTCTGCAAGGAAACAAGAGGGAAAGTACCGCGCAAGAATGCAATCTGCAGACATTCAAAGAACAGCAGCGCGCGAGCAGTCAACACAGGTGCTTCTCTAAAGGCGTAAAATTGTAATTAGCAGTAAGAAAGCCTTCATCTGACTTGCTGTCTCTAGGATGTGCTCTGATGATGAAATAAGTTTAATTTTTCAGCCCCGAGCCTAAAAAGAAGCAACTATTTGGGGGAACCAAAGTTCTCTGAGGGAGAATGAGCAATTATCCACAAAGGTAGGGGCCATAATTAATTGATCATTCACTCGCATTTTCATACTCTCAGATAAACATGAAAGAGAGATTAAAGCTTCAAAGGCTCTGTTCAGATCGATACCCACCCCCCACCCCCAGCCCCACCAGGCAAGGCTTCCACATTCAGTTGTTTCCTTCAGCATGTGCAGCGTGGCTCCAGAGACGGGCTGTAAGGCTGGATATGTAAACACATTTATCTCAACTCTTAAGGCAAATGTAGCTCATTAAAATATAGTTACAGGCAAAAGACATAATCCCTCTTTCTCTGTAGAAAGGGCACTTTGTAGTTTGGGTTCCCTTCTGAAGGTCTAAAAACTCCAGGAAAGAGAGGGTTTTTTTATCCCTAAGTTTCTCTCTGCCCTCTCAGCCAGCCAATCTCTACGAGGAGAGGTTTGTTTTTCCCCGATCATCATGAGAGTGAACAAGTTCAAACAGCTCCACAGATCACTGCTGTTCGGTACCATGTCCAGCTGGTCTACTGCACCAGCTCCCAAAATTAGTGGCTGTTTTGGGGCCTCCTACAGTGGTATTTCTTCCAAGCAGGAAAGGGATAAAAGGAGTGTGTTCAGAGCCCCCCCATACACACACAACACACAATGATGTCTCTTCTGATACAAGTCTATTTATCAAGGCAGGAAAAGTGGAGACAGATAAGCAGGAGGGATGTCTTCCTGTTCCTGCAGCTCAGGGAGATAAATTCAAAGTGACACCAAGCAGGAGACCGAACAGCTCAGATGTGGAGAAGATTCAAGAGATAAACCATCCTGAGTTGAGACAATAAGAAGTTTCTGCTTTCTACCTGGAAAGCCCTTCTCCCCAGCTGCTTTGTCTTCTGTTAAAAACTAACCTTTCAAAAAGAAAAACACACAAACTTTCTTCCCAGATGGACTCAGACAGAATTAACCACTCCTGCAGGAGAATGTATATAGCACTATTATATTCATTGGGCAACACGAATAATGTACTTAAATGCCTATGAGTATGTTTAGAGCATCCTTAAAAAATTTCCTACTGTCCAGCACTGTGTCTGTCACAAAATAAAGCACAAAGTTTCGACCAACTGAGTTGAAATGATATGGGAACCATACAGTGATGCTATGAACGCATGTGCTGGCTCTGGGGTAGAGTCGAATACATAATGGTTAAGTTCTCTTAAGCACTTACTAAGTGCCAAACACCATTCTAGGTGCTTTGGTAGTTGGCATGATAGTATTACTTCCACTTATTAATTGGACTACAACCAAGTACGATGGGTCCTCATATCTCCATTTTAAAGTCAAGCAAGTGAAGGCACAGAGAGTTGTCTAGGGTCACATGACTAACACACAACAGGTCAGGATGCAAAGCAGGCACTCTGTCTCTAAAGTCCATATTCTTAACCAGTAGTCTGTATCGACGGAAGAGACTATTCCAGGGTGAACAATGGGCAGAGTTTAGTCTAATGCAAGCTCATGTCATAAGCAGGTACTGAGCCCATTGAGTTAAAAACCTGGAGAAGACTTCAGGAGTTGGGTCTGGGGCTAAACAAAGAAACGGCCCTCAGGCAGGCCACTCAGAGCAGGCACCTGCTCTGGGCTGTCTGCAGCCTAATGGCTGCTGCCATCCTGATTAGTCCTGGAGCTCTGCAACAGCGCTAAAGAGGATACATAAGTATTTCTCAACCACAGAACTACCGGTACCTAGGAACAGGTAATTCTTCATTGTAGAGGGCTTGTCCTGTGCACTGTGGGCTGTTTAGCAGCATCCCCGGACTCTGTCCACTAAATGCCGGTAGCATCTCCCAATTGTAACAAACAAAAATGTCTCCAGACAATATCAAATGTCCCCTGGAGGCAAAATCACCCCCAGTCAAAAACCACTAAAACACATGTACGCCCTAACCAAAGAAAAACGACTCACAGAATATAAAATGACCCTACCTCCCCTGCTGTCATCAGAGTAAACCATACTCTGCCTGGAATGACAATAAATTCTTAAACCGCTCTCCCACTACTGGATATTGACAGGATAGGCTGTGGTGTTAAAGTTCAGCAGTGTCTTACTGCTGGGGAGTCTACGTTTCCTGCGTAATAGGTCACTCGTTTAGAGGAGAGGAAATACAGTTGACCTTTGAACACCATTATGGTTAGGGTCACCAACTGTGCACAGTTGGAAATCTGCATGTAAATTATATGCAGCTCCTCCATATCAGTGGTTCCTCTCTATCCACAGTTCTGCATCCATGGATTCAATAACCAGGAATGTGCAGTACTGTAGTATCTACCACCGAAAAAATTCCGCGTGTAAGTGGACTTGAAGTGTTCAATCTTGTGTTGTTCCAAAGTCAACTGTACTGGTAGTTTTGCCCTGGAACTAGAATGCCCTTAATCACACTAATATTCCCCAGGCAGTAAGAAGAGCAATTATAATCATTCCTATTTACAAGAGCACGCACATGAGACTCAGAAAGGTCAAGTGATTTATCCAAAGTCACAAAGCTAGCAAGTGTCAGAGCGAAGACTCAAGCCCAGACCTTTTACGTCAAACCTTATTGTAACTCCCTGACACCCCCAGAGGAATAAAGCTTTCAAAAGATCAATTAAAGCAGAAAGAAAAGTGAAAACTTCCCAACTGCATTCTGATGACTAAATCACCCTGAGTAAAGAGGGGGAGATGGCCAAACATTAGGAATACTTAACACAAAGCAGTATGCAAGAGCTGAAAGGGAGCAGCCTGTGCCAATGGGAAATGCATAAGGATGCTGCTACATCGTATCCACCTCTAACTTGCACCATTCGGTAAATAATAGATCTGAGCACTCCTGCAGGAAACCTACTTGCTAAAAATTTCTAAGCACAGCTGAAGAGGTGCTGAAAATATTCATCTTCTCTTGCGCCAGCTCATGGGGAAAAAGCAGCACTTCAGACACTGGCTTCATCTTCACATCTGCAGCCAAGAAGCTCTTTCCCTACCAGACAGTCATGACCCAATGCACCTGCCACCATGAAACTGCCATTGACAATAACTGGCAGACAGAAAGGAAAACAGCAGCCCCCAAAGAATTAGATATTCTCATAATCAGGAAGATCAAACCCAAACATCTGACACCACGGGACCCACAACAGTGATAGCAACTTGTTCCCAGTCGCTATCAGTTTAACAGATCAGTCTTTGTGCCCACTGGCCAAAATATGTTGTTCCATGTACTCACACATCGATCTACAGGATGACAGAATCAGTAACGCCACGGCCTCTAACCCTCATGGCTGAGTGTACTCCTTTGGAAGCTGTGAGGCTCAGGTAGATATGAAAGTGTTCCATCATCCATTTGTTAAACATGTATTATTGAAACGTATCAATCTTACTTCCTGGGCTAAGGATACCAGCAGGAAAAAGAAAAGGTTTTTGACCCAAATATCTTACAGAATAAGAGGAAAGACAAAGATGCAAATAGTTAATTTGGATATTTTGTGGTAAGCCTGACAGGTAAGTTCAAAATGTAACACGTCTAAGGAGAAATACGTGACCAACTGTGTCTAGGATCTCAGAAACCAGAAGGGATGATGTAAGTGAAGCATTAAAGACAGAGAAGTTAACCAGACAGAGAGCAGTGGGGAGGCTCTCCCCAGCAGATGGAACGGAACGTGCAAGGGCACAGACGTGTGACATACTTGAGTAAGTTACAGAATCCTCAAAAGTTCAGTAGGACAACAGCACAGGCTGTGAGTGGGTTTAAGTGGCCAGCCATGGCCACCTTTATCTCCCACTCCATGGAACTACTTTCTGCTTTACCCCGTAGACAACAAGGAGCTGCTGACGGTCAGGAGAAGACAAACACGATCAAATGTGCATTGAGAAATATGTGCTGGAAATGTAAGGAATGGATATATGATGCAAACAAGACAGAAAGCAGAGGACGCTTGCAACAAGGGTGTCTAAGAGCAAGTGGAGCACATACTCCAGTGGGGGATGGGGACATCACATAAAAAATTAATAAACAATGATAAAATATGTTCCAAGAGCTTCAGGCATATACATGTATTTTTCTTTTAATCCTACAAATTAGTCCTTTTATGATCTGCATTTAACTCATGAGAATACTGTATCAGCCAGAGTTTGATCAGGAAAACAGAAGCCACTCGATGGATTCCAGGTATGGGAAAGAGGATTAACTGAAGGTGTTCACGACTGGAAGGACTAGCAGAGTAAAAGCTGGGAAGCTACCATCAATGACGTCAGACTAGCAATGAAGTCTGTTATTTCAAGAGCTCACCGGGAAGCTACTACAAGTCTAAAGAATCTCCGGGAAGCTTCTACCACTGCTGGGAGCTGCAGCAGCAAACAGATCACTCTCAAGAACTCACTGGAGAACTGCTGTGGCTCCCACACCCGCCCACGTGTCTGCCTACCACTGCCCCCAGAGGACAGGGGCTTCTCCTCTCCTGCCCCCCTGGCACTCATACAAGTGCCTGTCACTGGCTACCACTAACAGGAAGTCACATGGGACAGGAAAGTCTGGGGAAATGTCTCCTACGTCTCTGTGACACGATGTAAACGGCGCCTTTAGAAGGGGCCGGCGGTGGTGGTAACAGATCAGTAACACAGAGTCCAGCTGAGACACCGAGGCACAGATAGCTTAGGTGACTTTCCCAAGAACACCTAAGAGTTGAGACCAGAGAGGTTAAGTAATTTGCCCAGGGTCACAGAACTCCTAACAAGTAAAGCCAGGATCTGGGACCTAGGCAGTCAGATTGTAAGGCCGACCCATTTAGCCACCACACTGATATGAGACATGAAGGACATTAAGAACCACTGGCGGGTTTCAGATTGGATAACAAATTGAGATGCTGCTAAATTAAAGCTCTTCAAACTTGATCTTTGGCCCAAATAAGCCAAATGAAACAGGAAAGAAAAAAAAAAAAAAAGCTTAAAGGCTAAACTCTTCACTTTAATGGGATTCCAGAAAGCTCTTAGTTAGTGGAATCTGGCCTTGAAATTTGCAGCACACCTGTGACTTCAGTGGGCTGGAGGAAGTGCTAGGTCAAACCAACGTGAAAGCTTCCCAAATTTTTGCCCTGGTTAAAAAAAAATCAGTGTACAGAGGAGATACAGAGGTCAGGTCCTGAAGCTGCTCCTCCCCATCTGGAGAGAATGTTGCCCTAACAGTTCCAGGATAAAATGGCTTTCCAATGAGATTTCTGTAAAACATTACTACCACTACTGCTAATAAATTCAACAGGCAGTATTCCTAACCATTCAGAACAATGTGGCTTTTCCATTTCATAGTCCTTTCCTCAAAGCTTTCACCTTGATCAAATTGCTAAGGGACATGAATTTTAAATGTCTCAAGGGTCAGGTAAAAATGGCTGAAAAGATTGTTTCAAATCTTGTAAAAAGCCTACAACGATCTATCATAAATAAAGCCAATATTTATACCCAACTGGGATCCTTTATAATGCTTCACTCATTCATTCATTCAGTGGCTACTCCCCACCTCACGCTTTTGCAGGGTCCAAAGCTCTGAAGACAACGAAGTTACATTCACAGAGACACTTTTTCAGTAAAGGGCCAGACAGCAGACACTTCTGGCTTTACAAGTCATGTGATCGACTGTTGCAATTACTCAATCCTGCCGTTGTCTGTGAAGCCTTCACACCACAAGGTCATGAAGGGGCAGGCTGTTTCCAGTTAAACATATTCATAGACGGTAGTTGATTAAATTTGGCCTGAAGGTTGTACTTTCCCAGTGCTGCTCTAGACCATTAGTTTTCAAAGTCTGAATCCCCCAGGAACACCAGCATCACCTGAGGACCTGTTAGCAATGCAAACTCTCAGGCCCCACACAAACCTGCTGAATCAGAACCTCTGGGAGCGGGCCTTGGAAGTCTGGGTTTTAGTACCTCCTCCATGTGATTCTGATGCACACTAAAGCCTGGAAACCACAAGTCTAGACCTGCACTGTCCAACACGGCAGCAACAATCAACTGCAGAAGCTAAGTGTCATTGCTCACAGGCACTAGCCACACTTCACGTGTTCAGTAGCCACACTTCACGTGATCAGTAGCCACACGTGGCCGCCGGCTACATATTAAACATACTCCCTTCACTGCAGGAAGTTCTGGTGGACAGCTCTGGTCTAGACAGACACACTGACCAAAAACTGCCATGTATCATGAGAGGCCCAACAACATACCAAGTGCAAGAGTGGCATGAAGTTAGGAATGGCCAGTTCTACAGGTGGGCAAGGAGGTCACTGAAGGTTTAACAGTGGTGGGTCTTGAGTGGGAAACAACAGCAGGGAAAGGAGACTTAAGGTAGGAACACAGTATGTGCAAAGGCACCAAGAGGTGAAGGGCACAGTTTGTTCCAAGGACCGTCATTCCTTCCCTATGGCTAGGGAAGAGAGCGCCTGCGAGTGAGAATAGAGAACGAAAACCAGATTGATGATGGAACTAAATTATGGCACACCTCCATGCTTTTCTTAGGGGGTTGGGGACCGCCTGGCTGTTCAAAGTATGTTTGGTTTTTGTTTACAAAGATCACCCAACCAAATGCTTCCTAGACCTAAGAAAAAGTAAGCAATGCATTTATTTACCTGATTTATCCCACGGCTTATCTAGGTAATGTGTTTACTTTTAGCCATTGGAAGGGAGAAAGTGAGGGAATTAACCCAAAACTGCTTTGTCATGCAAAAAGAAGGCATGTAATTACACTCACCTTGACCTGAATGGTCCCGCCTGTCGGAACACACGATGGAAGGAGAAAGGTTAGTTAACGATAGATTCATTATCTGGAGTCCATCCATTTTTGTCCAGTAATGCCAATAAGCACCACAATGGAAGAGCCTCTTTACTTCCTGCCAGTGCTGGAGGCACAGAAGGCCAATGCGACGGGAGCCTGCAGCTCAGTGATCAGACACAAAAGCTCTATCCATCGTATCCGTGTGAGCTAGGCTGAAATGGCCATTTATGTAGCAACACAGGTGTCCAGAAACAGTGACCGTGAAAGGTTCGCGAAATGAAAAACATACTGTGTTTCCAACAGGATGTGCCCACTTAAAAGAGGGCCATGTCATGTTTTACTTACATGCAATATGAACACTGTAAAGAAGAACCATTCGGAGGAAAAGCCCAGCCGGGGCTCTGGAATCAATTCCCGGTGGGAGGGGAAGGACTTGGAAACGGGCCTCACATTCCATTAAGAACCAAAGGTGTTTCAGAAGCTGCCAACCCTTTCACAACTGCACTGATTCAGCCACAGGACTTGAAAAAATAAAGTCACCTGAGGCTAACAGGTGAAAGCCAATTGTAAGGGGGAACGAAGCCTGACCTTCACAGGCTAAAATATTGTCAGGCCAGCACAACCTGGACAGGCGTTTATCACCAAGGTCACTCCCAAGTCGGAGCCACTGTCACCACAAGGAAGTGGGGACTGATCCGCAGGGCCAGTCCTGAGCCCAAGCTGTGCTCGGATCTCGAGCCCACAGCAGCAAGTTCAACAGCAGGAAGGACTCTCTTCCCTTCCCGTTCTTCCGGGCCCTTTGTTGACAACCTTGCGTCATTCACACTTGGGTCTCAGGAGGCTTGTTCATTCGTTATACAGACATCAGCAATAACCAGAACTAGTACGTCCATCAAACTCCTGGATGTTAAAGCTTGAAGGAAACTGAGCATCAGACTCCCAGAATGAGGAAAAAAAGGAAAAGGAAATAAAACTGGGAAACAGAAAAACAGTTTGTCAAAAGATGGTCACCTTAAGAAAAAGAGTCGACATAACAAGAAAAGGTACAGAAACCTGAAAAAAATGGACAAAGTTCAGGTTGCTGAACAAGCATGTTCGGTGGTAAGCAAAAGCCAAGAGGCAAAACGCCTGACAAATGCAACGGGAAAGGTCAGCGAAGGAAAACAAGAGCCAGAATCAAGGCTACTTTTCCCAAAATGCTTAAGAGATTGATTTAAAACACCCACAACGGGGATTGGGAGGATGGGGTGGGGGTGCATCACCATCCATGACTTTCTTTAAATAATAATTTTATAAACAAGTTCACCAAGTTAGGTAAACAAATTAATTACTTCTCCAGTCCTGTGTTCTGCATTTATTTAATCAATGTTTTTAAGCCTCTAATATAGCACTGTGCTAGACCATGGATTCACAACTATGTATAAAATATACTGTCTTCCCGGAATTCATGGCGTCCTAAGATTAGAGCAATCTGCAAGCAAATAATTACAGAAATATAAGTGCTCAAACCAGGAGATATGCATACACTGAATTAGGGCTTCATCAGCCCCATGAATGTAAAACTTACTTGGGAAATAAGTCAGTCCACTGCTTGGTGAGAAAAGTTCTGACCATGAGGATTGCCAGCATTGCAGGCTGAGAAAATGACAGTATATCAGACTATGTTGCTTCATGAATCCGTCTTAAGGAGAGTTTATCTCCGTTGTTCAGACAGAATTTACAGTGTGAACAGGGAGAGAGGATTAGGAAATGAAATGAATAAATTTGATTCCACTCCAAGAATCTCCATCTGAGAGGCGAGGGAGAGGCACCCGGACCGGGTCTGACACATTCTGGCAACTGGAACCATCTACCCACACGATGAAAGCACAGGTGACTCCCGCTTAGAGCCCCAGCTTCCTGTTGTATCAAATCCACTAATGATGAGAGGGAAAAATCAGACAAATCCCAACTGAGGGACGTTCTACATGACACCTGAGCTGTAACCCTCAAAATGGTCAAGGTCATCAAAAACCAGGAAACTGTCACATCAAGGGGAGCCTACGTGGGGGGTGGTAAGTGGTGCTCAGGGCGGGGCGCTGCCACAGGTGAACATGAGGTGACAGAAACTAACACAGTGCTGTAAATCAATAAAAATTTTTTCAATTAAAAAATAAGGTAAAAGTTAAACTCTGAATAAAAGTACAGACTTTAACTGATCACACTGTATCAGTTCTGGTTCATTAACTGTAACCAATGCACCACGAGGGGAACTGAGAATTCCATGCACCCACTTGGCAATCCGTCTATAAATCTACAACTGTTCTATAATCAAGAGTTCACTGAAAGGACAAAAGAGAGGAAAACTATCTTTGGCAAGTGATGTAGGACCCCTTTAATCTTCACAGCAACCCAACGTAGTGTTGGCCGTAATTATCTCCATTTTACAAAGGAGAAAACTAAGATAGAGAACAGTTAAGTAACTGGCTCCAGGATGCAAAGGGTCTGGCTCCAGAGACGCACTTTCAGTCATCCCACTGTGCTGACCTCACGTCCTACGAAGCGCTCTCTCATCTACATGGACTTCGTTCCCACTCACCTCTTTTTCTCCAGCCTAGACCACTGGCTTCTGGGCTCTCCTGGCACGAGCTCTGAGTTCTTCCCCTGACTGGCTGCCTCCTCTGATGCCACTTCTGCCGCCCAGTCCTCCAGCCAGCTACGGTCACCCCTCGTCTCAGGATGAGGAACCAAACTAGCTTCTTCCCAGGCACTTCCCCACCAACTCCAGGTTTCTCTAACCTTTCCAGAGCTCACATCTTCAGCACTGCTTTCCATTCCCTGGGGCCAGAGGGAGGGTCTAGGCCAAGCAAGTATCCACTTCAACACAGTGCCCAAGTCCCCCGGGGAGGGCCAGGGATCTGCTGTGCGGGGACACAGAGAGGCTCACGGGAGAGAGCAGGGGTGATGGGCTGGCCGTAACAGATGCCCGGCAAGACTCTCATGCAGGAAGAGACCCGCAACTCCAGGACAATGCCTGGATGAAGGGGATAAAGAGAGAACCGCAGGGGAGAACTCTGTGCTCTTCAATGCAAGGCTGGGCAGGGAGAACAGCTCTGAACACAGCACACAGATAACATGTGGGAGACGCTCGCTGGGTTGGAACAGACACAAAGAGCAAAGCACCTGAAGAGCTGCACTCCCAGGACGCCCACTGTACAAACCCGAGCATCCAATTACAGGGGCATGCTCATCCCACCTCAGTGTGGCAACAACTGGAAAGCCACAGTGGTGCTCAGCTCGGGGTGGTCTCTGTCCTCTGGGCTCGAGTGTCATTACAGAAGCCACAGAGGAGACAGGTCCTGACCCAGGGGTGTCCTCATCACGGTGCCAGGAAGCCCAGCCTCCGCAGCAGAGGCGGTGGTGCAGCACCTGGAAGACCGTCCGGCCCTGGAGTCTGAGAGCTGCTCACCTCCTCTGAGCAGCAGCTCCTCAACCGTAAAACGGGAGCAAGGACTATTCTGCCACAGAGCAGTCGTGCAGACCAAGCCAGCTTGCAGGTGTGAGGAGTTGGCACCGTGACGGGCCTCCAGGAGGGGCTCAGGAAATAGCAGCTTTTGGCCCTTCCACCCACAGTGGTGACTACAGAGGTAGAAATAACTCTCAAAGTTGAACCTGAAGACAGACGCTGGCTTTATGGACTCTATTCCATGCCCACCATGCGCTGGGTGATGGAGAGGGTGAGCCCAAAAGGGCACTCCTGAGCTTCAAAGAGCTCTCCGTCCCAGGGAGAAGGTGGACAGTCATCAGTGAACAACAACCGCGAGGGCGTTCGCTGAGAAACTGACATAAGTACTCTGCGTAAGTGACAGACACGAAGACGGACACCTAAGACCCACTGCAGGAAGGACCTGCCGCCCAGCTGCAGAGCGCGGTCAGCAGGCAGCCCCCAGCCGTCAGCTCCTTCCGGGTCCACCTCAGCTGCAGAGGGGTGCCTGGTCTTCCCATGGCAGCCTGCACTGGGGATGGAGCCAAGCGCAGGTAGAAAGGCACGGGCATTTTGGTCTAATGACGTCCATGACAACTCTGACACACGATACTTACTCCAGACCTTCACTGTGTCAGCATTATAACCTCTCCCTCCGCCCAGTCCTGCTTCCTCCCACTTCGATCTCACAGGTGTTGATCCCTAATAACATCTTGCCCCTTCACCCCATGCTCCATCTCAGCAGCCTCTGCTCCCAGAGAACCCAACCTGTAACAGGAGGCGAGGGGACAGGTTCATCCCATGGGGAGCCAAGGAACCCTGCCTCAACTGGGAAATGAAACAGCTCTCCTAAAAAGAAAATTCTTAAGCTGGTTTCTGAGGATTATGAGATCTTAAGGAAGCAAAGAGAAGGGAAATCAGGTCGCCACCTGGAGAATTAAACTCGTAAAACTCACACACAATGGGGCAAGATTAGCCGTCTGGGGAAATAAACCTACAGAATGTCTGTAAATGTGTGATGGAGGAATTCAGGAGCCCTGAAAACCCCAATCAAGGTGATTTGGGAGCAATTTCAAGCAATGAGAACTGAGTGTACTTGTCATTTACCGAGCAAAAAGAAGCCCCATCAATGGCATTGTACCTCGTTTAGAGAAACTCAAAAGGAAGGGGGCTAGGCAGCCGAAGGTGGACAAGTACTCCAGAGGGGCATGGCTCAGTGCTGCGCAAGCTAAGGACACTTGTCTCAGCTCACTTTTGTTTTTGTTTTTTTAATGATCTGAGGCAGAGGAGAAAGGCGGATTCCTACCTGCTTTAAATTCTCCAGTGAAAAAGGTTTCTTGTCATGCTCTGGGGCACCTCCTTGCTCAAAAGGGCCCCTCAGGTCTACCGTCAGCTCAGCCTACTTGTAAGGTATGCAGTTGCAGGTATCTTACGTATATTAGTATATTATTTACCTTCACTTTCTAAGTGAAGGCGGCAAGTATTTCCACTTTGACGAGGTTGAAACCCCAGGGTCCTAAATTTTAAATGACCTGCCTGCAGTCTGAACTGTTAGGTCAGAGCACAGGATTTGAACCCTGGATGGCTGCACCCCGGGCTTTGGGGGTTACAACTGCACCCTCAGCATAGTTCAGCCCTTTCAAACCTCACCCAGAAGCTTCTCGTTAATCCTAGCTCTACGGGAAGGGCGAGAAGAGGAGGAGGCGCAGGCAAGGTGGAGAGGGGAGAGGTTCGCAAGCCGAATCCTCATTGACTGCAAGAGAAACGCCGCGGATAATGAATAAAATTGTATACATTAGGGCAGGCACACACATCAGTAAGAACAGATGGAAATAAACAACGGAAGAAGCGTCCTTAGGGAAGGGGTGAGCGGTAGACCGTTCCTTTTTTTCATCATAAGCCGTGTAACACTATGTCACTTTAAAAAACACAAATGCTTTATTTTGATAAAAATAAAGTGATATGAAATGCAATGCTCCACATAGAGGAAACATATTTGCATGGCAGAGTCTGAAAGACAGGCTGTCAATCTGTTCCTCTAAATACACCTGGATTAGGCCGGAACAGCAAACAGCTGCACCCCCAGAGCACGAGGAGAGAGCTGGGAGGACAGCAGGGTCCACCCCGGGGAGAGCAGCCCCTGCTGACGGCACGTGTGGACTGACCAGCCTGCCGGAGCCGGCTACGGTGAAAACCTTCCTCTGAGCACTCTAGTTAAGCAACCCTCTGATCATTTTTCCTTCCCTTCAAGGTGAGCATATCTTGGTCTGTCTGAGATGAATGTCTGACCTGCCTGACAGTTTCTGTGAATTACTGAATTGGCATTCTGAGAGAGTCCGTGTAATCAAGTCCTACGAGCACGTCAAACACATGCCTGTCCCTGAGAGATGGAGCTCTTCTCGGCAAACTGGCAAGATCAGACGTCTCGGGGAACAAGATGCAGACCCTGGGAGGCAGTGATTACCATCAGAGGAGCAACCGTCACGCATCTTTCTGCTGGTGGAAGCTTCTGCTCCACTCTGAGCCACAGGCTTGTCCTACGACACAGGATGAAGTCAAACTAAGGCTTGAGGTCTTATTTCACTCTTCTCACCTCACACCCTGAGCACTGGGGACACAGACCACGGTCCTTCCATCTTCATCGCCTCTGGACTCTGCGTACCATCTGATGATAGGTAAAAGATCTTCAGTAAGTGCTAGTTGAATGAATGGAGGAAGGAGGGACGCTGAATGCCACAAGGCTCTAACTGGAAGCTGATGTGAGACAACTATGGGGCCCTGATCCCAAGGAGAAGGCTGGATCAGGTGTGCTGGAGCTCCGGGAACTCTGCCGGTGGCAGCTGGGAGCCAGAGGTGATCACTGTGGGGACCCGCCGTCAGCGCTGTCATGACAACGACACTACAGTGAAGTACGAAGGTTTGGGAACCCACCAAACAGAGGCCCAAGGACACAGACGTGCTCATTAATGTCCACCCCTCAGCAATCCAGTCATCTCACTTCCGCTCTGTCTGATGAACCCGAGAGCCTGCTGAGGCGAACCTCCTCGGTGTTTTGAATTGCCTCCACTGATGGGACCTCGAGAGCAATCATATTTTGGGAACTTCATCTTCCCTTCCGCTTTAGACACCGCTTCCCCTCACAGGTGCCCAAGGTCAGCAAGTGAGTGGAAGAGCTGGCACCACAAGACGGTGGAGGGTTATCCTGGGCCCAGGCCCCCGCGGGCAGCCCTCTCCAGTCGGCCGGTCTCACATTCCAGCCTAGGATGCCTGGGAGGGCCAGCGTGGGCCTCCCGAGAAGCAAGTGTTCCCTTACAAACCTGCTCCTTTAACCACTTCTGTCCACAGCTTTTGTCCTAATTAGTTCTTCCCCCCGTTTTTCACTCATTTACTCAACCATTTACTCCTCAGTTTCCCACACCCGCTATGTACCAGGCCCTGCAGATCTAAAGATCATGATGCAGCCTTTGCCCCAAGACCCTCACAGTCCAGACGCCATGTAGCAGAAGGCCATCTACAATGTGCGGCTCTACTGTTAACTTCCTAGTATTCTTTCACAGAGTCACGGAGACAAAATACGTGGATATTTCAATCAATGAATATGTACTGAATCTTTCCTCTTGATGATAAGCACCCACCCTGCCTTCATGGTAGAAAAGCTTTAAGATGCAGCTCTCAGCCTCAACATATTTTCAGCCAAGCAGGTTAGACGAGTCTGAACGTGTGAAACAATAAGAAAGCAACATAAGAAGTTTCAAAATGCATGACCCAGTTTCTAATTACTTGGGGATTCAGAGGTATAATTACTGTAGGAGCTGAAAAAAGGCGCGTAGGAACAGTTTAGTGAGCGGTGGTGAATTCAGCCTCCGCCACAAAGAGCCTGAAGCATGTCACCTCACTCTTGTGGGCATCTTTCACCCTCCCCATAAAGGAAGAGGGCTGTCTTTGGTGATTTAATCAAGTCACTTCCAGCTCCGAACTCCTTGGTGTTTACGTCTCTTGTACAAGTCATAGAAGGCTTCATGTTGGGGTGTGAGCTTCATCTGAGCTTTCGCAAATAAACAACTGTGGATATTTCTATTCATAGTTACTTCTTTAACTGCTCCTATGAAGTTTTAACTACATATCTGAAGTGACAGAAATCTTAGCAGGCCACACATTAATTTTTTTCACCTTTTAATTTTTTTTTAATTGAGGCATGATTGATTTAGTGTTAGTTTCACACACCTTAATTCTCTTTAAATCGCCTGCTTTTAACTGAGCATCTAGATCCTGTAATCATTGTTCTTTAATTTGAGAACTGAAAGATGTGATGAAATCACTCGCTGTTAAATCCTTACTTGCAGAGGGCCCACAACTGCAAATGCGTGTGAATGAGGGTCCATCCCTCCCACACAAACCCAGCACTGAGACACTGAGGATGGAAGCTGGCCGCCTTGTTTCTAGCAAAACAGAAACCTCCAAGATAAAGAGAAAGCCTGCAAGGAGGCTGGCAAGGGTGTGAAATACTCATGCCACAAGCTCCCAAAGAGAGCTGCAGCAGTCACAGCAGACAGCGGCCCCGGGCGAGCAGTTACTTTCATCCCAATCATTTCTTCCCTGTCTCTCCCATGCCTGATATATACACTCTGGTGGTGAATGCCCCGGTCCTATCAATATGTCACATGTTGTTATGTCTTCTGGGGAGAATATGTCACAAAGCACTGACATCTGTAACAAGTCTGAAGGTTCTAGTAATTTCAAAAATGCCTGTCTCCACCCCAACTTTGGAAAACAAAATGTACCAGACAATAGGATAAGGGAGAGACAATAAGATAAGGGTGAGTTGACTGCTTTCTCTCATTTTCCCAGTTATGGGACAGGATGGAGGATGAGGTCTGGAATAGAATGCTGCCTGGTTCAAGAGAGGAGGTCCCTGACCTTCTGTACCAGTTCCAAGAATAAAGCAAGGTCCACCCACCTTCACCTAGCCCTGTCATATGTAAATATGTCATCTGTTGCCGCACTGATAGGCAGACATCCATTAACTCCAGGCTTCATTTGGTCTTTCGCTTTCCCCATGACTCATAAAGTTAGAGACTGCTAGAGATGTTCACTTCCCTTGAAGACCAAGGAACTGACTTTGCCCCCATCCTGCCCCTCTTTCCTGGAAAGTTGTCAGAGAGAAACAGTTGTGCCAGGGGCAAGGACAAGGTAGGAATAATGAACCACAGAGGCCAAAACTCCAGGGCAAAGCTTTCAATCAATGGGATGGAGCTGGTGGCTTCAATCCCAAGAGAAGTCTTGGGGTCTTACCTTGCTGTAGCTGACTAAGAGACCATGTCACTGAGAACCTCTCCATGGTGATGAGAGGGAGGCAAGAGAGGAGGACCGAGGACTACAGGGGGTCTGTTCAGAAGGCAAGAGATTTGGAGAGAAGGGTCCTCCATATCCTGCACCCCCACAAGGGGTGGAGATTCTGCCATTCGGAGACCTCACTGCTGGAGCAGGAAGGCTTCTGACTGTCTACACTTGCTGTCACTCCGGGTCTTAGTGACCGCAGGCAAAGAGTTTGATTATTAAAAGTTCTTTGTGTGTCATCAGGAAGATAACACACAGGACAGACTTTATCCCCGTACTTGGCTAGATACCAAGTATATATATTTTTTCTTATTTAATCTTCCCCTGAAGTCTAGGAAATTAATACAATGACATCTATTTTATAGATAAAGAAACTGTGACTTGGGTTAAATGGAGCTGCCTCAGGCTTACTGGCAACTGACACAGGCGGGATTCAAGCCCAGGTCCGTCTAAGTTCAAAGCCTGCTTTCCTGCCACTTTGTTAGCCTAGTGTCACGTGGTACGTCCCAACATTATGAAAACTGTTAGCCTAGAAAGAGCCCACTAAGTGGCACCCACCATGTTGGTCTGTATCTCTAAAGCCATCCATCACCGCTAAGTTTGCCCCTGCAAATTAAAGTCATTTGATCTGTGACGATTCAGGCAAGGGTGCACAGACAATACTAAAAATGAAATGCCACTGTGAGTTAATGAGACATCGGAAAGCTTTTAACCTCAGGGCTGCAAAACTGTGCCATTAATGCCGACGCTCATAAACACCGTCTTTATCGAAAAGAGAAGAGATTGGAAATACGTGCCACTCATTCAAAAAGACAAGGACCAAGAGGCAGCAAAATGCCAGTGACCAGGCAGCGGCACCCCTGCGCTGTGACATGGGCTCCAAACGCCACCAGTCCGATGACACACCCATGTTCCCTCCCCAGCAGAGGCTCTGCCAAGAGTCTAGCTCAATAGCCACTGGGTGGGAACGCAGCCTGAGAAAACACCACACTCACCTTGTTGGGAGCAGACCTTCCACTCCCAATGCTCCCAGTATCAGCTTGGTTAATAAGCGGGGAAATCTATGGTGTTATCTAATTTATAAACACTAGGAAAGAAAGGTAATTGTCCAGGATGCTCTGGAAATAATAGAATAATCATTTAAGATGAGGCTTAAATGAGCAGCAGCAATGAACCTCGTTTTAAATCTCACCATGGAAAATCATCACACAGATGTTTTTAACCACCCCTAAGCATCAGTAAATACAATCATAATGAAATACAACCTCATAAGAACAACATGACTACAGTTATTATTCTGAATATGAGTTCTCACTTTCCAGGGACGTATGCAGCTAAAGCAAATATAAGAAATGAGACTGGGTATATTCTAATTCCAGGACACACCCTAGATGGATTTGGGGTGGATATTGCCTTAATTAAATTTCTGATATGAGCTTGTTTTCTCATCATTTGCTTCCAAAAGACAGGTATGGAAAAAAAATAACTAGTTGAAGCATTTTCCCAAGGTAGCTGTGGTTCCCAGGCTCTGGGGTTTAGCAAACAGGCAATACTTCAAAATAAAAATGTTTGTAATAATGTTTATCTTACAAACTGTAGCCTATATTCTTTTTGAACAGTATAGATTTTTTTAATACACCAGATGCTGCCACTCTCATTTTATTTTACAAAGACGATTTTAAAACAAAACATAAGGGATGATCCTTTAACTCTAGATCATAAAAGAAACTCATTTATTACTCTTTGTTTTTCACTTAATCATAAATATGTGAAAACTATCAAAGCAGCACTAGTCCATGCCTGGTATTTGAAAATCTTCATGGAGAGGTTAGGGCATGTCGCTTAAAGCCAGGACTCCAGCACTTGCATCTCAATTTTTTTTATTAAATAAACACTAAACAACAATGGCTCCTCTGGATCTGTGTCCTCCTACATCAATGGGGAGAGTAATACCTCCTTCCTGGGGGTGATATTAGAATCAAGGAAGGCAATAAAGAAAAAACACTTTGTAATCAAAAAAGATCCGCACTGAAGTCCTAAACAAGCAATTCTCCAGTGAAGACATACAAATGGCCAACAGGCACATGAAAAAATGCTCAGTGTCACTAATTATCAGAGAAAGGCAAATCAAAACTACAATGAGGTATCACCTCACACCAGTCAGAATGGCCATCATTGAAAAGTCCACAAATGACAAATGCTGGAGAAGGTGTGGAGAAGAGAAAACCTTCCTACATTACTGGTGGGAATGTAGTTTTATGCAGCCAGTATGGAAAACAGTATGGAGATTCTTTAAAAAACTAAAAGTAGACTTACCATATGATCCAGCAATCCCACTCCTGGGCATATATCTAGAGGAAACTCTAATTTGAAAAGATACATGTACCCCAATGTTCATAGCAACACTACATACAATAGCAAAGACATGGAAGCCACCTAAATGTCCATCGACAGATGACTAGATAAAGAAGTTGTGGTATATTTATACAATGGAATACTACTCAGTCATAAAAAAGAACAAAATAATGCCATTTGCAGCAACCTGGTGGACCTGGAGATCATCATTCTAAGCGAAGTAAGCCAAAAAGAGAAAGAAAAATACCATATGAGATCACTCATATGTGAAATTAAAAAAAAAAAGAAGACACAAATGAACTTATTTACAAAACAGAAAGACTCACAGACAGAAAAAAACTTATGGTCACCAGTGGGGAAAGGGAGTGGGAAGGGATAAATGGGGAGTTTTGAGATTTGCAGATACTAGCTACTGAATATAAAATACATAACAACTTTCTTCTGTAGAGCACAGGGAACTATACTCAATATCTTGTAGTAACCTACAATGGAAAAGAATATGGAAAGGAGTATATATGTACATGTATGACTGAAACATTACACTGTACACCAGAAATTTACACAACATTGTAAACTATACTTCAATTTAACAAACAATAAGAAAAAGAAAAGAAAAAAATTACGTTTGTGTGTATGTGTGCATATACATGAAAAAAGCGAAGAATGGAAAATAAGATTGGCGTTAATGTTTATTATTACACATAGTATTATGTAAACTTAGCCTAAGTCATTCTAATTAATTAGATAGATTATCTATTATTTCAATTAATATAAACTGAACACCTATTATGTACTAGTATCTGTGATAAGCTTCAGAGATGCGGGTGAATATGGCGACTGCCTGCCACTCAAATTCACAGCACAGCCAGGGAGACAGAGACGGATGCTGAAATTCCAGTGTCACATGTGCTATAACAAGCATCATCAAGGGTAGTGGGAACACAGACGGGATCACCAGGCAGGATCAGAGAGCACTCGTGACAGATGGATGGATAAACGCTGTCCAGGTAGGAGAGCCAAGGGAGGGATTTCATGGCCAAGGAGATGCAAAAAGAATCTGCATGAGCCCTTCTATTTTTCTCACGTCCATCACTCCGCAAATATCCAGGAGAAATTTTTGTCTATGTTTTGTATTTAAACACTCCTCTACCTTAAAATTGGAGCCTACAAAATTTAGAAACACCTACTTTAATCATTTACAGACAACGCAAGAGGTAATTTGGCATTAATTCTCACAGTTTGTCTCTTGGCGTAAGAGACCCTTAGAGCTGAGGATCCGGGATCCCACCCATCCTGTAGCTTACACAGTGGCAAAACCTCTTCCAGCTTCTGTGGCACAAGGGCCATTGGTCTTTGCCCCAGCACAAGTCAGAACAAAACCAGGAGTGTGGAGAGAGCCAGGGCCCAGATCTCTCATTTATGGGATCCATGACCTGGGGCAAGTCACTTCCCTTCTCCAAGCTTTGGTCTCGGAGCCAACAAAACAGAGTTGGAGCTAGACAATCTCTAGAGTCCCTGCCTGTCTCAACCTTCCAGGCCGTCCAGTACACAAGATTAAGGCTAACAGAAAAATGGCGTCTTAGTGACCATGCACCAGGGCTGCACTTTAGTGTATCTTGCCGCAGTGGTAGCTTGACCCAGCAGACCCGCCCCCACTCTGTCAAAGAACCAAAGAACTGTCAGTAAAGCTAAAAGAGAGAAAAAAAGAGTTGTATGTTCTTAAGTATGATTTATAGAAAAACGTAAAGCCCTTGAGTTGCCTGAAGTCAGGGACCAAGTCTCAATTACTTTATTTCAAAATTTACTGTAGCGCAAAGCCTAGATACATAGGAGATGCTCTGCAAACGCCTGTTCAACTAATTATCAGTTAACTAACGAGAACAGACAACACACTGAAGAATACACAAATTATCAATTCTGCTTGTAAATGAAATATGAATTTAATACTCATTCTATTAGTGGCTAAAAATTCCAATTGTGCTTTTAAGGACTCAGTGCAACAACTCAGGGGCAGAGGAATTGGGAGGGCATCAGGAGAAATTCTTAGCATTCAAGATTACTCTTAGTACAGATTCCTTAAGAAACTAAAAACAGAGTTACTATATGATCCAGCTATCCCACTCCTGAGCAAATATCCAGAGAAAACTCTAATGAGAAAAAATCTATGCACCCCAATGTTCACAGCAGCACTACTTACAACAGCCAAGACACGGAAGCAACTAAATCTCCATCAACAGGTGACTGGATAAAGAAAATGTGATACATACACACACAATGGAATACGACAGTCGTAAAAAAAAGAATAAAATAATGTCTTTTGCAGCAACGTGGATGGACCTAGAGACTATCATACTAAATGAAGTAAGTTAAAGACAAATATATTATCTGTATGTGAAATCTAAAAAAAAATATGGCACAAATGAACTTATTTACAAAGCAGAAGCAGACTCACATAGAAAACAAACCTATGGTTTCCAGGGGGAAAAGGAAGGGGAGAAGGATAACTTAGTAGTTCGGGATCGGCAGGTATAAACTACCGTAGATAAAGCAGATAAACAAGGCCCTGATGCACAGCACAGGGAACTATATTCAAAAGTTTGTAATAACCTATAATGAAAAAGAACATACACGTGTGCGTGTGTATAAATGAATCACTATGCTGTATGCCAGAAACTAACACAACAGTGTAAATCAAATATATGTCAATAAATTTTTTTTTTAAATAAAGGTTACTCCTAGTACAGCCAAAGGTTGTAGAAGAGAACCCACTGCAAATGGAAGCAGCAGGAGACGGCATGTGACAGCCACCAAAGGAGACAGGATCAGCAGAAGAGTGTAAGTGTAAGTGTGCCTCACACCAAGGTGACTTAGAGAGGAGGGAAGTCTTCCGCTGGCTGGGAGCCACATGGGGTGGTTCCCTGTCACCCAGCCCCTGAGCAGCAGCACTTTCTTTCTGCCACACTGAAGGCCACTTTTTGGATGGAGCAGGAGACAGGGCTGTTGGGGGAATGTGGGAGGTAGATTTGGTAAAAATCCACCAAGCCTTTTCTAGCTGTGAACGTTCCAGACAAAGCACCTGCCACTTGCTCCGCAGCATCCTGTTACTCTGTACTTACTAAGATGAAAGCTTCTAATAAAATAGGATGGAACGGACTGTCCAGACAAGCAGGAAGACTTTCCAGTCCCCCACCCCCCGACCCTCAGCAGCTCCCACTCACTGCTAGAGACGTAACATTTATCAAGAGCAGAATGGTCCGAGTGCCCACGAAGCTGCAGAGTCTTGCCTTCTGCTCGTTAATCAACGGAGATAACTGTTAGAGAATATTCTTGCCCAGCCTCCTTCTAGTCTAAAGCCCTTTATGGCCCTAATGGGCGCCCGGATCCTCCTCAGAAATGTTAGCTTCAGAGACACGGGAATGGTTGGGAACGCACGGAGAAGCAGCTCGCCATTCCTGGTAGCCGTGGAGATGTTGCTCAGATCTCTCTTCAAGAAAGATCTTGCTGTTTCACTGTGAAAAGCATGGTTAGCTGACAGCATCACCCGGCCACAGCACCAGAGCAGGCACCACATACTCCCCGGGCTGCACCCAGTGAGTGACTGAGCGCTGCAGAAGAACTAAGGCCAGAGCATCCGTGCCCCACATGGGATTCCTCCAACAGACACTCTTTTGGGGGGAGCTCTTCACTGAGGGCTCAAGATTTTGTCAGGTCTGCATGTGGTCTGGGGCTTTCCCTGCCCAAAGCTACCTCTTTCCACTTCATTTCTAATGGGCCTTCCCATTAAATTAATCGTCCCCAATAAATTATTTGCCCTTCTAACTCTATTTCAGGATCTGATTCCCTGAGAACCCCAGCGACACACTGGGGATACTGGAAATGTAACTCCAGTGCACGCACGGGTCCTTTAATGCCTCCAACACCCTGCTGCTCAGGGCTGCTTCGACCAGCTCTCACTCTTCAGACTGGCAAGGTGTGAGTCAGACACCAGCCCGCCTCTGCCCTGAGCTCCCGAAATACACAAATTCTCCAGGAGTATCCATGAGGCTCTTACCAGGATGAAGGGGAAGAGGGAATTCTCTCCCCTCCCCAGTGGTGGGAAGAGCTTATTTCTGTCCAAAGAAACACTCTCTCCAATCTTCCATTTCCTTCCTTCCTCTCCCCACTTCTCAGTAGGATGAGGTGGATAGTCAAGAGTTCTCAAGCACTTCTTTGTAAGTCCTACTTAAGTGGTCCAGCACATCACTTCGGAATGAGGAAACTGTTGCCACCTGTTGCTCTGTTCTATGGCTGTGAGCTGCTCTCCACAGGACAGGTGGAGGCCCACTGTAACACCCTGCTACATAAAGAACACTGACGTCCAGATACAGTGGCTATCAAAAGCCTCACCTGCTGCTGTAGCTTATGAAAAAGCAACACACCTGGTCTCTATAAACCCCAGTCAAACGCGCTCCGTCAGGACGAATGGAGGTATTGCAGTGCTTTCTCCCATGGAGTCTCTGACTTCAAAAAGGAACAAGATTTTGAAAGTTATAGCTGGCTTTGTCTTTCCCAGGTTTTCTGTGGCTTTTTTTTTTTTTTTTAAGTATACCTGTCCATAATTGCCAGGAGAAAGGCTATTTAAAAGATTCCATCTTCAGAGGATTCTGGCTCAAGATCAACAGCCAATGACAACCCTGAGTTTCTAACTCTGGGCCCCAAAAGGCGTGATTTGGATGACTGGACAACTCAAGAAGGTGCTCTTAGTAGTAACACTTAAGCAGTTTACAATGATCTTCAGTCTCACCCAGCCCTCAGTGACACAGGAACTGGATTAAGGTTCTTATTCGAGGTCAAACAACAACTTCGAACACCAGCTGACTGGGAGAGAAAAATTTCCCATGGCCAGAGCCACGTCTTTCATCATGATTCAGTCAATCACTGCCAACACCTTTAGTCCAACCCCATTTATGGGCCCTTTCGGGACCTCAAGGACATCATCCATCAACACTCTAATTTAAACCCCCAACCCAAACACATTCTCAAAGCCTTCATATGACTTTTCAAGTTAGCAAATATAATCAGTAAACACACTCTGGAGTATCCATGTCCTTTACAGAGCAGGTGGCCGATTAAAAGCTAAAACTTTGATACCATAATGAATAAAAGAACAACAGAATCCACCTCATATGAAGCTGAGATGCATTTCCAGTTAAACCAGCTTAAAACTCAAAATTAAGAAAAGCCCACGCCCTTTAAAATGGACAGGAAAATTCAAGTAAGGGAAGGTGGGATTTTCTGCAGGGGGTTCAAAGGTTTTACCCTATGAGGTTTTTTTTTTATATATACAAAACAAGGTCCAGAGGAAGACCATTAGCAAACGCACGATGCTTTTAAAAATCACTTGTTTTCCAGAAACAGACTCACAGACATAGAAAACAAACTTATAGTTACCAAGGGGGTCAGAAGGGATAAACTGGGAACTCGAGATTTGCCGATACTAATTACTATATATAAAATAGATATAACAGCAAGGTCCTACTGTATAGCACAGGAAATTTTATTCAATATCTTATAGTAACCTATAATGAAAAAGAATATGAAAAGGAATGTATATATGTACATGTATAATTGAAACATTATGTTGTACACGAGAAACTGGACACAACACTGTAAACTGACTATATTTCAATTAAAAAATACATCTTAAAATGAAAAAAAAATCACCTGTTTTCTATGCCATCCTATTGACAGACTTATATTGGTATCCATTTAGCCACCAGGATAGGGGGGTACTAATTTTGGAGGGTGAATTCAATGATTCCTCCTCCATGTCCTTTAAAGGCTTGCACTCTTGCCTTGGAAATACAAACAGCATGAAACCAAAGGAAATTTAAGCTCGTGCATCGATTTTTAGGATGGAAAGTCTAAGGAACCAGTTGACTATCTGGGGTCACGTGTGTTATCACTATGAAGAATGTCATACACCAGACAGAGTGCCGCCGGGAACCCTAGGACTAGCACACAGCTCAGCTGTAGGTAGACCAGGATCAGGGCGAGGCGGTAGCATCAGGTTAAAGCCTGATGGCGTCCCAACTGCTAGAAAAGAGCCAACTGTGATGGGTAAGGAAGCAAAGCATAGAAACAAAGAACTAGGCAGCAAGTTGCCAAACATTTTTATGTACCGTATTCTGCCATGACAGGGGTCTGCAGTCTGGCAGGCATGGCACCCTCACCCTGGCATCTGACATCCACCATTGACTGAGAGTAGGGGCACAACATACAGTATAAAATATTACAGGCCACCACATATTCCAAAAGTGGATGCCGTTGAGTCTTTTTACCAACCTGAGTTGAGCCTGGTGTAGAACAGGAATCTCATTTAATTTAGTCCATCAAATGACATTTGTTGCTTGTCAAGTGATCGGCGTCATCTTACTCTATTCCTATTGAAAATAGGCTCCTATTAAAAATGTATATTTCATTTTAAGAAAAGATGAGTTTATAGACAGAAGGAAAAGTTCCATAAAAGCAGCCTCTGTAAGTAGGTAAGACATGTCATTTTCAACATCCTTGGCATCATATAGATTGAATTTAATCCAATCTCCCCTCATACAGAGGCAATATATACAGATGGCGGCTTTCAAGCACATTCATTAGACTGCCGAGTTAATAATGCTGACTAGCGGGAGGATGAAAGACAGTCGAAGTCTTCCTACTGGTCAACATTATTGATCAGGCCAAAGCTGGTAAATTAGCTGCTGCTTTGGCTCAGTGGCTTCCAAAATGCATTTTGTGTCAAGGTGCTTACACACCTAGGAAAGAAGATTAATTCTGGTGATCACAGGACTGAAGGTACATAGACGGTAGAAGGTGTGAGGTACATAATGAAAATTGTCAGCATCATTATGGAGAAGAAAAGATTGTAAACTAAGAGTGCAAAGCATATCCTTACAAAGGAAACTTCAGTAGCAGTAGCAACAACAAAAAAATCAGCTGCAGCTAGAAGAAAGAAGAAAAAACTTACATTATCTAAATTAAATCACTTAAATGTAGGGTGTCTTGCGTTCTTATAGAGGATCAATCTCTCAAAAGTGTTGGAAGAAAGGTATCTTTCTCTTTTTTTCCACATACCTAAATGGCTCTTTATTGAAAACAGCCTACATAAATTTAAAAAAATATACATACACACACATATATAGAGAGAGAGGGACAGAGAGAGAGAGACAATGAGAAAGAGAGAGAGATGGCTCCAAAGAAACTGCTTAATACTTAGTTTCTAGAAACGTTCTAAAACACTAAAGGACACAAAGTATTAAAAATAATAAAGAAACAAGATTACAATAATTCATATAACAGTTTGCATTTTGCTTTCTGGCTTTGTCCACAGATATTAAGTAACTCATTTTAAATAAACTTTCTCATGTGGAATAATGTTAAATTCACAAAAAAAGTTGCTGAAGCAGTACAGTGAGGTCCTAAATACCCTGATCCAGTTTCCCCTCATGTTACCATCTTATCTAACCATGGTGCCTTTGTCAGAACTAAGAAATCAACATTGGTATATTCCTATTAACTAAACCCCAGACTTCATTCATATGTCACTGGTTTTTACACTAATGCCTTTTTTCTGTTCCAGGTTCCATCAAGGGTAACGTGTTGCATTTAGCATTACTTGCCTTTTCAGGCTGGTTTGGGGAATGGACACCAAATCTGACCCTAGTTCTCTAGGTTGTAAAGTACAAAGGAACCCTTGTGTCCACATGTCTCATCCTTTAGCTTTCAATGGTGCCCAGCATCTAGTTTCATCATGTCCCTTCTGTATGACTGACATGGTGTCAGGGAACTTGGAATTTTCGATTCAAAGTAGTCACCAACTTTCACCATTTTACTGAATCGTAAATCAGAAAGATATTGTTGGGTCCATTTGGTCATACACTGTATTTACTGGTGGATAAATTCTGTGAAATATTTCGTGATTATTTTTTCCTATTGATAATCTAGTAGTTGTGGTGGTAATGCCCCCCCCCGACACACACAGTTTTTCTAATGATTAAGGATAAGAGTTTTTTGCTAAAGCAAAATGAAAGGTATGCCCACTAGGTAAGGGAGAAGGAGAGTATGATGTAGGAAGAAAGAGAAAGCTGAAGACTTCCCAGTGAGGGCAGCATGGAGGTGGGGAAGATTCAGAGATGATATATGAAGAATGAAGGTGGTAAGGACTTAACATCCCCAGCTCTTTAGTTCTGTGGGGGCAGAGCAGGATGTAAGAAAAGGAATATGCCACTCAACTTGCCATTTGCAAGTCTGAAGGGAAACCCTGTAACCGTGTGCTCCCACCCCAACAAGGGGAAGCTGCAACTGAACAGAAACAGATGTGTGGCATATTTATGCAGAGAGGACCACTGGGTCCCCAGATCCTGTGTTCTCAAAGGAAGGAATCCAGTGTGTCCTGGATCTACACCTTGCGAAGGCTCCTGAGCATGCCAGCTGGTGAGGACACTAGGGAGGGACCACAGGAGTGAGCTGCAGAATGACCCCAAGGGGGAACTGCCCAGGCAGGTGAGCAAGGGGGAGCTGCAATTAGGTCTCAGAGAACCAGCAGCCCCAGAGACAGCAGAGGTGGGAGCAACAGTCGTCAAGACGGAAGGGCCCTCCGGGATCACGCATCATGCATAGGACCCTCCGGTTGGATACAGAAGAATAGAGAGCATCCAAAGACTGGGTTAGATGAACTACATCTCACCCAAGGGCAGGCAGAGCAAAGCAGCTTGGAAAAATAATGCTCAGGCCAGCACTCCAACCCCCTGCTGAAGGACACGTAAGCACCATCTTGAGAAGATGAAGGGAAAAGAGAAGTTTCTGAAAGCTGTGAAATTTGAATAGGCTGGACACTTAGGCTTACCTAAATGAGACTGAGTTCTTCCAAATAACAGTTTTAAACAGAGAGCCAAGGACTGCTAACTGGACCCTTCTCTACTTCTTTTATCAAGAATAGGGCATGGCACTCAGAACAAGAAGCTGTCCTGCCCCTGGGGCCCTTTGGTCAGGCATCTAGAGATTTTTACCCCCTGCCTGGCAGGGTTGCCCCCACGCAGCCCTAAAGCAGCTACAGAGGATGGACCACTGCCCCTCAGCTCTTGGTAAGACTATAGGAGTAAAGTATCTGAGCGAGGAATGAGACAGACAGGAAGGGGGCATGGCACAACCATTAAAAGAATGACACAGCCATGGAGGGAAAAACAGGGTAAGACAGAAACTGGTTAAAACCAAGCAGGCCCAAGATAGCAGAAGCTTTGCCCCCTAATAGACCGCGAGCCTCATTACGCGCTCACCGTAATACACTAGCATGCTGGATAACACAGCCACGGGCGCCAGGACGGTCTGCCGGCTGCCCACAGCAGGCCAAAACGTGGGCAGTGCCCCAATTCCTGGAAATCCCTACCTCGTCCCCAAAATAGTTGGAATAATCCTCCCACTCGCTCACGTGTGACATTAGCCAGCCCATAATAACTAAACCCATACCCCAGGTTCCACCTTCTCAGGCATCAGCATTCACCTATGGAATAAATAAACTTGCTAAACAAACTTGCTAAATAAACTTGCTTTCACCTAAAAAAAAAAATAGAATAAGGCATGGGACTTAGATCAGGCTGAGGAAAATAAATTCTTTTACACTGAATTGTAAGGTAGTGATTTCAATCCTGATACCTGAGTATTAATATCTTAAGTAAAAACAAACCTTTGTAGAATGAGCATAAAATGTTTCCCTTCTTCTGTCCTTCCATCCAAATCACGTTCATTCCTCCTCTCTCACCTTCTTCATGAAACCTCCATCTGGTTCAGCCCCCAGTGACCTAACATTTCTCCGAATTCCTCCTCCCCTTAAACTCTGTAGCATTCCAGGGAGCCTGTTAGCTCTAAGGAGGTGATTTACAGGAGACAGAAGCCCTGTCTTCCTCTTCTTCTGATGCCCCCGCACTGTCCATAATGAGACGGGGCAGCACACAGATATGTGCTAATTGACTTATAGACTGACACACAGTAAAGTAAGGCAAAGAAAGCTGGGTGTAAGGATAACAAAGGGAAGAGAGGAGATAAGAAACGGAGCCACTCAGCACTTTTGGGGACGTGGAAAATGAAACTATTTATGGAAGCCAATTTTTTTTTTGTTCCCTCTCTTAGTTATTCACAGTTGCTGAAATTAATAACTATTAATCACAGGAAAAGGATAAGCTAAATTAATTTCCCTGGACAAACCACACACACCATTCCTAATGCGATCAATTTTCTTTGCAGCAATTACGAGTTAAAAAAAAAACATAACATAAAGTCTGTGGGGGAACCTGCTCCTTTGTGGCACTTGCAATTCTAAACTAAAATAACATTGTGTAAGTGAGGAGAAGGAAGCGAGGAAGAAGTTTCCAGCGCGCGCTCTCTCCTGTTGTTATTTCAAGCTGGGGAGAGCATGGTGGAAATACAGAAATGGGCTGAAATCCATGTCTAACATAATTGTTAAAATAAGATCTGACTGTCGCAAGGTTGACTTTGTGAGAAACATAATTACTTGTGACACCTTATTGTGACACCCTCCAAAGCATATGGTTACCTTATTAGAAATTAAAATTCATATTCATATAAATCTCAGCAGGGTCTCACACCAAAATAACTAGAGTAACTCCAGGGGACAAGAAATAATTCTAGTTCAGCTCTTCTAAGGCCTGGCGCTTGTAATACAAAATTTAAACCGAGTCACTTGTAAGCATAATGGCAGATTCGGAAAAGGCAGACAATCTACCCACAGCAAGCAAGAGCCACTTTGGGGACGTGTCAAACTTACCTTTTCCCCACAAATGTCCACTGCTTGGTTTCACACTTTTCAATGCAAAAAATCTCTGTGTGTCACCAACGCTGCTGCCGTCCTTCCTCACTTTTAACCGTGGACGTTCAGAAAGCGTAGCTCTTAGCTGCCTGGCTTCTTGCTCTTTCAGCCGCAGTGACCAGTACACCAGATCGTAACAACAGCCAGGCTGTCTGAGCTCGTGCAGCTCTGACGCACTACAGACACTTCTCACCTGTTGGACTTCACGTGGGTTTCACCTAATTTCCTTCACTGCAGCATCCGCTGCTCAGGGAATCTTCCCGCTTTTTCATGACAAAGCTCAGTGCTTATTTTCAAAACCGGCCTGCTGAGTTCTTATCATGGTTGTTCTTGACAGGGCGCTGCTGTCCGTGGGGACAAATGGGTACGTGGCGTGTCCAGACCCAACCTCCAAACCCTAAACAGCAGTGACCTGATAGCTATGAAATATGCAGCACAGTAAAACGAAGTACATTAGACTCCTGGGAAGTTGTTTTAATTTAACCAGGAAATTACTTGTAAGCTAGATAAGGATTATATGATGATCACAGTTTATTGTTTTTGAAGATATGACAGAATATAGGAGTCACACTTATTTTCTCATCACGTTTCATTGAGGACGCAGGACGTGGGGGGTATGTGACTAAAAGAAAAACTCTCACTAAAGGAAAAACTCCTTGTTCCCTCTACTCACAAAACACGTCTGACACCAGACGCGTGGGCTTTTCCCCACACGAACTGATTTTCTAGACACCACCTGGGTGCCCTACAATTCAATTCAATTCTGACTCTGTGTACCTGGAGTTAGCGTCAGGTGCCACGGGTTAAGGGCTCAGTCCCCCAAGACGGCCCCGACTTCAGATGCCAGCTGCCATTCTGGCTCCCCGGACTTCCGACTGGCTCCCCAGGACCTCCTCCTCCGTTTCCGTTATTTGCTAGAGCAGCTCACAGAACCCAGGAAGCTCAGAGCGCTTTACTTACTATTACCAACTTATGACAAAGGCAATTTGAAAGAATACAAACAGATGAAGAGACATGTCGTGTGAGGTCCAGTCCCCGTGGAGTTTGGAGTGTGCCACCCTCCTGGCACATGGGCATACTGCAGGAGAAGCTCCTGAAACCACTTCAGTTTGGGTTTTTATATTTAACCTCCAGCCCCCTCTCCCCTCCATAGACTCAGGGGTAGGGTTAAATCTCTCATCACAGGGTTGGTTCCCCCGGCAACCAGCCCCTGCTTCCAGCTACTGGTCATCTCATTAGCCTACAAAAAGACACCTATCACACTTCAGAAGACTCCAAGCGTTTTTGGAGCTTTGTACCAACTGTGCCAGGAAAGGGGATACGGCAGAGACCAAATTTAGTCATTCATTCTCTCTTTCTTTTACAACAACAACAACAAACCACATTTAAATACATTCATTAAGATTCTGATTGCTAGCCAAGCTAATGGACTAGCCAAAAGCTTCCCACCGCTGCCATGTCTGTGTGAGAAATGATGACAACCTCCCTGCTTGCTGCAGCAGAAGTCTCACCAACAGACCTTCCACCGCCCAGCACTGCTGTGTACTCACTTAGTCATCAAGCAGATAGGGCACACCACCCTTAAGCTAGCATCTGCCCTGGTCTCCTGCAAGAAGTAACAACATGTCACTCATCAGTCCTGCGATCATGACTACAGTAAGTGGAACTGTAATGCACAGAACGTATAAAATGGAAACAGAATATCAACGTCTGCCTGGGGGAGTTAAGGAAGGCTTAGCGGAAGTGGCATCTCAATGCAGCCAAGAATATTATGTAAGAGTTTGCCAGGCACACAAGCAAGAGGGCATTCTAGGCAGAGAGAAACCTGCTTCACTAAAAGCAGTAAGCACAGCAAGGCAGCGATGAGCACCATGCCTCGAATTCAAAGTTTCTAGGAAGTGATACAAAATGACACTTCAGGGCAGGGGATTAGTGGTCACTCTGATCCAGCGGCAAGAACCCAGCACGTGGGTCAGAAGACACAGGCTCTGCTCCAGGCTGTTACCAATCACTATTCATCTGACCTGGAACCACACCGAGCAGAGGCGCCACTGACTTCTAAGTGACACAAACTACAACTAGAACTGAGGTTCTCAACTCCTTTGGATCTCTTTTCCTCACCTATAAGATGTGCAGATTGAGCTAGATAGTTCTCAAAGATTGGAATTTCCGGAAAGCATTGCAGATGGCAAGCCCTAGCCTCCAGCATCCTGGACAGCAGTGAAGTATGTAAAGAATCCAATTTAAAAGAAAGGCCAGAAATTCAAATCACGGACTGAGCAAGAAATCTGGACACCCCGTC
Organism: Camelus ferus; assembly: GCF_009834535.1. Lineage (NCBI taxonomy): Eukaryota > Metazoa > Chordata > Mammalia > Artiodactyla > Camelidae > Camelus > Camelus ferus. The sequence goes on from NC_045705.1 coordinate 43,741,948, forward strand.
TTATTTATCAGACAGGCGTGCAGTAACTGAGATCACACTTAAATAGAAACCATTTCCTGCCCAGCCTCCTCGTCTGCCAAGCCCTGTTTACCGAGTTGCCCTGAAACTGTTCTTACTTACATATTCAGCAGCTTGTAACTTTGAATTAATGACTTTGCATGTAAACGTCTTTGTCTTCATAAAAATGTTATTGGGTTAAATAAAACTATTTTCAGCATTTTTTTTTTCCTGCACTCTACACAGTACTGCAGGAACCAAGGAAGGAGAGGGGTTGCAGTGCCCTTCCTGCACAATACCTGCCCCCTGGGGAGTGAGATTCTCCTCCAGTGCAACCCTTCTAGGGAACAGAGTATATGAGACGAGTTTAATTTCCTTCTGGCAAATTACCTTCCTCTGCTGCCGCGAGCAACGTGCAGAACGACCAGCCTGGAGAATGGGGCGCTGGTGGGGACAACAGGCATCATTCCCAGAGCAGGCTCTGGTTCAGGGGCAGCCGCTCCTCAGGCTGGGAACTGGCCTTCATGTCCAGGCAGCTCCAGCGCCAGGAGGCGTTTCCTGAAAGCCACGCTAGTTTATGCAAACCACCAACCCCAGGGAGGTGCCAGTGCACTGGCCTGACAGGAGCACCTCCTCCACTATCTTTTTCACTGTTATGTAGGGGAAAGAACTAGGGGTTTTGGAATCAGGGCTTTTGAGATAGTTAACTCTAGCCCAGGCTCTAGACAGATTGGGCATGTGATTTACATTTCTCAGGGTCTCAATTTATTCCTTCATAAAATGGGAGTAAGTGGTTGGAAAATCTGAATGAGAGCATGCATATGAAGTTTAGAAGGCACTCAGTAAAGGTTAATGAATTTGCCTTCCCCTTATTGAAAATACACCTCACACTGGCCAGAATGGCCATCACTGAAAAGTCCACAAATGATAAATGTTGGAGAAGGTGTGGAGAAAAGGAAACCCTCCTACACTGTTGGTGGGAATGTAGTTTGGTGCAGCCACCATGGAAAATGGTAGGGAGGCTCCTTAAAAAACTAAAAATAGACTTACCCTATGATCCAGCAATCCCCCTCCTGGGCATATATCCAGAGGAAACTCTTACTTGAAAAGATACCCAATGTTCACAGCAGCACTATTTACAATAGCCAAGGCATGAAAACAACCTAAATGGCCATCAACAGACAAGAAGTTGTGATACGTATATGCAAAGGAATACTACTCAGCCATAAAAAAGAACAAAATAATGTCATTTGCAGCAACATCCATGGAACTGGAGATCATCATACTAAGTGAAGTAAGCCAGAAAGAGAAAGAAAATACCATATGATATCATTTATATGTGTCTTAAAAAAGGACACAAAAGAATTATTTACAAAACAGAGACACACAGACATAGAAAACAAACTTACAGTTACTGGGGGGTAAATGGATGGGAAGGGATAAATTGGGAGTTCAGGATTTGCAGATACTATCATATATTAAATAGGTAAACAAGGTCCTTCTGTACAGCACAGGGAACTATATTCAATATCTTGTAATAGGCTATAATGAAACAGAATATGAAAAGGCATATATGTATAACTGAATCACTAGGCTGTACACCAGAAGCTAACACAACACTGTAAGTCAACCATATGTCAATAAAAATAAACAATTTTAAAACATAAAAGAAAATACACATTTGAAATCTCAGTAGCAGTTAAACAGTGGATTTCTACAGTCAGTCCAGCTCACTGATCTGCAGGAACAAAGACAATGTATTACAACAAAACTATCTGTTGCCAGAAATGTTGGTATCAGAGCCAGAAATGAGACAGGTGAAGCCATGGCTGGGCACATGTGCCCTCAGGAGACAAGACTTCCCCTCCCTGGTGATGGCTTATGGCTCCAGGCCTTCTCACCAGACCATGGCGGCCACTCTGACCCTCCCTGGAAACTTCCTTAGGATAATCCTCTCATCCAGGAGGTGGAACACAGCTGAAAAAGCTTGGACCTTCTGAACAAATACCAGGGCTGGCTTTCAGGATGATGCTGGTCAGGAGAACCGGGAGCTGAGAAACCCAGGAGCAGAGAACACCAGATGAACAGAACAGGGCATGGCTAAGGCAGCAGCGGGGGTCAAGACACAGAGAAGCAAGCGTCGTAGGAGCTGACCAGGACTTCTCCTCACAGCCAGAACTGGTCTCAAAACTGAGGACAGAAAGGAGTCACGTACCAAATTCTAGAGCAAATTAAAAATAATTGAATCTAAAAACAAAAAGACAAATGAACTTATTTACAAAACAGAAACAGACTCACAGACATAGAAAACTCATGGTTACCAGGGGGGAAAGGGAGTGGGAAGGGATAAAATTGGGAGTTCAAAATTCTGAGTGAGTGGGATGGGTTTGATTTTCCAGCACAGAGTTGGGAAGATGCCCTTACCCAGGGGGAGGGGCTCAACTAAGCTGACTGGCTGCAACCCACCTGCTGGAATGGGAGCTCCTGGTCAAAGTCCCAGGCCTTCTTCAATCCCCGGCTCAGGACCAGAGACCACAAACCATATTCCTCTTCATAAATTAAATACACACACACACACACACACACACACACACACACACACACACTCTCAGAAATTAAATATATATATATATATATATATATATATATATATATATATATATATATATATATATATTCAGAAATTAAGTATCTATATGAGATATATAAGAGCACTGTGTCACACAGACCTGGATCTTACCCAGCTCTGAGACTGGTTGGCTGAAAGAGTGTAGGTAGGCAAAGGACTCAAACCCTGATGTCCTTCAACACCATGAAGGCAGGGAAACTGAGCCTCAGGGAGGTTAAGTACTTTGCCCGAGGTTAAACAGTTAGCCCGTGGTAGAGGTAGCTGAAGATCTCAGGTCTCTCTGACTCCCAAGCCCTGTGCGGTAGATAGCACGTTGAGAAAATAACAACCTTCCCTGAGGTGTGCTGACAACCCAGTAAGAAAAAGCTTCGGAAAGAGTATTATGAGCATAAGATGTTGCTGCTATTATCTACAAGCAGATGATAATGGGTCTTGTGGGATTAAATTCACAGCTATTATTTACCATGATGGCTCATTCAATTCTGAGTCAGATGACGAATGTCTGCTCAGAAGAAGGGATCTTAAGTCTAAAGCGTGGTCCGTCCCCATGCAATAAAATGGCACAAAAAGCAGGGGAATTTATTAAATTAAGGAAACATTAATTCTGTAAACAACAGGGGATTCCAACCACCAAATGGCAGCGTGAAGACACTGTATCATGTTTACGTTCTCTGATAGAAGCTGTAGTAAGTGCAGCTCAAGCAGGAGGCTGAGCTGGGGTCGGTAACTAGTCTCCGTAAGCACAGACAAACCTCATCTTTTTTGTGCCTTAGTTTTCTTTTATTAAGTGGGAAACGATGAAATCAGAATCAAGACATTATTTTCACAAAATACACTGTGCCTGGAGAAGGCAAGAATACCATTGTAATACTAAAATACATTTGTGTTAAGCATTGTTCCAAAGCCTTTACATAAATCAACTCATTTTATCCTTAGAGCAACGAACGGTATGACATTAGAGCTATTATGACCCCCATTATTCAGATGAGTTAAAATGAGGCGCAAGGAAGTAACTTGCCCAACATCCACAACCAGGAACTGGCAGAGAAGGGATTTACACCTGGGCAGTCCAGCTACAGAGCCCATGCTGTAGAGATTTTTACAGGATAGGAATAACTGAGGTCAAATAGTTGAGGAAGGCTACAAGGGGAGAATGATTAAGTAGAATGTATCCTAGAGCAAAATCTACCCTAGTTAGAATAGCTTCAGCCTTTTTCAAGAGAATTAAGTGGCATTTCAGCTCTGTGGCATTTCTTTCCTATCTATTAAAAAAGCCATTTTGATTATCACCCACCATATGACAGAGAGCGTACTCAGCAAACATCACATTACACGTTCAGTGGTTTTCTTCTGGATTCATTCTTTAAAATATTTAACTCCTCAGTCCAGTTAAATAGTAGTAAATATTATTTGTAATTTTTGAATTATATTTACAGAGAAAAATGATTTCTTACATAATGTTATGTAAGTGAAGGTTGTAAAATTGAGGGGGGCTGATCAAAAGAGCCACCTGGCTATGCCTGCATTCTATGATTCTCTTAGAGAGGGCCACACTTCCCCATCACTGTACCGTAAGGCATCCACAATGCCAGCAGTCGGTTTTACTGATGCAGGCTTAGGAAAAGTAAAATGGTATCCACGTGAAGAGAACAAGTGGTTTTCAAAACATGTTCATGCCATCAGGAATGAAGAAGGATGCTGCACCATCTGGGAATATGTGAAAATGTCAAATTACCAAGACCCACCCCAGTCCTAAGGAATCAAACTCTGGATGGGGCCCAGTCATCTGGTTCCAAGTAATTTTGATACAGGAGGAAGTCCATGAGCCACTAGCTCCTGGTAAAAGCTGAGCCTTCAGGGTCCCTGAGAAGGTCCTAAAGATTACAGTTGCCAAGACCTCATAGGAAGAAGACTAACAGGATAAGCACCTTCAAATCAGAGGTGAAGGTAAGAGTGGCCAGCTAACAAGAGTCATCTTTCCCAATAATCTCCCCTTCATCCCCATCTGGGATATGGGCAATGTCTAGGAAGAGAAGCAGACCTGGGACAGAACTGTAAAACGGGAGGATGGGAAAAGAGGGTACTGTGACCCTGAAAAATCCTGCTCAAATATCTACTCCTTCGAGACTAGCTCGAGGCATCACCTGGTCTGCTTTCCAGGGGTGCTCCCCGGCTTCCAGAGAAGAGAGTCAGGTGTACCACAAGAGGGAGAGGAGGGGAATGTGGCAAACTGGAGGCCTGCAAACCTCATCAAGAGGCACCAAATGAAGTCTCCCAAGTGCCCTGGAAGCCAGAGGAAAACGTTTGCAGGCCAAGTATGGTGCAAAGGATGCCACTGTGACTTCTCAAACTGATTCCAACTTCCTCACGACAAAGAAGGAAACAGGTCAAAGAGGTGCAGCTTCTTAAGTAAAGACTCACAAACCAGTGGCAGCAGTAGCCTGACCCTGAATCCAAAAGGCTCCTTCTCCAAGGAAATGCCCTAAATTTTGTACATGGACAACATGAATTTTGTTAACAAATCAGGGTTCGTCTTTTGCTCAGCAAAATATGTGCAGCCCAATGTTACTAATTATATAAGCCCTATGGCCAACAAATTCAGGTCTAAATTTCCTTCTATCTTATCTTTCTAGTCTAGCTATGATTTCATTGTCTAGTAGGATTTTAGTTTAAAATTTAATTCTACTATTTTATTGTTCCTTTATATTCTTGTAAGCTACCTCAAACTCTTCATGGAACAAGTAGGATGCACCTAATGAAAAGGAACTCTGTTTGACCTCATCATCCTCCTAATGCCACACCACCTTCTCATTCACGGTACCCAAGACAACTAGTTGGACTACTCTGGTGCATTGACCAGGTAAATCACATCAAAAAGTTATTTTGCTAATATTTTTCAGCAAACAGAGCTGACCAAATCAACACAGAACCTTGAGGGAGTCAGCGTAACTGCGAGGGAACCACTAACATGGTCAGTACAACATGGGTTTTTAAAAAATTTATTGAAACTTGCTTTGAAATCAAAGAGAGTCCAAGCAGAGATGCCATTTGTGGACTCGGAGAAGAAATTTAATCACCAAGTCTTAGTGACCAAAGCGAATTAATGTACCTTCAAAACTAAGCAAATTACTCCCATCTCCCTGCAAATGACCCATTATCATAAATAATGGCCATTAAGGTGCCATGTGATTCTGCACGGACCACTGAGAGGACGCAAGATGGTGATGACTCATCACTGATGAACTGAACGGCATCCAGCAGGTGTCATACGGATGCGCAGCCCAGGTGATAAAAGACTGCTGTCAAGATCAGAAAAATGTAAAGAGAAGACCACCTCAGCGTTTGTAAAAACGTAACATCATATTCTAAGGAGAACTGGAGGAGAGAAGAAAGGGAATGAACATTTTCTTAGTCTCTACCATGCACCAGGCTCCATACCAAGTGGTTTGCTACATTATTTCATCTGATTCCAACCTATGCAGCAGAATCACTAACACATATTGCAGATGAAGGAACCGAGAATCCAGAGAAGTCAAGTCATTCACTCAATTCTGCTAACAAGTAAGAAGCAGAGCCGGGATATAGATTCAAATCTGTCTGGCTTCAGAGGTCATGCATTTTCACAAAAGTAAGAGATTCAAGTATTTGTTACTCACCTAACATGTCCAACACTTTATTAGGTGACAGAGGTGTAATACAATGTTCAAGGGGGAAATGACTGGCTAATCAAGAAATTATGCAAACCAGTGTAAAATCTGCATTATGAGAGTACAAAAATAGGAGACATATCTGGTCCTAAGACGGCATATATTGAAAATTTGACCCAGGTGGTGAAATCGACTGAGAAGGTGGTAACCGATCTGGGATCTGAAGGAAGGGCAGAAGGTAAGTAAGGAGACGTTGTAAGGGATGGGGAAAGGACGCTGCAGTAAGAGGGACAAACAGATTGTTAGTGAGAGACAACTCACGTGAAAGAAGAGAAAGAGGGAACGTGGTACAAAGTCAGACCAGAAGAGAGACCCTAAAGGTCCTGGTAGCCTGTGATGTGAATGCATAATTTTCCTCAAAGCAGTGGGAATCCATGCACTAGGGCCAGAGGGAACAGCATAATAAGTTTTGCATTTTGAAAAGATTACTGTGTGCAGCATGCAAAACCAGAGAGAACATGAAGGAAGGAAGTTAAGAGGCCACTGCCGCAGTTGAGATGAGAGATAAGGAAAGCTGAGTCTAAAGGCAGGCAGGGGATGCAGATGGAAGTGGATGGACTGAAAAGATACTCAGGAGATAAAATCAAACAAACTTGGTGATGGATTGGACGCTGGGGTGAAGGAGAGGAAAGCATTAAGGATGGCTCATAAATCTGTGGCTTGTGTAACAGGATGGTCAGCGCTATCACTCACAGATAAGGGAAATACTGGAAGACGAGCAGGTGTTCCAGAGGGAGGTAGTGTATCTGCTCTGACCACACTGCATATGAGGTGCCTTTAGAGACATTTAAGTACAGCTGTCAAATATGCAATTAGACATGCAGGCGTGGAGTTTAGAGGAGAGGTCTCAGAGAGGGGTCCAGTATAAAGGTGTGAGTCATTCATCCATCAAAGCTAAACAAAGCACTGATGTTGAGGGGGTGGGGGTGGGGGAGTAGCAGGGAACCAGGGAGTGAGCAGAGACAACATCTAGGATCAAGCCTTGTTTAACAGCTGTGGAATGGAAATGAGCCAAGAGGGACCAAGAATTCCAGAATGTCATATCATGGTGTGTGTATTTTAAGAAGGCACAGGTGGGGTGGGAACCAAATAACTTACAACACTACTCCAGGAAGTAATATACACCACAAAGCACGAAGACCAGCAGGCTCCCAGCAGCTCAACAACTTGCCACAGTCACAGAGCTTAACAGGGGCCAAATCAGAATAGGAGCCCAAGTCTTTCTGATCCCCAAGTTTGTTCTCTCCCCACTACTTTATGCTAAAAATAATGAAAATCAAGATTTTATCTTAAAATAACAGAATTAGCAGATCTGACCTTACTCTAAGTAAAGGTGGTATCTGAAAAATATTTACCAAAGCAAAGGTAAATTGGTTGGAGTGTTTTCACTTAAAGAGAGTAAACCACAGAAATCCTTTAAAGTAGCATCTCTGCCTTTTACAATGACTTCGAAAACAAAAATGCCACATAAAACAACTTGTTAAACAGAGCAAACTACACTGGCATGATTCTTAATATCTTCCAGATCACTTTCACGACTGCTATTAAACTCCTGGCCTTCATGCTGGGAGACAGACTTCCTTCTGATTCTGCCCTTAGTGACTACAGGATCTCGGTCAAGTCATTGTCCCTCTTCACCCACAGAATGAAGGGGCTGTACAATCTCTAAAGATACCACCTGGGCAACATCGCATCTCACTGCCTGCACGGCAGCATCTCGCAGGGAGATTTGCCATTCCGTCCACTCAACAGGTAAGGCAACTAAGACACCCAGGGACTGATCACATAGCCAGGGAGTCGCAAATGGGGGCTTAAATCCAGCTCTCCTAAATCTCAACTCAGAGCTGTCTCCACATAATCATTACCCATCATATCATCATTTCTACAGTTCCCTCATCTGCAAATTTGAAAGACATCACATAGAGGATAACTACTGTCTCTTCCTACCCAGAATCTATCCTCTCACTTCTTCTGAAACATCTTGAGTGCGAGAAATCATCTCCCTACTACTCTCAGTCCACATGGATTGAGTGGAGGTGACCCCTGCTGTCACTTTCCAAGCATGAGAGACTCTGCCCCAGGACTGGCCAATCAGTACGTTATAGTGTGAGTGGATACCGTGAGTACCTGAGGGCCAATTATTGAACCTAAACCAGACTCATGAGACTAAATTCTATGACTCTTGCTAAAATGATTGGGACTACTTAATTAAGAAGCAAGCCTGAAGCTGCTAAAAGCAGTGGAATAGATCTGCCTATGAATAAAACCAGCAAAAACCAGAGATAAAGAGAGGCAAAGAGTCCTGGTGAGATTGTCTGAGCCCTGGATCAGACCTTGCCTGAAGGCTATCCCTGAATTTTCATTTATTTGAATTTTCTGCTTAGCCATTTTGGGTTTGGACTTTTGCCATCTGCGTATCAAAGAAATCTAATCATACGGCCAGCATACTTATACACCATCACTGGTTTCTTATTTCATTCGTTTTTTAGGGGGAAATTTTCTATGTGGAAACTCTGAATCTACCATGTATCTACACTTGCTTGGCTCATTAAGGGAAATCAGAGATAAGGAATAGGAATAGGGCCCAAGGCAAATGTTTTAAGTTTAACTGAGTTTGTCAAAGGTTGGATGATTTTTGCAAACCATTGACAAAATTACTAGGACTAAGGTGGCACTTCTCAGTTCAGAAGAGGGGGTAACTCCTGGGCACTGTTTTTTGTTTTCTTTAGTTTCTTTCACAGTTTTTAAATTGAGGTCTAATTGAAATACAACATTATTTTAGTTTCAGGTGTACAACGTAATGATTCTATATTTGCATATGTTACAAAGTGATCACTGGAATAAGTCCAGTTAGCATCTGTCACCATACATAAAGAAATTGTGTGTGTGTGGTGGAGGTGATAAGAAAGAACTCTCTCAGCAACTTTCAAGTATGCAATACAATGTGAAGTGCGGCTGCCATTTTGTACACTACATCTCCGTGACTTCCTTATAGCTGGAAGTTTGTACTTTTGACTCCCTTCACCCATTCTGCCCATTCTCCACCTCCAGCAACCAGCAATCTGTTCTCTTCATGAGTTTTTTTTTTTAATATTCCACATATAGGTAAGATCCTATGGTATTCGTCTTTCTCTGACTTATTTCACTTAGCATAATGCCTTCAAGGCCCATCTGTGTTGTTGCAAATTGCATGACTTCATTCTTTTCAAATGGCTGAATAACATTCCATTGTGTGTGTGTGTGTGTGTGTACACATGCACACATTGTCCTTATCCATTCATCCACTGATGGACGCTGAGGCTGCTTCCATATCTCTGCCTACTGTAAATAATGCTGCCCTGAGCACAGGGACACATGTATCTTTTCAAATTAGCATTTCCATTTTCTTTGGATAAATACCCAGAAGTGGAATTGGTGGAACATAAGGTAATTCTATTTTTTATCTTTGTGAGGAATCTCCCTACTGTTTGCCATAGTGGCTGCAGGCCAGGCACTATTAAGGACCATAGTTAAGAATTTAAATAGCTTCAACTTTTACCACCCCCTCCCCCACACAGAATTCACACTCTAGGTGTAATAAACCGCCCGGCTGCAGGCCCCCGCCCCGCCCCCCCCAGCCTATTTCCTGTCATACCCACGTGCCTCTGATGGGCCCTGGGGTACCCACAGGTCAGTCAGTCACGGTGCCCATTAGAAGTATTTTCTCAACTTCTACACACACCTCTAAAACCACTTCTAAAATGAAAAAAGAAAAAGAATTTGATAAATAAAGGTGTCAAAATATATGTTTTCCTTTCAGTCTGATGCCCTTTTTCCTCCCTATCTGCCTGACAAAATATGACTCAGCCTTTAAAACTCAGTTTCAAGTGTCTTATGTAACACAGAATTGCATTTTCCATCTAAGGCTACCACAGGTTTTGCTGCTGTAACAAATGATCTCGAATCTCAATAGCTTAGAAACAACAAAGTCAATTTAATTCCCCTGACATGTCCATCGCAGGTCGGGGGTGGTAGTGGGGTACAGAGCACTGCAATCCTCAGGAACCTAGGCTGACAATACAGCCCTTATCTGGGGGTGCTGTTGCCCAGGGGAAGGAGTCTAGGAGGTTCTTACCCAAAAATTCAATACTCTGGCTTGGAAGCAACACACATGACTTCCACTTAGAATATCTTGGCCAGAACCATGACCCATGGCAAATGTTTAGTGTCTAGAAGTGGGCAGAACCCCAAATATTTTGTGAACTGCTCCATAGCTGTGCATCAGAATCCCATGGTCTGGGAATTGCTGAGTTATCCAAGAGTCAGACTGTGGGGCAAGGCATCAGGAAAGCCAAAGGAGTGAGAAAACAAGGTAGACAGGGCAAGCACACATAAGAGCATGAAATTTAAAGATAACTGATGGGCAATATTTTTTAAGTTATAAAATAGTTATCCTCAGAAAAGGTAAGAACTTTATAGGACCTCTTTATGTCTATTTTGTAATTTTCAAAACTACTGAATTCTCTATGGAAGGGGTTCATCAGAAACTTCTCAGTGGTTAGGGTTTCCAAAGATTCTGCTCTATAGAAAAACTAGATTTGGTGGATATTTTCAGAGCATTACACCCCCCAAAAATAGGATATACATTCTTTTCAAGTGCACATGGAACATTTTCCAGGATCGATCATGTACTTGGGCACAAAAGAAACCTCAACAATTTTAAGAAGATAGAAATTATCTCAAGCATCTTTACTGACCACAATGCCATGAAACTGGAAATCAACAACAGAGAAACAAAGGAGAAAAAAAGGAAAGCATTGAGATTAAACAATATGTTATTGAAAAAACAATGGGTCAATGAGGAAATCAAAGCTGAAATTAAAAAATACCTTGAGACAAATGATAATGAAAGCACAACCACTCAAAACCTATGGGACACAGCAAAAGCAGTGCTAAGAGGGAAGTTTATAGCGATACAGGCCTTCCTCAAAAAAGAACAATCTCAAATAAACAATTTAACCCACCACCTGAATGAATTAGAAAAAGAAGAACAAAAAGCCCCAAAAAGCAGCAGAAGGAAGGAAATAATAAAGATCAGAGAGGAATTAAATACAATAGAGATTAACAAGACCATAGAAAAAAATCAACCAAACCAAAAGCTGGTTTTTTGAAAAAGTAAATGAAATCGACAAACCTCTGGCCAAACTCACAAAGAAGAAAAAAGAGAGAGCACAAATTAGCAAAATAAGAAAGGAAAATGGAGAAATTACAACAAACAAAATAGAAATACAGAATATCATATGTGAATATTATGAAAAACTATATGGAAACAAACTGGATAACCTAGAGGAGATGGACAAGTTTCTGGAAACATACTGTCCACCAAAACTGAATCAAGAAGAATCTGAACACTTGAACAATCCGATCACTAGAAAGGAAATAGAAATAGCAATTAAAAACCTCCCTACAAATAAAAGTCCAGGACCAGACGGCTTCACCGGGGAATTCTACCAAACATACAAAGAAGAACTCATACCAGTCCTTCTCAAACTCTTCCAGACGATTGAAAAGGAGGGAATACTCCCAAACTCTTTCTATGAAGCCACCATCACCCTGATACCAAAACCAGGCAAAGACACTACAAAAAAAGAGAATTATAGGCCAATATCACTGATGAACATAGATGCCAAAATCCTCACCAAAATTTTAGCAAATAGAATCCAACAACACATAAAAAAGATTATACATCATGACCAAGTGGGGTTCATCCCAGGGACACAAGGCTGGTTCAACATACGCAAATCAATCAATGTAATACATCACATCAACAAGAGAAAGGACAAAAACCACATGATCATCTCAATCGATGCAGAAAAAGCATTTGATAAAATTCAACACCCATTTATGATAAAAACTCTCGCCAAAGTGGGTATAGAGGGAACATATCTCAACATAATAAAAGCTATATATGACAAACCTACAGCCAGCATAGTACTCAACGGTGAAAAACTCAAAAGTTTCCCACTAAAATCTGGGACAAGACAAGGATGCCCACTATCACCACTCCTATTCAACATAGTCCTGGAAGTCCTAGCCACAGCAGTCAGGCAAGAGAAAGAAATAAAAGGGATCCAAATTGGAAAAGAAGAGGTAAAAGTGTCATTATATGCTGATGACATGTTACTATATATAGAAAACCCTAAAAGGTCCACACAAAAGCTACTAGAGCTGATTGAAGAATTCAGCAAGGTAGCAGGTTACAAAATTAACGTTCAAAAATCAGTTGCATTTCTTTACACTAACGATAAATCAACAGAAAAAGAAAGTAAAGAAACAATCCCCTTTAAAATAGCACCCAAAGTAATAAAATATCTGGGAATAAATCTAACCAAGGAGGTGAAAGAATTATACACAGAAAACTATAAACCATTGATGAAGGAAATTAAAGAAGACTTTAAAAAATGGAAAGATATCCCATGCTCTTGGATTGGAAGAATCAATATTGTTAAAATGGTCACACTGCCCAATCTACAGATTTAATGCAAACCCTATCAAATTACCCAGGACATATTTCACAGAACTAGAACAAATCATAATAAAATTTATATGGAACCATCAAAGACCTAGAATTGCCAAAGCATTACTGAAGAGAAAGAAAGAGGCTGGAGGAATAACTCTCCCAGACTTCAGACAATACTATAGAGCTACAGTCATCAAGACAGCATGGTATTGGTACCAAAACAGACATATAGACCAATGGAACAGAATAGAGAGCCCAGAAATGAACCCACAAACTTTTGGTCAACTCATCTTCGACAAAGGAGGCAAGAATATACAATGGAATAAAGACAATCTCTTCAGCAAATGGTGTTGGGAAAACTGGACAGCAGCATGTAAAACAATGAAGCTAGAAAACTCCCTTACACCATATACAAAAATCAACTCAAAATGGATTAAAGACTTAAACATAAGACAAGATACAATAAACCTCCTAGAGGAAAACATAGGCAAAACATTATCTGACATACATTTAAAAAATTTTCTCCTAGAAGAAATAAAAGCAAGAATAAACAAATGGGACCTAATGAAACTTACAAGCTTCTGCACAGCAAAGGAAACCAGAAGTAAAACAAGAAGAAAACCTACGGAATGGGAGAAAATTTTTGCAAGTGAAACCGACAAAGGCTTGATCTCCAGAATATATAAGCAGCTCATACGACTCAATAAGAAAAAAATAAACAACCCAATCCAAAAATGGGCAGAAGACCTAAACAAGCAATTCTCCAAGGAAGACATACAAATGATCAAAAAGCACATGAAAAAATGCTCAATATCACTAATTATCAGAGAAATGCAAATCAAAACTACAATGAGGTATCACCTCACACCATTCAGAATGGCCGTCATTCAAAAATCCACAAATGGCAAATGCTGGAGAGGCTGTGGAGAGAGGGGAACCCTCCTACACTGCTGGTGGGAATGCAGTTTGGTGCAGCCACTATGGAAAACAGTGTGGAGATTCCTCAAAAGACTAGGAATAGACTTACCATATGACCCAGGAATCCCACTCCTGGGCTTGTATCCAGGAGGAACCCTACTTCAGGATGACACCTGCACCCCAATGTTCATAGCAGCACTATTTACAATAGCCAAAACATGGAAACAGCCTAAATGTCCATCAATAGGTGACTGGATAAAGAAGATGTGGTATATTTATACAATGGAATACTACTCAGCCATAAAAACCGACAACATGATGCCATTTGCAGCAACATGGATGCTCCTGGAAAATGTCATTCTAAGTGAAGTAAGCCAGAAAGAGAAAGAAAAATACCATATGAGATCGCTCATATGTGGAACCTAAAAAACAAAAACAAGCAAACAAACAAACAAAAACAAAGCATAAATACACGAAAGAAATAGACTCACAGACAGAGAATACAGACTTGTGGTTACCAGGGGGGTGGAGGGTGGGAAGGGATAGACTGGGATTTCAAAATTGTAGAATAGATAAACAAGATTACACTGTATAGCACAGGGAAATATACACAAAATGTTATGATAACTCACAGAGAAAAAAATGTGACAATGAGTGTGTATATGTCCATGAATGACTGAAAAATTGTGCTGAACACTGGAATTTGACACAACATTGTAAAATGATTATAAATCAATAAAAAATGTTTAAAAAAAAAAAAAAAGATTCTGCTCTGACTCTGGGAAGGGTCCCTGGGAAACTGCATCTTCACAAAACTCCCCAGGAGATTCTGCTGCTCAGCAATGCACTGGAAGCCCCTGGGTAAATCAACAGGTACATATGGGCTGACCTAGATGTTGATCCCAGCTACAAGCCTTCTGGAATTTATACCTTCATCTTTAACAATAAGGAATATAAAATTTACTGTATAGAGCATTGTGACCGCGAGGTAAGATGGTACGTGTAAAAGCGCCCAACATCTAATGTCGGGGGAGCCAGGAAGTGCTCATCCCCTCCTTTCTTGGCTGTCCCAGCATCTGCTGAGTTCCCGAGACACCTCCTATTCTTCCTTTGCTGGGTGCCGTTTGGGGGAGAAAAAACCCAAATGATAAAAATTGGTCACAAAAGCCACCTCCAGAGTTGGGTCCCCACGTATGGTCAACTAGAGGCAACAAGCCTCAGCCTGGTGGTACACACCCCCACAAGATGACAAAGAGGCTGAGAATCAGCGCCCAAGGTCAGTCCAGTAGCCTCGCAAGTGACCTCATTCACCAAGCATAAAATTGACGAGGAATGTGGCCATATGCACTCTAAGGCCAGAAAAGGGATTCAGGAATTGAAAGAAGATTTTCTAACAAAGGGGCACACAAGGGTTCCCAAACTCTGCCATCAGATAATGAAAAATTCCAATACACATCATTAATGAGTTTGACCGTGTTTTCTATTATTTCCAACTTTAAGTCGCGTGGTTTAAACAGATATTATTTCAATAAGAAGATTACTGCATTACTTTGGAAAATATGATAAAATATGCTTTTCACATAGAAGGCAATGCCAGCAGGCCCAGTCATATTATTTTTGAAATATATATATATGTATATACATGTGTGTGCATACACACTCATACATCGCCCAGTCAGGAAGAGCTGACACACAGTTTCTTATAGTTTCAGTAGCCCAGGTTTCCTTTCGTGGTAACACGGTTTGTTTTGCCTTTTCTAAAAGAAAGCCATGGATTTATGATATTCGGCCCCATACTAAATGAGCTGAAGGGAGATTTATAAAGCAAATAAACAAAGATTTACAGTTCCTTCCTCAGAGCAGCTAAAAATTATGGAAAAACTCATTGACCTTTCAAGAGAAGAACTTGGTTCATTTGACTGGAAACTAAGTGCACCTAAGAGGCTTCCAATAATCCGTTAATTTAAAATCCTTTGTCTTTCTCCAGTAACTGTGCTGGGGGGCCCGCTGAACCCCATTCATCCCTTTTGAAGTGTACCCACCTGTGGCCATTATAAACAGCATGTCCTATCGCACTAAGCACTAAGCATCAATAACGCTGGTAATAATTAGAAAATAAGGGAACTGGCAGGGTTAGAAAGAGATGGGAAATAGAGCAGACAGCTGAGTGGGAGCAGCTGATTATGCTGGGTAACCGAGGCAGAAGGGAAGGAAGCCCAGGTGGAGACTTCTGGGTCTTGGGGGCGGAGGGAGGGGATGAGTGGGAAGATGAAGGTCTAAGACTGGTATTAATCTAGGTTCTTCTGTGAAGATCTCCACAGGGCAAGGTCTGGGAAAGGATCTAGGAAACATGCCTGACTCTAGGAGGGCAGGTCCGTAGCTGTGAAATAAGAATCGCCCAAACCATTTCCTAAGGCATCCAAATTATGCTCCCTGGACCCAGGACAAGGAGAGAAAGTAAAAACACACAAAACACCTCCTTCCGCTTCTCTGATATCTGCTCACCTGCTCTTTTTGTTTTCTTCTGGGGGTTTTGTGTTTTTCTTTTCTTTCACGCAGACAAATCTGAGATTAGGGTTGCAGGCATACCCAAGGTTACACTGTAACAAGGGGTAAGCCATTTATTCTCTCCGAGTAGTGGTTTTATGGAAATAAAAGTAGGACATATACTACTCAGCCATAACATAGAATAAAATAGTGCCATTTGCAGCAACATGGATGATTGCAGCAACTAGAGATTGTCATACTAAGTGAAGTAAGTCAGACAGAGAAAGACAAATACCATATAATATCATTTATATGTGGAATCTGGGGGAAAAAAAAAGGGACACAAATAAACTTAATTACAAAACAGAAACAGACTCACAGACAGAAAACCAACACGGTTACCGTGGGAGGGGAGAAAAGGAGTAGGGAGGGATAAACTGGGAGTTCGGGATTTGCAGATACTAACTACTGTGTATAAAATAGATAAACAACAAGGTCCTACTGTTTAGCACAGGGAACCATATTCAATATCTTGTAGTAACCTATAATGAAAAAGAATGTGAAAAGGACTATACATGTGTATGTATAACCAAATCACTGTGCTACACAGCAGAAATTAACACAGCATTGTAAATTGACTATGCTTCAATAAAGAAAATAAAGGAAAAGCAGTACTTAGCTTGTAGAGTTGTGAGAACTAAATGAAATAATGCACAGAAGACACCTAGCACACTGTCACTGAACAGATGCTGAGGACAGGGTAATTGGCGGCAGGGGCGCAGCAGCCTCACTTGTTTACCATGGGGCTGAATCAGATCTTATAGTGCAGTTTCCTATAGGAACAGCTGGATTAGGTACAAAAAGACACGGGTTTAATTAGAATACCTGAGCCTCAACTCCCTCTCGCAGAGCTAAGAACCAGGACCGCAGACACTATGTGGTCTAACCCCACTCCTTAATTAACTGGGTCACCTCAGGCAGGCCACATGGCTTTTCCTTGCCTTAGTTCCTCCCGTGCAAAATGAGAGCATGTTTTTATTAGGGTATAATGTGGAAAAGATGAAAAAAGTCACATCAGGTATTTAATATATAATTATGTCAAATATAGTAATAAATACTAGCAGCAACAATTACAACTCATCCCTTCATTTGTGCACTCAACCCTGACCACAGATCAGCTTCCACTGTCCAGGCGAGGCCTGACGTTAGGGACTCCATAGTGATGGAAGCAGACAAAAACCCCTGACTCTCCAAGCTAACAAGAGTGCCTTGTGTAAGTGTTCACTGAATAATTTGAGTATGTCTTATGGTTTTTTTTAACATTTTTTATTGAGTTATAGTCATTTTACAATGTTTTGTCAAATTCCAGTGTAGAGGACAATTTTTTACTTATATATGAACATATATTCATTGTCACATTTTTTTTCTCTGTGAGCTACCACAAGATCTTGTATATATTTCCCTGTGCTATACAGTATAATCTTGTTTATCTATTCTACATTTTGAAATCCCAGTCTGTCCCTTCCCACCCACCTTTGACAACCACAAGTTTGTATTCTATGTCTATGAGTCTGTTTCTGGTTTGTATTTATGTTCTTTTCTTTTTTTTTTTTTTTTTAGATTCCACATGTGAGCAATCTCATACAGTATTTTTCTTTCTCTTTCTGTCTTAAGAGAGGAAAACACGACAACAGCCTGAAACCTGGATTCAGATTTGTTTACCTGGGCGCCAGACCTGGCTCCAGGTCTTGGGTACACCACTCCACCTCTCTGGACCCTGGCTTCCTCATCTGTGAAACAGTCTAAGAAGGAGAATCTGTATTTTACGGAGTTTGATAGAAGATTAAGGAAATAAAATGCAGTAGAGCACTTGATAAAACTATAATGCACTATGCAAATAGTCGTTCTTATCCTGTCTATTCCATTCATACATGTGCTTCATGGGCACATATTCAGCAACAGCAAACCCAACCTTCACCAAATGGGGGAAAATAACAGGAGGAAACACTTTCTTTTTTTAACTGAAGTATAGCTGATTTACAAGGTTTTGTTAGTTTCAGGTGTACAGCAAAGTGATTCAGTTATACGTGTACATATATATTCTTTTTCCTATTCTTTTCCATTATAGGTTATTACAAGGTATGGAATATAGTTCCCTGTGCTCTGCAGTAGGTCTCTGTTGTTCATCTATTTTAGATACAGTAGTGTGCAAGGTTAACCCCAAACTCCTAATTTATCCCCCCCCTTTCCCCTTCGGTAACCATAGTTTGTTTTCTATGTCTGTGAGCCTATTTCTGGTTTGTAAGTAAGGTTCATTTGTATCATAATTTTTACATTCCACAAGTAAGTGATACCATATGATATTTGTCTTCCTCTGTCTGACTTATTTCATTTAATATGAAAATCTCTAGGTCCAACATGATGAACCATTTTCTTAGTTATTTAGAAAAATTAGATTTGTAATGCATAGGTCGGGCAAATTATGAAAAAAAAAAACAGATTTTGTAAGAGCTCCCATTAAAGAATTTTTCTTAAAGTTTTACAACTTACTACAGTCATGATAGGAAATCCAGAAATCCATACTATAAATATCCAAAGGTTTCTGAGAATTCCCAGATTTGTAAACATTACCAGAGCCTGTAATTACGTCATAAAACACATTAAGGACCATTTCCCAAAATCTGTTCCAGAGAACACGAGTTTCATGGAATGATAAAAGGTATCCTTTGTCAAGTAAGATGGTTTCATGCACAAATAAGTTTAACAGATGCTCAGTTAAACAGTTTTCTAAGGGCTTTTTGAAACTAATGAATGCAATCTTGATCTCTGGTGTGCAACACATTCTAAACACATATTTCAACAAAGAATCACTTCCCCCCTGCCTTTAGGATAAGTGGAATAAACTTTATAAATGCTACAGTAAACACAACCTACACCACTGAGGTGATCTCTCTAGATTCTCAACAAGAGGGGTTCAATACTCAGTGACCAGTGGGAAACTACAAAGCTGGGTGGGGATGTAGCTACACAATGGTCTGCTAGTCACTCAGTGGCCAGTTAAATTCCAGTGCACTTTGACCAATTAGTAAATGTCTTGGACATTTACTGTCTATACTAAAATATATTACGAATTCTGTTCCAAAATGAAAAAAAAAAAAAAAAACCTGAGCACTGTGTGTGTGTGTGCGTGTGTGTGTGTGTGTGTGTGTGTGTGTGTATAGTATTCAGGTTAGGTTTTTCACTTTCAAACATAATATTTATATCTATTAACAAGCAACGTCTATTTTTGGAGCGATACCAAAAAAGCACACAGTATGTGGTAGATTGCAATTGTGTCCTCAGGGGAGGCCCAGCTCTTACCATTGGTTTACAGAAGGAAGGTAATGCACTTAGATAACCATAAAAACACTCATATGAAGCCCCAGATTTTGATCACCTGCGGGAACAGCACTAGTGAATCCATAGTGAACAGTCATTCACTACAAATGAGTTGCAATTCATCAAAATGGATTTGGAGAGATAAAACCAATTTTTCGAAGTATATTGAGATACCAGGACTGTAGAAAGTACGAAAACCATTCACCTTTTTTAAACATAAGCATTTCAAACTTCACATTAAACAGATTCCCCTGGAGTGCCTACACCCCAGCCCAGTATGAAGTTTTGAAGCCTTGACTTGAGAGCTATCGCCCAGTCTCCTATGTATTTGCAGAAGAGTAAGTAGCCCAGGGAGGGGTTGCTAACTAAAGACGCCCGAGGCTCCTGAGAATTGCTATTTATCACAGCTTGTCTGAAGCTGAGGAAGGATGCTCTGTTTCCCCTGCCCACCGCAAAACGCTGTGCTGATGTGTCAGAAAGATAAATGTTACTTCTGTGTAAGAAATTTGGCGCAGTCTAGAACTGAATAAAATGGACAGCTAGTCAGACACATCCCGGCAAATAAAAAAATCATAAAGGAATCAGCTGGAGCTATTTTCTCTGGATCACTCCATCAGGTTAGGCATTCCTTTTTGTGTCAGGAGGCTCCGAGATTAAATCCTGGCTCTGTCACTGACTACCTGTGTCATGTTCAGTTTATTAACTAAGTCGAGACAGCTCAGATTAAGTAAGATGACAAGTATAAAGACCTGCTAGCACACTGCCTGGCACAAATGCTAGTCTTCCTTTGTTCAGAAAAACTTACCAAATAATCAGGAGTGTCCCGTTTCCTACGCACCAGTCATTCATCTATTCAATAAATACAGAAACTAACACCACATTGCAAATCAACTATACTTCAATAAAAAAATCAAAGTCAATAAATAAATACTCACCTGAGGAGCCACTCTGCTCCAGGTACTGTACCAGATGCTAGCGATACGGAAGGGAACAAAACAAGCATCAGTCCCAGCCCTTATGAACTTCCATTCTGGTGCTTATTAAGAGGAGGCTCATTTCCATTCTTTCTTCCCAACCCAAAACAAATAAATATATTACTTTGTCAGTCACATGCAAAACCTGTTTGCACAATGCTGGAAGTATCAACAGGTATGCTGTAATCTGATACACCAAATTCCTTTAGTTTGGCTCAGAAAAGTTCCCCTGACAGTTCTGAGGAGCCAGGTGTCAACATCCAAAGGCAAAATTCAGCATTCAGCAGCAGCAGGAAAAGTGAATCAACAGCCACAAATGAACAGCAAGAAGTCCCTGAATCTCTACGGCAGCTCCATCGAAGCCTGCGCGCTGGCACTGGGCTTCCCGCAAATCTTTTCAGTACTAAAAGGAGGGGAAGGCTCCTGTAAAGATGTGCAAACTGCGACTGGAACATGTGTTAAGGTCACTTTTTCCCGCTTTCAAATTGAAAAAGAAATTAACAAGATCTCTCCATGAGATGTCAAATGCCTTGGTGGAAAGAAGCCATAAAGCACTAAAGTTTATTCATGGGGAAACACGCCTTCGTTTTTTCATCGGTCCATTCAGAAAGCATTCCCTCTATATTTGCTGTGTCCCAGCCCTCAGCTGGTCTTGGGAAACAAAGATGAAACAGACACAGTCCTGGCCTTGGAATAGCTCTTTACCCGGAAAACATGTTAAAAAGTAATTAAGATCCTATGGGATGGGTACCCTAATAAAAGTCAGAACAATATACTATCAGAGCCCAGAGGAGGACGTCGCAAAGCTTGCCATTAGTGTTGGCTGTGGTCAAGATGAAGCAGCCAGAAAATTGATTCTAATTTCACTTGTCATATAAGATCCAATCTACCCCACATATCCAATCAACCAATCCTGCCACCTTCGCCCTACCCTTTTTCCCGCCTCCAGGTCCACCACTGTAACTTGCCTAGATTACTGCAACAGACGGACAATCGGAGTTCCTGCTTTGCTGTTATATTCCATCCTCTACTGCAGCCAGAATGATTTTTTTCAAATACAAATCAGATCTTACCACATCTTTTTTAAACCCTTCAGCAACTTCCCATGGCATTTAGAGCAGAATCCAAGCTTAGCAGAGCCTACAGCCCTCCTAAAGCTGCCTCCCTCTGCACTCACCACGTTTACCTCCCATCCTGGGTTCTGAACAAGGTGTGCCTTCGCTCTCTTGTAGCTCCAGGTCTTCAGAGATGTCGTTCCCAACTCTTACATCGGCCTTCTACTCACCTTCCTTCTGGTTTCACTAACTCCATCTCATCCCATGGTCTCAGCCTGAGTGTCCTTTAGCACCCCACATTTCCCCATCAAACATTCGTCATTGCTCAGAGTCAATCCCAACCTTTTAAAACCCCTTCTCTTACGGCATTGTTCCTGCTAATTCCAGGAATTAGCCCTCCTTACTACTCACTGACACACATCCTGAACCATATATTCTAAGACTGAACTGTATCTGAGCATTTTTCACATTCAAACTTAACATTGATTCAAATCCTATTTTGTCCTTAGACCTCTTTGCTCACTTCAGTTCCTACAGCAATTCTCAAAAGAGACTAATATGTAAGGACTGGCACACCAATTTACACGAGGATGAAGAAGTTCCCTGCTTAAGGTCACAAAATAATGGTAAAACCAGGATTTCTAACTCAGGTGCCCCAAATCTAAGTTGAATCCTTCTACCATAACCCTGCAATCCCTCCCTAGTTATTTTGAGGGTACAATTCTTGTTTTCCTAGGCAAGTTTCACCAAGCAGCAGAAGCCACAGCAGGCACTAGACCAGCCATGATACCAGGGGCCAATAAAAACCCACTGGCTTGAATTCTTCTCAGTCCTGCTAGGTATCAGGCATCCTGGAGACAGCCGGGAGGCGTTTATTGTTTAAATAACCAAAAATGTTTAAATCTACTAAATTTCCATTTCCATTTAAAGCTCTAAAACTTGGATTTGTCCCTAGAAAGTGAGCAGGGCTTTTCCCCCTCTTTTTCTCTTCCTTCTTTTTGCTACATAAAAATGCTAAATACTGTACATAACATAACACGTGCAGAATGTCTTTCAAGAAGGTACTCCGAAGTCCTAAACTACTGTACAGTGAAACAACGGTCGTTTTAGTGGGATTTCTTAAAGTGAAAGTACATCATTGGAAAAGAATGTGAGGCCATCCTTACAGGCTTGGCATCTGGGTACCATCTGGCTCCTCTGACAGATTCATCCAAGAGCAGAGCAAGGAAGATTAACGGGGGAAATGCCAGGCACTGGAGTGCACTTCGCTCTCAGAAGGAGGTCATGGTAAAGAATCAAATGTAACACATCTGCCAGCATTCATGGAAAGACAGCAAGCAAGGCCATCCAAGCTTGTCTTGCTGATTTCAACAATGCCTTATCTCCTTGGCACCCACCATGGAAAAGCCTCAGAACCCGTGAAGACACCAACAATGCAAGCAGTGTTGCTTGCCCTGACGCTCTGCCTCCAGCATCTCCCCAGCCACAGTTGCCTCCACGTGGCCGTGAGCACGACATTTCTAACACACCAGTCCAATGAGGTCCTCCCTCCACACCTCAGATCCTCCATGAAACTCTGTAACCTACAGCACTGGTCTGTTTCTGATCATGCATCCTTATTGACTGGGGGGCATGTACCTCCTATACGAAAATATTTATTTAATAAAATATGCACATGTACTATTGTATCAACATATCATGTGCATTCTAAAACTCACAGCCAAAAAGAAATTTAAAGGATAAGATGAAAGTCAACATAAATGAAAGTTCTAATTTCTTTTCCAGATGCCAGTGGATCCAATTTATCACCTGCCGTTATGCCACGTCCTCCATGGGTGTACACTGGCCCACAGGATAAAACTCAGCAGGCTTTCAGCGCTTTTCACTGTCTGACCACCAGCCATACCTCCATTCTCATATCATTGAATATGTAAGAGAGGATTTATTATTTAATGAGCCAACATCTCTAATACGTTGTTACAGACGCTTCGGAGTCCCTCAAATCTGTCATCTACAAGCTGGACAGGCAGGAGGTATAACTCAGTCCAAGTCCAAAGGCATGTTCACCAGGAGGCTCCTATAATGAGTCCTGGAGTCTGAAGGCCCGAGAACCAGGAGCTCCAATGTCCCAGTACAGAAAAAGATGGACGTCCTAGCTCAGGAAAGCAAGGAAGGAGTTTGTCGTTCTTTTGTTCTTTCTAGACCTTCAACAAATTGGAGGACTCCTGCCCACATTCATAAGGCATCTACAGGCATCAAATGCTAATCTCCTCCAGAAACACCCTCATAGACACACTTAGAAATGTTTTAGAAGCTATCTGATCTTCCCTTAGCCTATACACATGGACACACAAAAATTAACCATCACACTTCGATCTGTATCCTGTGTGTGTAAGTGTATCTCAGGCCTAACTAGCTGAAGGCCAAGTTCCAGTCCAAGCACTGCGAAGACGAAAATATTTCCTGTTACTAGAATGATGAGTAATTACATAATGGATCATTATGTGATGATCATCAGAAATCCTGTTACGGTACAGCGCTACAGTGCTTCAGCCTTTACAAAATACTTTCACATTCAGCACCTTGTTTAACTTTCACAAGCAACTGGTGTTATTGAGGCCTTGTGTAAAAGTCCTACTTGGACCATGAGAAAATCAAAATGCAGAAGCACTGGATGGCTTTCCCAGGTCACCCAGTGTGTAGCAAGCAGAGCCACGGTCGTGCCAGGTCTCCTTACCCTTAGTTCACATTTTTTCTCTACATCACTGCTGTGGGAGTTGTTAAGGGAAAAAAAAATGGAGGCAGGGAAAATGCTAGAAAGCAGGGATACTGGAGGAGGGCGGACTACCAAGGCAAACTCCCAGGCACGGACCGATGTGCTTAGCTCTCCTGCCCAAGGGCTCCACTTTCACATTACTTTAATTTTTCACTTACTCTGGCTTTCTGCTTGAAACTTAACCGTTTGGGGATTTTTCTTAATTAACAAGCATCCTCTTTTAAGACTACATTTACCTCTGGGAACATTATGTGGGTCTCAATCATTTGCAAATGTGTGTTAGCTTGTTGCATGAATTGCCTTCCTCCCAGCATCAACTCAGAACTGCAGCACATGGCAAGCTGTGCATTTTGTTTGGAAGGAAGAAAAGATGGGTCACTTTGGGACATGAGGTACACTCGGGATAGAACCAACCCAGATGAGGTGATACAGTGAGGACCACAGGGAGGTCTGGAGATGATGCCAACAAGCAACTGGAAGCCAGATAGTTAAATCCCGTCTAGTTTCTGTGAGAACAAGTTTTAATACAATCAACCAAAGCCAGAGGTCCATCTGGTGGGATTCAAGAAATAAACTAGGTAAAAGGCATAAAATTAATGGGGGAGATTTTTTTTTCATTAAGTAACTGTGAAAAAACTGGAAAACTATTCACTAAGACAGATTCTTTTTTTTCCTGGGCACACAGTTGGACAACATTTACCAGCCTCTATTACAGTTAGTTAAGGCCAGTGACTAAGTTCGAGACGAGTAGAATGTGGCCAGCCCTGGCTTATCATAACCTTCCAGTCATCACTCTCTATTCCCTTCCCCTGCCACAGATCGCACGTGGCGGAGCCAAAGAGGGAAGGAGCCTGGGTCTCTGCATCACAGCTTTGAGAAGAGCCACCTCCCAACCAAGAGCATCCATTATGGATGGAAAGGAAAGCTTCTATTGTGTTGACTCCCAGAGAATTTATTCTTTCCTATCAGCAGCTGATCAAAACAATTTTTAAAAGTGATTCTCTTCTTGTCAAAATTAAGGGAGAGGGAGAGCTACCATTTCTCTCTTGCCACGTGGAGAAGAAAGTCAACCTGGAGCCAGTAACGGTGGTGCGGCTGACATGGAATAAAGTGAGCAGGCGGCACTGAGGCAGTACATGGATGGGGTATTCGCCAAAGTGAGCAGAAGCAGCTCCTGAAATACAGATCCTTCACTCTAAAAAGCAGCCCGTGATTGACACTAGCGAGACAGATCTGACACAGGAAAGCAGCGTCAGATACGCAAAGGCAGGAATCAGCTAGAGCCCTCCGTTCATCCACCTACTCTTTACACAGACACTCTGGTGTGTCTGCCACGTACTACGTGCACTTTTCTAGCTGCTGGAGACACAGTGAATAAACTTGCTGCCTTCGTGCAGCTTATGTTCTCAAGGGACAAGTCAGATGGTAAACCCTTCAACAAGAAAACAAGGCAATTTTAGATAAGAAGTGCTATGAAGAAAATAATTAAATGCCATTAAAATGGTGTAGAGAGTAGCGGAGGGAAGTGGCAGAGCTGATTTAGGGAGGGTCGTTGCGAGAGATGTCTGTAAAGGGTGACATCTGAGCTACAACCTAAATGATGACTGGCAAGGGGAATTGCAGAGATGTAGGGGGAGGGCATCCCCAGGTGAAGAAAGCACCATTGCACAGGCCTATTGGAGGAGCACAAGGAATTAAAGCAGTGGTGGGGGAAGAGAACACAGGAAGGAGTGGTGCGAGACAGACACAGACAAGCAGGCAGGTTCAATACACAGGACCAAGCTTGGACATGATGCTAAGACGCATGGAAGCCACTAAACGACTTTAAACAGAAGCCTGGCAGTAACATGACTCACGTTTTTAAGAGCACACACTGATCACCATTTAGAGAATGGGTCGTAGGGGTGAGAGTGGACACCACTGCCATCACCAGCCACGAGATGAGGGAGGCTTGGACTAGAGCCAGTGTAGCAAGACATGGGCGAATTTGTGGCTCATTTTAAGAGTAAAGCCAACAAGACTTCCTGATGCAGCAGACGTGTGGGATGAGGGAAGCATGCAATTGATGATGTCTTCCACATGCAGTGACCTCAGCAACAAGGTGGACGTGTCACTGAGACTGGGATTCACGTACAAGGTCCTCTGGTCTCAGGACAGCTCTGTGGTGCAATAATTCAGCTACGTGATGAGTTAACTCAGCTTCAATGTGCTAACCTAGAAATCTAGTCAACACTTAGGCCATTTTTATTCTGGAGAAATAACTAAAAATTTCAAGTATCTTACAGATGATCTTTTAAAACATAATTGAAGGAAAAAAAACCAAACAAAGCAAGTGCTACTGCACCCCCAGCCCCGACCACTGCCCCAGGTGGTTTGACCGGCGCTCCTTCCTGAGCAATGAGCTTAAACATGAAGCCCTTAGTTCAACTGAAGTGCAATAACCAAGGTTGGGATTTGGGTTATATTTTTTGCTGTTTTAATTCCAAAATGGGAACTGGGCAGTGGGGGGAGGATTGTTAAGAAGAGACAAGAGTTTTACCGGGTTGGGGAGCAGGAGGAGATGCTGTCCCAAAGTAGCCTTGGGAATAAAGAAGCGAGGGAAAGAAAAGCCATGCCCAGGAGGAAAGCGCACCTGTGTCTGCTGCTGGGAGGGAAGTGACACGTGGGTTATCACGAGCAAAGCAACGCCTTGAGACCTCTGTCTTGGGAAGGCTGGAGCGGGTGGGGGCCTGGAAGTCGGTGGGGGGTCTTGACAGATACCTGGGCACCAGAATATCTCTCCATTAGTCATGCAGGCTAAACAGGGGGGAAAAAAGACACCCTGAGGTGCTCTTATCTCAAGCATTCTGAACCCCTGGAAATAAACACAAGCAGGAGCTTAAAGTTTTACTAACATGAATAATCAAAAACAATGCTGTGCTGTCCAAACCAGGACTTTAGGAGACTGAAGCCCAGATATGAGCATAAACTGGGTTTCGAGGATTACGAGGCTCCTGCATTTTGTAAAATTTCAAAACAAGAGATACCTGGCTAATCTTGGATGATTAGAAGGGTAACTAAGCAGCCTCACCATGTTCCCGCGCACTCCCTTCACCAGGAATTCACCGGGCCCTGCTTCCACAGAAGGGCACTCATGCTAGCCTCCGCAACCAGTAAGTACCCACCCCCTCGGCTATTCTGAATCTTCTTTCTGCCTCAGCTCTGACCTTGCTGCCACTTTTTCTTGGCCTCTTAACGCTCTGAGGGTCAGACCCTTTGTCCCTCACTCCCAGTCATGTGAAAGAAGTTACAAATCACCTTGCTAATCAGCTGCTGTGTTTCAGACATTTCTGTAGCTTTGTTACATGGAATTATAATTAAATTCATACAATATAGCATATTCCCTTGCATATGACTCCACTTGTGTTTTTCCAAGGAAGGAATGACTTCATTAATGTAAATTATTATGTTTGGTACCTCACTGCTAACCATGTGTTGCTGGCAGGACTGATAAAACTGTGTCTTCCATCTGAACACTCTCTCCTGCTATCTTCTAATGGTCCTGAAAGATGTAGATGTGAGAAGCTCACTCTTTCAAAGTATTGGCTTCAATGAGTACACACTCTTCCAATTCCAAGAAAGAGCCTCACAAACGTTAGTGGTATAAGCTGATGATGATGATAACTGTTGTGACCCATTAAATGTTAAGTAAATATCAATTTGCTCCATTTCTGACCTTCATTGCCCCATTATCATCTTAATTGGGAAATCCAATTTCCCGCATTGGAACTGGCCACAACAAAGCACTGATTTACAACTTGCAGTCTGAAAAAAAATCTATCCCCCGGCAGAAGGGCCACAGCAAACTATTAACGATCCACACAATTTGTACTTTTTCTAGTAACTCTGAATACTTGCTCTGTCAAAAATTCCTTTCACTCATGCTTCCTGAGTTGAAGGTATCTTTCTGCAACCATAAGACTTGGGTCAACTAAATCAGGCAGGTGTACCAGCAGGCTTAGGTTAAGTCATGCCAAGGTAACAGATCACCGCATCCTCCAAAATTTCTGTGATTTTTACACAATTATTTCTTACTCCTGCCACATGGCCATCACCTGTCAGTTGTCACATAGCTCCATGTCATCTTCATTCAGGGACCCCCAATAAAGGACCCCTGCTCTGTAACACTGCTAGTTGAAGAGAAAGAGGTGGAACCCTGTAATAGTGCTCAGAGCCTCTACTCTGAAATGGTACACGTCACATCCATTCATGTATCTGTGGATCAAGGAGGTAGCAGATATTCTGAACAACACCTTATTACAGTAGGATGGGGGGTGGGGAGGAAGAGGGCAGCATGAGCCAGGGCACAAAGTCCTGGAGAAGTGAGCTGAGTACTATCTTTACTTCATTTCTCTGAGTCCTAGTGTCTGCCTTTATAAAATGCAGTCGTGTGGCCAATGCTACCGTTTTCCTCACTGGTTTACTGGAAGGCTCCAAGTACAACATACACAAAAGGATTTGGAAAACTTCAGAACACTGTAAGTAGGAGGTATTATTTAAGGCTAATTGTAGTACTTTCTATGCCTGGCAGATTGCATGAAGTATATGGCATCACATTGTTCTCTATTCTTCTACATAACTTTTTTTTTTTTTTTTTTTTTACTACAGGAAGAAAAGGTTTCTTTGAAGTCTCTACGGAGACTCCAAATTCAAGAAGATCATGGCTAGACCCCAAATGCCATACTTTCCTCAGACACTACCTCTAATTGAAGCTCATGTATTCAGAAACTGCTGAAGACCAACCCATTGAAAATGTCATCACACAGGTAAAAAAGCCTTAGTAGACCAAATTCGTAAAACACCCAAATCCAGCGAAAGCAGTTTTCAAAATGGGGACCGCTTCCTGCTTGAGTCGGGATGAGGTAAAATGCAAGGACCTCCCGTGAATTGTGTCACAACTGACAAAGGGTCTTATTATCTTCTGTTGATTGGCTCGGAGTTCTGATATCCTCTCTCTGGCAGTTTCTACGGCAATTTCTGCAGAGCAGGAGTCCTTAATACGCTATCTCTGCTACTACCCTAGGAAGTTCAGAAAATTGAAAGTCTTTGGTGCTTCTTTTTCCACTAAGAGCCTGAATAGGCTGTTCAAGATAGCCTGGACAATGTGTGTAATATTTTGTTTTAATTTGCAAGCCAGTCTTGTTCACTGCGGCTTGTACAATATGGGTCATTTTCACTCCATTTACTCAAGAGTGAAAAATAACTTGCCTGAAGCAGTTCATAAGTATCTACTCTCTAGGCTACAGTGAGACAATGAACTCAGCCTCTGAGAGTCTCTGGTACCCAGACAGGCATTCGGTGAGCATCCCAGAGGATAATTCAGAGAATATAGATGGGGAAATGGCCATGAACAAAATTTTGTCATGAAAGAATGTAATACACATAGATTTTTGCCCACCCCAAAATCACCCATACCCTCTTCCTGTTGCTACAACAGGAATTAGTTTAGGCAAAGATCATTTGGTCTCAGGGATGGCAAAACCCTACTCCAGACCCAGGGGTTGAATGCAATTAGCCCAAACCAGTGACAGTCATCTCATTCTCCTTTCCCAAACACTGGTCTAGAGATGGACAGGACGTAACCCAGGTCTGAAAAACAGGACAGCAGAAGTCTTTTGCATGGGGAGAGAGGCAAGGGAGGTTATAAGGGCTCTTCTAGGAAGAAATTTCTTTAAACATAAAAAGACAAAACCTCACCCAGAGGTTTCTGACCCCTGCCCCTTCCTTCTTTCCTTGCTTTGGGTGCTGGTACAAGGGCGCCATGTCTGGGGCCAAGGCCAAAGTATGCCAAAGATGGTAGAATGAAAAGAGAGAAGGGTGTTTGCTCTAAATGTTGATACTCACTCTACTTGGTTCACAGTGTCTCCCATCCAGGTGCCCAGTATTTGTTCCCTGTCTTATTTCCTGAGTTCCATTCTTATTCTGTAAAGGGCTCCAACGTTTAGTCATTTCTTCTTAGGTGCTATCCTTCTCTTTATGAATATGCCCTATGGAACTTGTGGAATGTTTCCATGGTAATAGAAAAAGAACTAAAGTCCGAGCACATCACCATGAGCTAAAGCGGTACCACAGGACACACTGGTCCAAGGCCCCACACACACAATGAGCTGCGAAGTATGTTCAAGAAAACAGTGATTAAGATCTAAAAATCAACATTATCAATAATAAGGCCTTGAATACAAAAGGTAGGTACAGTATCACAAATCATTTCTTATAAAATTGATTCTATGTAACAAAAAATGAAGAGAGACTCAAAGAGTCCCAAACAGCATTCGTACAAGCAATTTCCTCCCAGATTCTTTCAGGTCTCAATAGCTAAAGGGAGCAAGGAATGATGAGCACACTAGGTTCCAATGGACAACTGAAAGGTCTGCCAGTGGTAGAATCAGGATTCAAAATTACTTTGAGGTTCCTTCTATCATTTTTATAATTGTTCACAGTCTGTCCCCACATATAGCAGAAGATAAGAAAGTAAATTTTTTAGACCATCACCTGGCTGGTGGGATTTCTCCATGGTGAATGGAGAGAAAAACATTTCACATCTTTAAAATTAATTTTTTGATTAAAAAAATAGAAAATAGTATAAAGTAAGACATAAACAAATGTTAATGTGAAGTACTGAAATTAAGTCATCTTCCTCAAAATTGACAAATAAATAACATGATATTAACCGATAGAGGCAAAGGTTTATAACAAAGGAGGCAACTTCATCCCCCCAAGTGGCATGTCTCCCAAATCAACTTCAAATCTACAGAGGGAAGTAAGAGAAAAAAATCATGTAGAAAAAGTGGGCGGGGGGACAATATCGTTAGACTATATTGCTAATGAGAACTAAATCAATAATGAAGAAAGTCTTTCAGAAAAAATGAAACAGAGGCTACCTGCCAGGTTCTGAGCACTACTGGTGGTTAGACACATTTCCTTAACAATTGAAGAGGTCTTTAGTCAAAGCCAAAAAGTTAAGCAGGGCTCAGCAATGTAAAACAGCAGAAGGGAAAGGAATTCACCATTACTGTCATCAGCTGTCTTTACTTTGAGACACTTTACTTGACCCCCTAGAGAACAAACCCGTTGGAGGAAAGTGACCAAGATTCTGCAGCATTTATTCCATTCAAGACGTCCACCTTCCTGATTAACAGATCACCAAGGTTCAGTATGCTGTTAGGGAAGGTAACAGGAATGATTGGGTCCAGCCAGGACGGAGAAACAGCCCAGCCATCAATCTGCCTATTAGAATTTCTCTAAACTGGTGGGAGGGAGCCAGTGACCACGGGAGAAATGAATGGGCTCAGACATTAGTGCACTGTATGTGTAAGTCCAGGGTCAGAACCAATCCCTGATCATCTGGTATATTAAAGGAGTAGGTATATGCAGTGCTTGCCACCAGAGTGCCGAGCTTGGAAAGAGGTGTTCACATTAGACAGAGGCGGTGTTCTTCTCTGTAAAATGGAAACAGGGGTCATTGATGCTTGAGGCCACCAACCCACTCTAATGTCATCAGTCCATGTGCCAAAGTTACGAGTCCATCTGTCACTGGGAATTTTAGTAAAGTTTGGGAATTAGCAACACATGAATCAGTCACTAGGAAAACAACAGAAAAAAAAATTCTGACCTTGGCAGGTGAAGATATTGGTAACTGGGCATAAGCTCGTATCAAAGCACATACTCAAAAAGAGGACCCACTGTGTAACAGTTAGTTGAAATTGGATATGACAATCTACTCAAGCAAGACAACGTAAAATGAGGTGTTTCTGGATTTGTTAGGGATCGTCAAATACAGCGGCAGCAGAACGTGGCATGTGATATGGCCTTCCTGCTTTGGTTGCTTTGTTGTGCTCCACACTCACCTTCAGAGGTCTTGCTTTCACACGCTACTGAGCAACTTAAATCACTCAGGAGAACAGAGCACCCTAGGTAGTTGGTATCATTTCCGGTAGGACTTCACAGGACCAGAACCAAACGAGGGCTTTCGATCTTCCACCATTTTTGATCGTCTGCCAGGAATACGTTTCTCACAAGCTGACTCTGTCAGCTGACTTACCCTCACAGTAGGCAGAGTCTCCCTGGACAGAGATGTAACCATTCTTGCACTCGCAGGTAGCTTTTGTATTCCAGTTTTTGCACTCTGAGTTTTCACCACATTTAGGTCCTTCAGCACAAAAGTTATGACCTAGGAGAAGCCAATAAAATTTACATCAGGAAAGAAGAGAATAAAAGACCTCCAAATACTAAAGCATGGAACATTTTTATTGTATGTCACCATACATGGAAACACACCTCGGTAATATACAAGGGTAAGCTGGCAAGGGGGTGGAAGAATAGGAAAAGGAAATTTTGGACCATGCTCAAGATTTTTTTCCCCCTAAAACTCAAACTTGCTAAAACTATTACTTCTTGAAGGCTTTTATCCATGTTAATCCTGGATCTTCTTCCTACTACTTTCTTATGTGATTAGTCTCTCTACAACTGTTTTATTGAAAAATTTATGATACATAGGAAATAATATATAGAATGAATATATATGAATATATAAAATGAGCACAACCAGAATATTTTCAGTATCCCTTTATTGTATCTCCCCAACGAATCCCCCTCTCAGCCTTCAGAGACAACTATCCAAACATTTGTGTTAATCACTCCTTTAACATATTTGTATAGTTTTACCATACACAAGTGTGTATTTCTAAGTAAAAGATCATTTAGTTTTGTCCATTTTGAATTTCACATGAGTGAAATAATACTGTACATATCCTCTGTGGTGTATTTTTTTCTATTCATCCATGTTAATGTCTGCAGCATTCACTTGTCAGTGATATATAATATTCTATAGTATGAATATTCCACTATTTATCCATTATACTACACATGGACATTTGAGTTACTTGCAGGTTTTGAATTACCAACAATGATACAAGAAACATTCCTGAACATGTTCCTGAGGCATAGTTCTTACCCACAGGTTTAACACTTCTTTGCCCAACATTCCTTCTTGAATCTCAGATACTCAATCTAGAACAGTTACTATTCTTAAGGTATCTTTTAGAAGTTCCTTTAGTGAGGATATTTTAATAGTGACTGTGCTCAACTTCAATTTGTCTAAGTATGTCCTTTGACCACCCTTCTATTTGAAAAATAGCTTTATTAGGAACAGAGTTATTTTGTCTCAACATTTTGAAGATATTCCATTGTTTTCTGGCTTCTATTATTGCTGTTCAGAAGTCAACTGTTAACCTAATAGTCATTACTTAGTAGGTGACAAACCTTTTCTCTGTAGCTTTTAAGATCTAATCTGGTTGGTTGGTTGGTTGGTTGGTTAGTTGGTTGATGGGTTTTGTGTTGTTTTGTATTCATTAGTTTTACTCTAAGGTATTTAGGTATGGATTTATTTTTACTTATTTTTCCTAGGATTCCTCAGGATTCCTAAATCTAAAGATTAATCATATCTTTTATCAGTTTGGAAAATTCTCAGATATTGTCTCTTCAAACATTCTCTCCTCACTATTTTTTCTCTTTCTGGAATTCTAATTAGATAAATATTATTCCTTCTCAAGCTCTCTTCCATGTTACTTAGACTTGCTTTCATATTCCCATTTTTTTCTATGCTGATTTCTGTTTAACTTCCAGATCTATCTTTCAGTTTATTAATCCTCTCAAGTACTGTCTGTTCTGTTTCAGTCATCGTCATCCATAACGGTTTTACTTTACTTATATTTTTCTTTTCTAGAATTCAATTACATTCTTTTCCAAAGTCCTTTGTCAAATTTGATAGTCTTATCCTTCTGTCTTCTAATTTTCTATTTTTAAAACTTATTGGACATACATCTTACACATATAATTCCAGTATCTTCAGTGCTTGTGCGTATGATTTTATAGTTTGTTGTTTCACTAAGTATCATGCAAGAGGACTTATTTTTTTAGTGATTATTTTATTTAAGAGCTCATATTTTGGGGGATTTAATCTGTGGGAATTATTTGAGGTTTGGATTTTAAAATTTGTTTCTTCAGAGAGGATCTGTGTTTGCTTTTGTCAGGTGCCTGGGGGAACTATCAACCCACAATCACTTTAAACTAAATTTTGCCTTGGGGCATAAGGATTGAGCCACACAGGTAGAATAAATTAAGGCCCTCAACTCTCATGAATGCAGACTTTTCTGCTCCATACTCCCTATCTACAGTCAAGACTGACATGCTAGTCTCCTTTTGCAGAGTGGATTTTTCTTAGTCACCCACTGAGGATTCACCCTTCAAGGGTCTTGATTTATGCATCTCACACCAGCCCAGGGCTCTGTCTCCCATCTTCTTTCACAGTGTCCATTAGAAGCCAGATTCTACCACCAGGCATTAGAAACTGCCCTCAGAGCAAATGCCAAATCTAGTGTGCTTACTTATCTCAACAGAATCACCCTTTTCAATATTTCTGGTCTCTGATACTTTTTTCTTCTAACTCTGTTATCAGCTCACCAAATTTCCCCCAAAAGAACAATTTGTATGTTATGCAGCATTTTCAGGTGAACAAGGAGAAACAGGTTATACTCACCCCAGAAGCTGTGAAGGTCAAATATAATAAAGTATATCAAGATGCTTTATTATCTTGAAATCAGTACATTTTAGCAAATAATAATTATACTGCTACATCACACACTGTGGTCTCATAAAAAAGTAACTGATCTTGAAGAGGAGGCCTAATTTATAATTCAGGGTTTATACTAATAAACACAATAAATCACTTTGCCTGTCTAGGTATATATCCTGGGAAAAGACAACATCAGTGATTTTCAGACTGTTTGTTAGAGTCTTGGGCACAAAGTGTCAGGTATGGCTCAAGTCCCCCATCCCTGATTCAAACAGGGCAGTTCTGCTTTTATATTTCTGACATAGTGACCATGTGAACCATGGTTTCTGGCTTTAAAAAAACATAGAAAACACTGAACTATACAAATTCCAAGTTTAATTCCTTTTTGTGATAATATTCTAGAATATTTTTTCTTTGAAACAGAATTTTAAATCAACACTGTTTATACCATACCTAGTAAAAGATAATAACTCTTATTCAGTAATAATAATACGTGTACCCATAATATATCTGGCATTATACTGAATGTTTTAAACAGGAATAATATACTTTATTAATAGGTGTGGAAAGAGTTAAAAGGGCTAATCCATGTAAAGCACTTAAGAGCAACTCTTGATACTAACTAGGAGGTCAATAAATGTTAGCCCCTATGATGAGAATGGTAATGATTATGATCATGCTGACAACAACAGCTCAAGTTCAAAATAACACTGCTATCCTCAACCTTAAGATAAGAAAAGAAAAGCTCAAATTCAATAACATCTAGCTAATACGTGGAGATGCCAAGGTTCTAAATTAGGTCTGATGAACTCCAAGGCCCACTAGTTTTCATATATCCTCTCACAGAGCAAACCTGGCAAAAATTTAAAAAGTGAAAGATGTAGCCACTGCTTGTGACACTAGAGAGTGGGTCCACAGGC
Organism: Camelus ferus; assembly: GCF_009834535.1. Taxonomy (NCBI): domain Eukaryota; kingdom Metazoa; phylum Chordata; class Mammalia; order Artiodactyla; family Camelidae; genus Camelus; species Camelus ferus. The sequence continues at coordinate 43,777,900 of NC_045705.1, forward strand.
TTCAGAGAGCACGGCATCACGTTCAGCTTCACTTCCTGATCTCAGAGGAAGAACTTATCTTGTTGGAAATCTGAAACCTCTGTTGGTCAAGAACACTTCTAGGAAGGCTTCAAAGCCTTACAATGACCGTTAAAAGCAGTTGATGCTTCTGCTAGCCACGGGACAATTTTTAGGCATCACAGCTCCCTTTGCCAGAGGAAGTGCCTGGACTTCCCTCCCCATGTCAGGACTGATCAATAACTGTCACATTTTCTTTCATTATAAAGCTTGACTCAACGTTGAATGCGCATCCTTTGTTACATGTCTACGTTTCTTTTTCTTTCCAGGAGACTGCAACTGTCCTTTCCCTTCCACGTACATTTGACAGGCTAGAACAAAGTCCCCTCAAATACTGTTGATTTTCCAATGCCTATCTCTCTCTCAAGCATGCGCCATGTCTATTCACAATGCAGAGTTAGGTCATCTGTACTTCAGGGGCAATGAAAAGCCCATGGGACAAACCAACCTTAAGGACAAATCCACTTTGGTTGGGTCTGACCACTGTGCCAAAAATATGTTGTTGTTGTTGCTTTTAATTAATGCAGGACTTCATTCAAGAAATATTTATTTAGTGCCCACTTGCCTTTCTGTATGAGTGAATAATCATCCACTCAGTATTTATGGGGTGCCTACTCTGTGGATCACAGCACCATGCAATATCCTGAGGACAATGTCAAGGTGTTTAAGAAATTCCGTGACCACAAAGAAACTAGAAACTCTACATGGAGATAAGTCAAGTACAGAGGTAGTTAAGTAAGATGTGAGCAGTACAAATTATCATAGTTTCAGGGAAGGCGCAATCCCTTCTAGATGATGCAGAACTTGACCTTTGATTCGTCACAGGTAGGAATTTGAGAAGGGGCAAGACACAGATCCTAGTAGGAGGAATGAGACTCCCAACTCTTGAGGAAGAAGGGTAACTTTGGAGAACCTCAAATAACCTGGCACAGAGGTAACAATAATGATTAAGAGTTACTGAGCACGTATCACATGCAAGACACTCAGCGAAGTGTTTCACGTGCATATCCCATTTAATTCTATTAAGAACCCTATGAAACTGGAATTATTATTCCTATTTCACAGGTGTGGCCACTGAAGCTCAGAGAAGTTAGTGCACTCACAGAAGAACAGAGCCAGGACCCAGGTCAGACCGAGGCCAGGGTTCTTAAAAAGCGGTAATTTTGTAAGCATTCTACATCCAAAGGATAAAAAGAGATACCCTCTTTTTGGATGTGTAGATTCAAAAGACTACATTTTGTATGTCTTCTCTTCCCCAACATACACATATATATATAGAAGAAATATGTACATATATACACATGTATATGTACACATATATACATTCTGCTGGGAAATTCCAAGTACTCTCTAAAAATCCTAACTTTAATCACTCCAACTTCTTTAAGTCGGGGTCTATGTCTGATTCATTTCTTTCGACCAAGAGCTTCCCACACAAGGATAACCGGATAAATGGACGGCTTATAGATGGATGGACAAATGGACAGGCAGAAATATGGGCAGGTAAATTAATGAGTGGATAAATAGGTGAATGAATCTACAGTGACATTTAATGCCCCATCTTAACCAACTAGAAGGCAAATGTGACTAGCCTACTAGTCACGATTTTTCTTTAAACGTTTTTACTGAGAGACCATAAAATTCGACTTTGTAAAGACAGAGTTTGATGATTTAAATTTATGCAGTTGTGCAACCATCACCACAATTCAGTTTTAGAACACTTTCATCACCCCAGCTGGTACCACCATTCTTCAAACTCCATACCAGCATCGTTGGCTGCCAAGTCATAAATCCTCAATTAATTCTCCACGTTTCAAAATCCTTCTAAAGGTTTTGTCTCTCTTATCTGATGTGTCTGAATAGCATGACATTTAAGATACAGATCCTTTCCCTTCCTGGATATTTGTCTTTAGTTGCTACCTACAGTCTTGTTCTCAAATCTAGCTAGCTAGCTCCTGGTACAATTTTTTCTTCAGCAGCTGGTTATCAACACAGTCTGATGCATGAGACTCCTCAATGTCACCCTCTTTCTTAAATCAATGTCTTTTTTTTCCAGTATTATAAGCCAGGACCAGACTGTAGAATGCATGCGCGTGCACACACACCTGCCCCAACATTCATGTTCTTTTACTTGAATATTTTTAATAAGTGATGCTAGAGTCTCCAGAATTATTCTCATATAATTAGAAGCACAGAGTGATATCTTTTAACTAGCACTGGCCCAAATACAGAGAACATTTTTATTATAAAAGCTGATGTTTACTGACTTCTTTCAACTAGCCAGGCGCAGGGCTAAGTATGTTACACACCTTATCTAGGTAAGTAAGTGAAACCCTCACAACAACCCTATATATTACTATTATCCTCACTTTACAGGTTAGAAAAATGTAGCTGCAACTAACTTACCCAAGGCGACACAGCCAGCAAGAGGCAGAGTTATGATCCAACTCAAGTTCTTGTTAAGATCACTAAGAAAATTATTATTCTGTGACTTAAATACTTTGGGGCATAGACAACTCCTAATAATTATTCTCTGATGGTGTCTGTGGATCTCAACCCTTGCTATGTCCTATGACAATTCTGAAATAGTCCCATTTAGGACCCAACTGCAGGTTCTGTCAACCTGTTGTTAATAAACATTGAGTCTAGACCAACGCTTGTGCCCAATCATTTCTGGCTTCTGGTTGCAGTCAGAAAAACCCACTCCACTCCACACTGTTATCAACTCTCAAATGAACATCAACTCATTTGCCTTCTTGCCCACCTCTACTCCATTTTTCCCCATAGAAAGATCCCTTTAAAACATAGATTGGATCATGTCACTCTTCCCCTTAAAAATCTTTTAAGAGCTTCCCATTTCACTCACGAAAAATACAAGATCCTTAACTTTCACCTGAGACAACAAGCAGGGCACCCCTCTGCCTCCATCTCTCCCCTCCAACCACATCAGCCCTTCTTTTGATTCCTCTAGCATTCTAATCTTTCCTGACTCAGGGTCTCTGCAAACTGGTTCCACTAATTGGGAACATTTTGACACTTTCCTGCCAGAAAAATTTCTACTCAGTCTTTAAGTTCCAGCTTAAAAACAATCTACTTCGAGAAGGGTTTCTTGTCCCTCAAGTCCGTACCTCCCTATTCATCTTGTTCATAGCAGTTACCACTGTTGCTAATTACGTGTTCATTTCTGTGCTTATTTGTTCCATGTCAATCTCCACATTAGAAGCTCACCTCTTCCAGGGAAAGGCCCCTGAGAGCCTGTTTCCCTTGTTCCAATGGTAATATCCAACACATTATAAACACTCAGTAAATATTTGTTGAGTTAATGACTAAATCCTCACAGTCTTCCAAAACTAGAATTTAAAGGGTGCTTTAAAGATGAATAAACCAAGGCTCAAAGATGTTAACTACCTTCCTTGTGGTTACACAGCTAGTAGGTGATGGGTGAGAGAGAGAGAGAGAGAACTCAAATATGATTCTAATAGTCAGTCTCCCTGCATCATTCTACATGACTTACCAGCCATGATTTTAATCATCAAGGGACATTCAAGGAACACCGACCCTGGCTGGAAGAGACCAGTACTCCATCAGTCATTGGCATTTGCTAGTCCATGACATGCCTTCAATCCTTCCAAAGCAACAAATCTTGTTTCTTTCTCCAGGGAACAGTCTATTATTATTTGCTGCTTGGGGACTCAAAGTCAAAAGAGAAATAACTTATCACCCAACAGAACACCATGCATGGATCAGACACCAAGATGAGCGAGACCCACTTGGAGCTTATCTACACTCAAGTGGTGGAAATGAGCAGGTGCTCAAAAGGAGACACATAATCTGCTGAAATGGGATTCCAGCTTGTTCTCCAACCACCGCTTTAATTTTAGCTCGTAGCAGAGATACCATTCCTTCATCTGACAAATATTTAATAAGCCCCTGCCATGTGCCCAGACACTGTGCTAGACAACAGAGATATAACAAAAATGCCACGAACAGCAATAAATATGCCCTCATTCATATAATACTCGAGCAGGGATGGGTATCGTTGAGTATTGGGTTACAAAGAGATACTGTGATGAAGAGGAGCAAGGTGCTTCCCAGAATGCATCACAGACAAGGGTCCTAACACAAGCTATCAAAGAGGAGATTTGAGGGACGAGGGAGGTTGGCTGGATAAAGCACAGGAGTTTCAAACACAGGGAGCAGCCTGTGTTCGTGATGTAATCAAGGAAATTAAAGGAGAAACATAAATGTTGGAATCATACTTTTTCTCCTCTCATTGGGAGAAGTCTAAAATTTGGACTCCACCTAGTGGCCCTGAATCTAGAGTTCTACCGCCAGTGAAAGACCAGTAACACTTGGAAAACTATTTGCTTTCCTTAAATCCATTGTTCTAATCTGCATATAACACTGCCCATCATAATGAAGCCCCCACAGTCGCTCTCCAGATCCCACTCTGTATCCTTTATAATTACAGCAAAGCCATCCACCCATTCTGCTTCATCTCTGGCTTCTATAGCCAACGATGGACAAGTATCTTTAAGATTTCCCACTGTGATTTCTGCATAGCAAGGAGTGAACAGGCCACCACCCCTGGGCAGGACTTACTTTCTCTAAGACAAAGTCTGATTCTACGAGGAGTACCATTGCCTGCCCACTATTTCCTGCCCCTCACGTATCCCCCAGTAGGTCAAGAAGGCTATCTTTGAAGTGATGGACAATCTGAAAATGCACTCCAGATTCCTCTACCCTAACTGAAACCCTAGAAAGCCAACACCTCTCATACCACTGCTGTTTGCCCAACCTTGAGTCATAAGTAGCAAAAGTAAACTTTGTACAATATATTCCATGTGCCTCGTTGATATGAAGACACCTCCACTCATGGGCTGGCTCCATAGGAGGGATATGGCCCAAAGATCCTTGATTGCAACAAGGTACCCTAATGCACTCCACAACCAACACACATACCACAGAAGCCTGGGCCCTGGAGGGGTGAGAACATGCCTTTAGCTCCTGTGGACAGAGGGTTGTGACACCAGGATGGGCCTGTTAAAGACAAAGCTCTGGATTCTCACAGGTTCTGTCCTAGAAAGCAACTGGTTTTCTTCTACAGTAGTCAACATGTAAGAGTCTTCCAGTCCCAGGCGGCCTGGCCTTAGTTTCAGGTCTTCTCTCTGGGGCACCGTGCCTCCTTCCCAAGGCTCACTGGGCCCCAGGGACCCACTGATCCTCTTAGGGACACAGACATCACAGGCTCTCTGAGACTGCTCTCTCCTCCAAATGCCCTCTGTTTCCAACCTCAACAGTTGAGCATAACCCTGTCATTCCAGTGCCCACTGTGGCCCAATGCTGTGGGGGTTTTGATCAGATTCTGTCTATCAATATGCAGAGGACCTGACCCACCTGCAAACCGCCACTTCCTCTACGCAGGCCCTAGCTTACATTCTCGTCAAGTGCCTCTTCTCTAGATCTCTTTCCACCTCATGGAAATCCCCTCCCTCAAATTGTTTCAATTACAAATTCAGCTAAAATGAGGAGGAAGACTAGAAAAGAAGTCATGTGACACCAAGACTCTTCAGGAGGATTTAACTGAAGGGCATAAAATCTTTAACAGTACAAATAACCTCAACGAATTTCAGACCAGGCCAGATGACAAGGCAAGTGAGCATGAATTAAAATTACAGATAAATATATTGGGAACAGATGTTGGAAAGAACTTTTTCCCAACACCGAAAATCTGGAACATGCAGCGAAACCCTCCAAAGTCACTGGCAACACTGGAGATAACAATTAGAGCCAATTCTGAAGGGAATGAAACCCTGAGGGGTGTGTCAAGAATTCAGAAATGGGCCAAATGATTGGTGTGTTGTCCTGGAGGGATCCTGAGAATACAGTCAAGTTGTTTCCCCCCCTTTAACTGCGAGCACCAGCAATTCACAAGCAATCATTTTCTGCTAGGGCTACATTCACGCTTTTATTATTCCTTCCCAGACAGAAGCATCGATGTCACTCTGGTACCCACTCGCCTCTTCTCCACCCTCATGACCTCATACTTAAGCAGACAAGCTCCTGGCTAAAGCCATTACCTCGAGGTAATGATGAGGGTAAACAAATTTCATGCTGCAGGCACAAACTGTCCAGAGGCATCAGCGACTGACTGCAGCAGTGATTAGGATTGTTCTGGCTGGTGCTGCTGGTGACTGAGACCTTGGACCCCAGCAATTGCACAGCGGCCGCTCCCTGCCAGCGCACATCACCTTGATTCTCCTTGCGTGTGTTCCCCCCAACTCCCGCAGATCCATCCCTAGGACATCCTGGCTGCCCCTGAAGCCCTGCAGATTTAGCCACTTATTTTCATTTTTCTCTGAAGTGTAGAGAAATTAGTTACAGCATTTGTCACGACCCAGGATCTGAAGAGGCAAGGTGTCCAAGCACCTTGTCTGGGTATCAGTTCTGTTGATACTACCAACACCGGAAGTCAGTCAGAGCCTGTTATTCTTAACTCAAAGGTCTTAGGTTTAATTCCCACAAAGAGAGAAACTCAGTGTAAAGCTATAGTCTGCACCTCCCTCCTTGACCAGAAGTGTTGCAGGGCGGGGGAGGGGAAGTGTGACAATATCACCTTATAAAACAAAGGGCATGACTCAGAAAAAAATCAGTTTCATAACCAAGCCAACACGTTATGTCTTGAGGAAACAAGCTGTAACTCCGTAAAATGGGTCTCAACACTATTTCATCTATGAAACAGATAGAGCCTATCAGCTGGTAAAGGAAATAATTTCATTCAGTCATTGACGGGAAAGCGACAGGACTCCTCGATGTGGTGGGAACATATCCCCATCCCTCCCTCATCCCCTGTATTTAGAGGGTCGAGCCATAAAGTGTGATCATTAAAAACAAACGTTATTTTTTTTTTTTAAAAGTTGGAGAGCTTGATGGATATGATACAATCAACTGATGGGGTCAGAAAGCTTTTAAAAGCACCCTCTGTTCCTTCTCAAATTCCAGTCTAAACCTGATGAAAATAAACCTTGAAAAACTGCAGTTCCCCTGGCAGGCATGAGAATGGCCCTGACTTAGATTTCTAAGGAATCAAACTTTCATGGGGTGGTTTCCCTCAGTCTAATGACCTGACATTCCCAGTGAGAACAGAGAGAGATGACAGGTATGCTAATTGAAGCGCCTTCGGTGCAGGAACTCAAAGAGGTTATGGCCACTTCCGTTTCTGTAATCAGTAATATCAGGGTGGCAGAAACCATACAGCTGCAATCACACTGCTGTGCTCACCCCTGAAATACGCATTTCAGGTCATCGGAGTCCCACCTCTCTGCCTGCCGATCAGGAGACAATCTCAATCCACAAAGCAAATGGTACAAGCCTTTTCCTATGCAGGATAAAAATTACCACACATAGAAATGGAGGGTTTCTCACCTTTCCATTACTTTCTGTTTTTGAGAGGGGAAAGGGGGAGGAGGGAGGAGCGCTGAATAATACGCCTTGTAAGAGGCTCACCAGGTTTTCCTAGTCTTTTCAGAATAGAAATCGTTCAAACCCCTTCCTCCTCTGGCAAGACTCCACTCAAAACATGAACACAGAGGAAAAGGTAAAAGACAAATAGAAGTCAAAGGGGAAAAACACTTCCCACAATATTGCGAGAGACTCTGAGGCTACTTCCAAGGATGCTCTTGGGAAATAAATTAGAATTAAGAGGTAGAAACAAAATTCATGGAGAACATAGGTCGAGACAATCGGACCTTTGAGCTCATCTAGATGGATCTTTTTTGTTAATTTTCATATACATTTTACATTTGCAGGAAAAATAGAATACCCCACTTCCCAGATAAATATACTTTTCATTTTCTGATTGCCCGACGTGCAGAGCAAGCCCCAATATGTGGCCAAGTGGACTGAATGTTCTGGGCTCCTCTCCGCTATGGGTCAACAGAAAAGGAGTAAATGATGCTGAAAAGGGCTTTAGTCCAAAATAATGCTTTCTTCATTCCAGGGTCTGAATTCTGAGAATAGGAGTAAATAGGAGAAACCTAAGCGAATCCATATACCCAAATGCTTTCACTCAACCCACTCCTGGGAAAAGGGGCTCCCACTCTGTCTTTTCTGAAGACATGCTCTGATTCCTGTCAAAATGTAGACTTGTCAAGGGATGTTAAAAACTCCCTGATTTGCAAATATTAACTACTATATATAAAATAGATAAAAATAAATTTCTTCTGTATAGGGAACTATATTCAATATCTTACAGTAACTTATAATAAAAAAGAATATGAAAATGAATATATGTATGTATATGCATGACTGAAACATTATGCTATACACCAGAAATTGACACATTGTAACTAACTATACTTCAATTTAAAAAAAAGGATTAAAATAAAAAACAAAAAACTTGCCTTACTCAAGTGCAGGCACAGACACACACCCTTGGGGAAAAACAAAACCATCAGCTGCCAAATAAAAGAGCTGGTAGTTTCCTGGCTGAGAAGGGAGGCAGGTAAGAGGAAGAAGAAAGTCTTCAATTGGACAGACTGGCCCTAGCTATGATCTCATCTGTGAAGTCTTACTCCCACCTCCTACTTTTCCCTCAAAGCTGACTCAGCTTTGGTAAAAAGCCACCAGGTTGTTAGCAATGACAGCCCTGAATGAGTCAACTTTTCAATGAGACGTCGCATTGCTCAGCATCTTCCTTGGTATAAAGAAAAAAAAGTGCCTGTATTCTGGAGAAATGCTAGCAGCAGCAGTGGCACCTGGTCTGTTGTAAATTGGGTCAAAGCAATGAAAATCCTCCTGAATTTGTGGGATAATCAATGATCCTGCCCTAATGAAACCATAAATCAGAAAAGATTTACATAAACTGAGTCCCACTTGGCACCTCAACAAATAGCCAGTGATGAATTTTGCATTAAATCGTAAGACCTACCTAACAACCCCATCAGTTACCAATAAAAGGCATCCCTCTGAAATTTCCGTCAATCTCCAGTCTTTCTAAAGCATCCCAGCTGCAAATATACTTGTAGCCATGAGAGCAGATATATCAGGGAAGATACTCAGATGGCATGTCACAAATTATAACAGTGATTCGTGGCAGGCAACATAGTAGTTCTCCCAGGAAATTTACCAAAACATAGCTCTCTTATGGCTAAACACAAAGAGAAATCCCAGCCTAAGCTGAAAACACCCCATGATCAAATGTATGCTTTCATGTATCAGAAGGTACTCAAGGAGGGGTTAGCAAATTACGAGCTGCCACCTGTTTCTCTAAATGAAATTTTACTGAAACACAGCCACTAATTTATCAATTTACCTATTGCCAATGCTGCTCGTGCAATACAACAGCAAAGGTGTGTAGTTGCAACAGAAACCTTCTGGCCCCCAAAAGTCTAGCACGTTTACTTTATGGCCCTTTGTATCTGCCAACCCTGCTGCTAGAGAAAAGATAGAAAAAAGTAAAACATGACATTACCTGAGCTCAACCTCCATACTTCTGGGATTTTAACTCTAGAAGCTTCCAGGGTAAACCAAAAAGGATCTAACTCACGGGGTATTTTGAGGACATGGAGAAGACTGTGACGGGCAGAGGTTCAAAATAATAGCTATGAGTTTAACTGGATTTATCGTGTAAGATTTTGAATAAATTTTAGGTTCTCCTAATCTGTTTAATTCTGCCTGGGTGAGAAGTTTCAGAGCGGACGTGATGTGTGATCTGGAGGATTTGAAGAAATAATAAACTTAGAAGAGAGGGGAATTCCGGGAAGAGGAAGCAAAATAATTTCTGCCCAAGAATGAATTACCAGTCAGGTGTTACTTGAAACTTTTTCCTTGCAGGAAGTTTAAAAAAAAAAATTGTATCTAAAGGATTCACTATGTGTCATCCTCTGTCAGATTTGGGAACTGACCCATGGAATGGCTGAAAAAATGCTTCCCAATCCCACTCATTAGAAAAATATAGTAATAATGATAACGCTTACTGTAATAACCATTACTGCAGAAACCATCATTACCATTAGTAAAGGAACCATTGTCTACTGAGTATTTATCATATGCTAAACAAGCATGATGCTCGATATTTACGCATTATCCCATTTAATCCTCACAGCAGTCCAACGGGACAGACAGGATTTTTATCCCCTTTTTACAACTGATAAGCCCATTACTGAGACAGGTACATAGGATACACATTTCTAAGTAGCAGAGTTTTGGACCCATGTTATTATCATCACACTATTCATTAAATCTTCATGCCCCCAGCCCCCAAAGCCCCATTGCCAAGCCCCCTTACCTCTGCAGACACTACAGCACTGATTCTCTGGGAGAATGTGATCCTTTTCCGAGCAGTTCAAAGGAGGGCACGCTTCTGTAATTTTTACTAAAACTCCACCCTGCAAGCCAAATAATCAGGAAACAAACAAACAAACAGAAGTTCATATTTTTAGTTGATGATCCAAATGTATAATCCAAATGCTCATTGTTAACAGCCTGCAGTGATAACAACCTACAATAATTAATAGCACTCCCAGGAATGCCACACTAATGACAAAGCTGCAAATTAAATTGACGAGACTCCTGGAAGAGAAGGCCAATTTCCCTTTCTACATCAAAAGAGCCTCAATTCAACAAATGGTTTTGAGTATCTTCTGTGTAGCAGAATGTCACTGACAGTGTGGAGCCGGTAAATTTTTTAACAACTGACTGCTGGATGGGGGAAACCCTAGTTTCAGCATTTTCTGATTTCTTTGCCTAAATACCCTGACATTTTAAATTACCAACATGATATCACTGACCACAGAGTTGGGAAGTTATGTTCAATGATCTCTCATGAGCTTTGATGAGACAGTTTCAGCACTGCCCTGCATTACAAGCACCGTGAAACCAAAGATAAATAAGACACCTTTCTTGCCCTTGACGAACACACAGTTCGGGGCGGGGGGGCCTCAAGCTAGAAACTGTAATACAATACAGTAAGTCCTTAAAAAGTGCTCTAATAACAGTACGATAATGTGCTATGGGAGAAAAATTAATTCTGCCCAAGTGGGGAAAAATTATCAAGATGCTATATTTGAAGGAACTAAATAATGGAATACTTTAAGGACAGAATTTCCTGGCAGAGGAAACAGACAAGAATCAAAGTGTACAGGTACTGACGAACGGAAAGAGGGTTAGTTAGATGAGCACTAGACTTTCCGTAGAAATAAATAAAATCACTTACAATAAAAATGTAAATAAATCTTCAGCAGTTGATCTTTCTGACCTCACTTTGCCAAGGTCCTCTTTGCTGACATTACTAGCATCTATATTTAGTTTCACTCTGCATTTTTGAAATCAGTTCGTTAATTATTATAAAAAGAGTTTGAGAGTCTACTTTTATCTAAAGTATTAAGTTTTTCTCTCTGATTCTTAAGAGGATGGTTAAGTCAACTGAGAAGCAAGCATCCCCTGTAACACCCAAAGGTAATTCTCCACACAGATGGGAGAAGAGGATGGTGCAGGGCAGCCAGGAGGGATTGGGGAGATTCTGAGTTTCTCCATCTCCAAGAGATGCTGTCATCCCAGTGGCCCCAGAGCGTCCTGGCTTGGCAGGAACTCTCATATCAGACACGTCCATTCTTAAATATGAGCATAAGCCGAACTTTAAATGTCAAATATAAATGTAATTTCCAGCTACTCATCATTTGGGTTATTTGCCCCCTGGCTTCCTCCCTTTTCTCATGAATTTCAGCCCAGTCAGCCTAGCCTCTAGAATTCCTTGTGGTTGTCTTTTGTTGTCCTTTGCTTTTCATTTCTCCATCTGTCCCCAGGCCTCGATATTTCTTGCTTTTCTCCTGTCTTAAAACTGGCCTTAAGAGTCTGAGAAGTGATCCTGCTATTCATCCTCTGTCCCCTTTTTGGCTACATCCCCTTCTCACCCTTCAGGCCAGGCCCCTCGGATGGCACTGAGCCTCTAGAGCCAGCACCAGGCTAAGGTCAGTATGCTCATCAGTGGTACCTAACCAACTGTCACAGACCAACTGTTAATAACCTTACTGTCAGTAACATAAGCTAAGTGCAAAGGAAAACACAATGCTTAACATTCACCATTGTTGCTTCTGCTTCTGTCCTTCAATATTAGTATGTTTATTCATTATCTATGGCCCCCTTGCATAAACAAGAGTGCCAGACACCACTGGACCCCTTTTATCAGTTCGGTGTGCCCGTCCTCCAGCTTCGAATGCCTTTCTGCTAACGGCTCACCCCTTCACCCTCAGAGGGTCCCTTGGGACACTGCAGCCACTTCATCCATGCACAGTCAGAAGGAACATACAAGTTCCACATCCCTGACCCCCACTGCCTGACGCCAGTGACTGACAAGCACAGAAAGTTCTTTACCTCAAGAGGAGACTCCAGAACCTGGAGGATCACTGGGGGATCAGGGCACCTCTGGCCTCTCCCCTAGAAGTGCACTTTCGCTGAGCTTCCTGTACCCACTGCAGCCCGCGTCCCCCCCCTCCCCCGACTCTTACTGCTTTCTCCCGGGAGCACTACCTTAATAAACCTCTTGTACTAAAATCCTTAGCTTAGGGTCTGCTTCTGGGAGAATCTAAACTAAGATGATAAGATAAACTCCACTCTTGCTGTCAAAAACATTAAACTCTTCAAGGAGATTATCTCTAGGTGAGATTCTGGGGTGATTTCCTTTTTCCTCCTTATAATTCCTTCCTTTCTCTATATTCCAAATTTTGTATCTTGAATATATATTTGCTTTTGTAGGAAAGAGGACAATATTAAAAATGCTACAGAATTTTTTTAAAATAATTACTCATGAAAAGTTCTCTTTTTTATATAAAAAGACTGCTTTGACTGCTGATTAAATCGGTCAACAATTCCAATCAACCTTTAACGTATTTAATGAGCACGATCGTAATTCCAAATGTTCAAATAGAGACAAACCCTTCTGCATGAATTTGGAAATAATATGAACTGTGATTACAGTAACGTAAGTACCACCAAATCAATTCAGTCCAGCTACATAATTTGGCACAAAGCTTTTTTAACTTTATTTTGAAAACTCTCTCTAATAAGAAGTATCTGATGATTAACATTTTAAAATCCTTCTGATTATGGTCTGTTATTCTATGATCTCTGGATCTCTGCACTGGTGGAAACATGCAATTCTTCTGTTCTTTCTCATTTAGAGTGGCTGTCACCATGTCAGCGATCAAATAGAAACACTCTGAAGTTCTGTACTAATCACTGTGCTTCAACCTGAATTTCTAACAACATGTAAAACTCACATCTGTAAGTTTAAAAAAAATGTTGCTAGCCTAAAAAAAATGTTACAGGGCAGCAAAAACTGTACAAAACAGACCACGACTGCTAGGAGAGTTTATTCTTCTTGATTTTTTAAAAAACAGTCTGTTAACTTCTGGAAACACTTGGTAAAAATATTTAAAGCAAGAGTTTGTTTCTTTTCTAACTGGTGTTGCTGAAGCTTGAAAATGATTCCAGGAAAGTGACACACATGGACTGCCAGGCAGCCTTTCATCAACTAGGGATCTGCATTTGAACCACAGAACACAAGAAATTACCTGAGTAACCATTGGCTCAGTTCTCCCAAGGACAGCACTTACACAGACCCGTTTTAGATCTCAGAGAGAAGTTAACCCACCACACACAACAGGTGCCTCAGGGCATCAGGGCTTAAACCTTGAGAAAGGACACCCAAGAGAGACCAAGGCACCCTCTCTCCCTGCTGACAACATCCATTCAGCGTGTCCCAAAGCTCTTCTATGGCTTTTTATAAATGCTACCCTTTATCAAGGAAATCAAAGAGCCACAGCCTGACCAAACTGGTGTTCTCAGATAGACGAAAAGTGATCATTCAGTCCTTCTGAATCTACCCTTATGAGAACTATTTCTAAGTAAGTCTAACCATCAGGAGTGGCAGTAGAGAGACTGAGAGAGGCACCTGTAGATCAGACCTCACAGATTCAGATCCCAATTAGCCCCCTTATTAGCTATGTGACTTTGATCTTCTGTGCCTCAATTTCCTCATCTATAAAATGGGGATGATGGTAATAGTACCTCCTTCATAGGGTTATTATGAGGTTTATATTAAATAATGTTTAAAATGTTTTAAATAGCATCAAGAAAATACCACATGCTCAAGAAATGTTAAATACTATTGCCAGTGACCCTTCTCTCTGTACACAAAGTAATAATTTAGTAAGTAACTGTGGAAAGACAATAAATGAATTTAATGACTTTTTAAGAGAGGCTGAAATCACTCACATACCTTATATACACACACACACACATATATATAGGTATATATATACCTATATACACACACATGCACATACCACATATGCAAAGAGAGTTCCCCGTCTGCCCCAATTTCTTCCTAAATTGTAAAAATACAGCAAAACAAAAACAGTTCAAGATGAACCAAAGCAGGCAGAGCACCTAAAATGCACCAGTAACCATGTTAAGTGCATTTCCAATACACTGGCATGTAAATCCACACCCATACCTTCTGGGAGTCTCACACAGTGTCTGCCCTGACCCTTTCTGATGGTAAGAGAGATCAAGTCACAATCGTGAGCCTTGCCAGAGTCACCCACTACTTTCACTCAACATGTAAAGAGGGTTGCGAATTGTGAGTGACAGATACAGGGTGGATACTGGGATCATCAGCAGAGTGGGTAAAACTGCCTTTAGTCATCCCAACTTCCTTTGAGGGGGAAGAAAAAAGCAAGAGTTTTAGAATCCAAATCGTATTCCCTCCCTTAGAAGTGAAAGGGCTGACAGAACGGGACATCTGTCTTACGTTCACGGAGGGCACGTATGGTCACGTGGGGCAATGAGAGAGCTGCTTACATCTGTTGAGGGCTTACTTTGTGCCAGCCAAGTCCTTCACATGCTTCATCTCACTCAACTCACCCAACATCTGCATGTGGAAATGTGCCAGGGGCCACCCCAGCAGCTCCCCCACTCCCAGGTCTGGAAGCTTCCTTTGTTGATCGAGAGATCTTGGAACCCTCGCTGTCACACCATCCCTGTCTCTGCCACAGAGTAAGGAGCCCCTATCCACAGCACCCACTGACACAGAAGGACCACCACACCTGCATACCCATCAAACTGTCTGGACCCATGGAATCTCTGACATTCCCAGTGGCAGCCAAGAAAGAGGGACTGGGAAATACAAGACGGAAGTTCAAGGGACTTTAACCCCTGGGGTAGATTCTCACCAATGAGCGGGAACAGGAAAGAGCCTTCCCTCTACCGAAGCTGTTCATAAAGAACTGAATTCAAGCCCCTTGAGAGCTTCTGCAGGTCTCTAAATGCCTCATTCTCTTCAACCTTTAAAATGCATTTCCTTTTTTTTTCCCAAGGATGTGATGAGAAGAAAATGAAATGTTGTAGGTACAAGCATTTGGAAATATGGTCTATTCTGAGACACAGTGGGTCCAGCCAGACTCCCTAGAGATGCCCCACAGAACCAGCTGTGTTTTCTATTTACAGTAGCCAAGACACGGAAGCAACCTAAATGTCCATCAACAGGTGACTGGATAAAGATGTAATACATACACACATGCGCGCGCGCGTGCAGTGGAATACTACTCAGCCACAAAAAAGAATGAAATAATGCCATTTGCAGCAACATGGATGGGCCTAGAGATTATCATACTATGTAAATTCAGTCAAACAGAGAAAGACAAAAATATCATATGATATCACTTATTTGTAGAATCTAAAAATATGACACAAATGAACTAATTTACAAAACAGTGACAGAATCATAGACATAGAAAACAAATTTATGGTTACCAAAGGGAAAAGAGTAGGGAAGAGGGATAAATCAGCAGTTTGAGATTAGCAGATACAAACTACTATATATAAAAGAGCTAAATAACAAGGTCTTACTGTATAGCACAGGGAACCATATTCAATAGATTATAATAACTTATAATAAAAAGAATATGAAAAAGTGTATAACTGAACCACTATGATGCACACCAGAAACTAACAACACTGTAAATCAAATATACTTCAATCAAGAAAAAAAAAAAAAGTTGTGCTTTGCTGTGGGGCTGTGGCTGCTCTGGAAGGTACCACCTGCTCTGAAAGGTATTTGCACTCCCTCCTTTCCTCCCTTCCCTGTCTCTCACTCTGGCATTCCTAAGACACACCTCACCCAAATAACTGCTCGTCTAGTTCCCACACTTCATCTGGCACTTTGTTCAAATAGTACCTCCCCAGAGAGGCCTTCCCAGACCACCCACCCCCACTGCCAACCTGCTCTGCATTTTGGATAGTATTTGGCATCATCGTTGACCCTTGAACAATAATGCACGGGTTAGGGCACCAACCCTCCACACAGTCTAAAATCCACACGTAATTTATAGTCAACCCCTTGTATCTGTGATTCCTCTGTATCCACAGTTCTCCACCCAAGCACCCAACCGACTGCAGACAGGGTAGCACTGCAGTCCTTACTACCAAAAAATTTCATGTATAAGGTGACCTGCACAGTTCAAACCTGCACTGTTCAAGGGTCAGCTGTATCTTGTGAATTTATTTACATCTTGCTGTCTGTCTCCCCACCATACTGCAAGTTCTATAAAGACAGGGACCTTGTTTTGTCCACTGTTTTGTACCCAGAGTCTAGTACAATGCTGGTAAGTAGCAGTTGCCCAATGGATGTTTTTTGAATCGTTACTGAATGAGCTCTATGGTTCTATACATCTTATTTCAAGAAATACATGGGAGGGGGCAGGCAGGAGATAGAGGCATTTTCTAACATTATACCAGACACTTGGGAGTAGAGATGGCACTACCCATAACTAACAGCACAGACTAACTGTCCCAACACCCAGTCAAAACCTTCTCTGAAGGACATGTGACAACCTCCCTGGCTCATGGTAGCTGCCAGCTCCCTTCCCTTATTAGCCTTCCCAAAGGCTACCTGTCCAAAGTTGACCACTAGATAACCACACAATGACAGTGGCCACGGACTCCCCCCATCCTGAACTCCAGCCCACCAGAGAGTCCTTCGCCTCAGGGACCCACTCAGGCCAGCAGGCTTCATTCCGGAACCCCACCTAAAGCCCACATATCCTTCCCCACAAGTAACAGGGAGCACAAGATTGACACTTACTCGGCATTCCCGACAGCTCCTGGTTAAAATCCGCTGGCCTTCTGCAAGGACTTTCCCTCCATAGATACATTTTGCTGTAATAAAACAGAAAAACTGGTCAGACAGCCATGCTATGCAACATAATGACCTCAGAGGTGCCATCCAACTCCAACAGATTTCACAAAACATAGATTCTCTGACTAAACAATACAGATCTCTTTGTATGTCTAGAGTAAGCTATGAGAACAGTTTGGGGATAACTGTTCAACCCGCCATCAGACCATCACCTTGGTTATGTTTGCCACAGGCCCATCACACCAGGGATGTACAACTATCTCAACGTTGCAGTTGCTCAAGGAACTAGAGAATGAATTGATGTGGTCAGACGTTAAAAGAAGGAAGAAGTGGTTGTCATCACCACCACAGCAGTAGCTTTGATTCAGACCCTTCAGCCATAAAATGAGTATCTGGGTGAGAGGGGACTCCATTCATCAGGACCTCAGCCACAACGCAGAAGGATGACATATTTGTTCTCTTGTGATCATAGCAAGTGCAAGTCTTTAGCTTATCTGTTCCCGGGAAGCCAAGAGACAACTGAGAAAAACAAGCCAGTGAAGATGCTTTATTAATGCAGTATAGAGATTGCCTTTGGAAAGGTTAGCTTAAAAGGCTAACAGGGAGGCACAGAGTAGAGACAGGCCCTGTAGAAAAGTTAACAGAAGCATAAACGAAGCTCCCACCACTCACCTTGATTCCACTGGAACTCAATCCTTGATTCAACTTGCTGACCCACTTTTTTAGCAAGTACAGAGTATGTTCATTTGTTACCCACACCTGCCACCCATACCCCACCACCTGGAGGCCTTCTAACTTCGCCCTCTTACTCAACCCTGTGTCCAGTCAGTACCCAAATCCCAGCAATGCTCTCTCAAGTTTCTCAAGGCAACCCACTTTTCTCCATCCCCACCAACTTCCTCAGACGCTCTCTTCACTCAGGCCATCAACATCCCCCCCTCCGTTTAGTAGACCACAGGTTCCTCACTTGTCTCCCACGTTCTGGTCTCAGTCTTATCCAGTCCTTCCCCAGACAATAGTCAGACACATTTTGCTAAGTGCAGATATGAGGCACTGCTTTAAAATCACTATGGGTAGCTACTGCCCTCAGAATATAGTCCAAATTCCTTAATTACACACACAAAGCCACCCCTGCGGCTCCACCTTCTCTCTCAAGCTTCACAGCTCACCTGTTCCTAAGCGTTCACTCTCCCTCCCAAACGTCCACACCTTCTCTTAGACACCAGCCATGCTGTCTTCTGCTTCCGGGGTTTGCATACCCTGTTCTCTTCCCCAGGAACACTCGGGCTCATCCACCTTCTCCCATAAGCCTCCATCCCATTGACCACCCAGCAGTTTCAACTCAGGCCTGACCTCCCAGGAAGTTGTTCTAGACCTCTAACACTGGTGGACTCTTGGAGCTTCTGTTGTACTCTGGACCTGGCCCTGACAGAGCACACATCACATATCGCGTATCACACATCTCAGTAGCTCACCTCACTGCACACCTCCCCTGCTCACCATAACCTCCATGAGGTTGGGGACTGTATCTACTCGTAATTTTATCTCCAGCCCCAAGCTCAGTGCCTCTCTGGGCATATTATTAGTAATAAATAATTCTAAAATTAATGAGCCTCTTTGGTAGCAAGAACCCATCAAATTTCCTGATTCTCAGATGAGTTCTTTCTTCTCTGCAGTGCAATTTCAAACGTTAGAAGCAGATACCAAGGTTTTTAGAACAAAACCATCAACAAAGTAGAGAATCAATACAGTTTTCCTAGAGAGCCCCCTTCCTCCCTTCATTTTAAATAAAATTACCCCGATCATCTTTCATGACTGCAACGTTCTAGATATACCAGTTGACTCTGACTCCTTGGCCCTAATGATGATGTGGATTCCCCAGTTTGCTTGCAATGGGGAGACCACACCTACAAGGTCCCGAAATTCACGTCTGATAAACTCCCACGTTCCCAACACAGCTGCTGCCAACTTGGCAAGATGGCTGCCTCCAGAGTGGCAGGCCTGCTAAATACACTGCTGTCAGATCTGCCATCTGCTCCTTGGCCCAGGACTGGGAAGCAAAGACATCAACTTTCCTTCTGCCTTTTGCACCTTGCTACCCCGACAATGGCATGATCACACTTGCTGCCCTGTCTGAAGACATTCACCTGCCTCCTCCCTCCCTCCGACAGACACCCATCCCAGCACTCCTGTCCAGAGACAGGAATGTCTCACTGTTTGCATTCACGTCACACAGGGGGACACATCCACCCCTCAAGTCCACCGATTTCGTCTGAAAATTAAATGTCCCCTGAACTTCACAACCTCCCATAGCAGGGTGCTTTAGGGGCTGCAAATGACGTCAACATTGTGCCACATGCCTCAGTCATTTGCAGCTTTGGCGCCGACGCAGGAGGAGTGTATGACGATGGTATCAAGTATCACCGCTGGGGGCCTCAGGAGCTTCCCCTGCTGTCTCACCCTCAGCCGACTTCTCTGACGGTGCCCCTCCTTCCCTGCCACTGCCCTCCGTATGCCCAACATCAGTCCTCATTATGCAACCTCTTGATCTACAGCCAGAAGGCTTATTTTTGACGTCGGAGGAAATTCAAGCATAAGGTGAGTCAGGCTGCGGTGCCTGGGGCTGGGGCATGTGGGACTCCATTCCAGCAAACTTTCAGCATGAGTAGAAATGTAAATGGATACCTGAAGCCCCTGCGTGCCACACTGGGGACATGCAAACTAGACTGTTTCACAGTGTCCGACCATGAAATTGAAAGCCGGCACCAACAGACATTTCTCCGCGATGTCAGAAACACATGTAGGAGGGATTTACAGCAACAGTTACGCAGTTGTATCTTTTTGCACCCCCAGACACCTAGCCCTTCAAATCCAAACCTGAGTACTCTAGCACAACAAATGGACACTTTTGCCATCTGGGGACACACTATATAAACAACTGTCAGGCACAACTTGGCACCCCCGTCAGATGCGGACATGAGGTTGCTCTGACTTTATTTAGGTATTTGTACCCTGCACACACTCCAGCCGTTCCTTGATACTCAGCGGCTTAGAATATCAAAATTGACTCTATTACACTTTAAAGGAGAGGGGCAGATCAGAAAGGCTGAACACTCAAGGATCCATCCCCCTTCAGTGAGCTCATTCACAGACCTGGCTTCAGATACCACCTCGCTGAGCAAGACATCCATATCAAACTGGTTCTCCCTCTGGTGTCTCCAACTCTCTGATGCCAAACAGAATGCATCACTCCTCAAACCACTTCTTGCACTTGCCCTATTTCTGTTAATCGTGCTACGTGTCTCCCACGAGCTCTTGTTCAAAATATGCCAACTATTCCCTTACACACGTTCTATTCCTGATTCATCTGTCTCATGCACAAAAAAAAAAAAAAAAACAACTGCTTATGGAGTACCTCCCAAGCACCAGGTCTTTTGGCCACCACTCACTTCCATCCCTTCCTTTCCATCTCCCCAGGCAGTGCCTGCTTGTGAACCTCATCACCTCCACCTGCAATACATGTGAATCCCATATCCAGTCCCCTGCCTCCAGCTATTCCAATGCAATGGCTTTTGTCAAAGCATTTCTTTGATTACACCACAACCCTACGATTAAAATCTTGCTTTTGACTCCCCAAACCAACACCGTGTTTACTTCCATGATTTTGCAATGTGCAATTCCCTTTGGCAGGTGTGTTCTTACCTACCTTGTTCACACAGCAAACTCCTATTCACTTGTCAACATCCTACTTGGCTGTTCCTTCCCCTGTGAAGTTTTCCTAACACATTCACACCCAACTTTCTCCCTTCTCTACGCTACTTTTGCATCTTACACAGCATGCATGTTGCACACTATTTTGTTGTAACGAGACAGTGCATACACCTCCCTGGACAGCAGAGGGTAGAGAAGACAGCTTAAGAGCATTAGCTCTGGAGCCAGACCACTTGGGTTTTATTTTGGCTCCACCAAGGCTGAGAGACCTTGGACGTGTCAGTTCTCCTGTCTGAGCTTCACCTCCTCATTATAAAATGGTGATAATACTGGGGCCTATAGCTCTGGGTTGTTGGAAGAATTACATGAATAAATACACATAAACGGGCTTAATACAGTGTCTGACATAGAATGAATGATCCACATGTACCCACTGTTGTACTCAGAGGTCAGAACATTGTTGAGAGAGGAACTTCAGTAAGGATACTGAATGAATTCAGTGGAATATTGTCCACCCCCAACCCATCTTTGCAGCTTATTCCTACTTCTCACTTACAGAAACTATCCGTTAGCATCAAACAGACCATCTTCCTCTCCCTCTGCCACCTCTTTTCCTTCACAAATGCTGTTCGGCATCGCTGAAGAGTCCCTCTCCACCCCCTTCCTCTCACATCTCTGACAGCTCCCAAATCTATCACCCAAAAGAACACAGATCCCAGGATGCCACTCTCTGGAGACTCTGATTTAATAGGTCAAAGAAGGGCCCTGGGACTCTCTAGTTCCAGAAGTTTACCAGGTGATTCTAATGTGTAGCTAGGTGTGTTCAATGCCTTGAACAAAGCAAACACCCAAGAAATGTTTGAGAAATGAAACTCCTACACTACCTCCTGGACAGCCATGCCCACAGCTAAGGAATCTAGAAGGCTCTCGCATTTTCTCTGATGCCTCCCAGACAGAGGAACAGCCTGTCTCAGGACCTGCTATCTCCACTATAAAAATGGCCTTGCTCTTGGAGATGGCTTGAGTATTTGGGCCTTTTGATCAAAACAGAAGGACAAAGTCCTCTTGTCAGGCAATGAATTGAGACATGAACACTCAAGCCAAGTTCTTTCCTACTTCCAAACGGATGCCGCCATCTGTAAGTGCTGCGGTTCCTGAGGCCGCGGCCAGTGCGCGAATACTTGGTAAGCAAGCAAAGCTTTTATGCCAGATCAATACCTTTTCTCAGAGTCCCTAGAACACTGCCCCATCCAAACCCAGACAGCGGCTGAGGAAATTTTATTGAATAGGAACAACCAAAGGAAATACTTTTCATCCTTTATCTGATGTGAAGATACCGAAAAACTTCTAGAAATTCTACCAACTAGTGTTAGAACTCTGCTTTAACAATCCTCATCCTCCCCCTCTCCTCCAACCCACTGCTCAACCTGCCACAGTCAGCACGAAGTATTTAGCTGGGATCCACTTCCTCCAGGGAGTTCCCCAGGCTTACGGGAATGTCCTTCCCCCATGCTCTCACAAGTCATTCACCTGCACCCTAACAGCGCCTGCCCCAGCCACACACCTAATGTGGAGGCACTTAAATCCTGGACACTGTAAATTACATCTCTAACTTGAAACGGAGCCCTCTGAAGCAGAGATGGCTCTTTTATAACGATTCTAGGCACCAGCACTCAGTAACTGATTAATGCACATTTCTATTAAAAACTAGTCGGAAATGAAAACTCTCTAGGTCAGAGGTTTTCAGCCTTTCAATCACCAGAGATGTCCTGTATCATTTCTTTTTAAGTTTCTACTTTATGTAGCATTTTTTAATTAATTTACTTTTTTATTCAACTACTTGATTTACAATATTGTGTTAGTTTCAGGCACACAGATTCAGATTCCTTTCCATCACAGGTTACTATATGATATTGAACATAGTTCCATGTGCTATACGGTAAATCCATTCTATCTATTTCACATACAGTGGTTGTGTCTGTTAATCCCATTCTCCTGATTTCTCTCTGCCACCCCTTTCCCCTTCGGTAACAGTAAGTTCATTTCCTTTGTCTGTGAGTCTGTTTCTGTTTGATAAATAAGTTGATTTGTATTAGTTTTTTAGATTCCATATATAAGTGATATAATACAACATTTGTCTTTTTCCACTTGACTTACTTCACTTTAGTATGACAGACTCTAGGTCCATCCACGTTGTTGCAAACAGCAATATTCAATTCTTTTAATAACTAAATAATATTCCATTGTATATCTATATATACCACATCTTCTTTATCCATTCACCTGTTGATGGACATTTAGGTTCCTTCCATGTCTTGGCTATTGTGAATACTGTTCTATGAACATTGGGGTACACTAGGTATCTTTTGGGCAAAGAACATTGTGTATCTCTTTGAATTAGCATTTTCATCTTTTCCAGATATATGCCCAGGACTGGAATTGCTGAATCACATGTAAGTAAGTAGTATTCTCAATCACTTATTTCCATTTTATTAAATTATAAACATCTCCAACAACCAATTGGAGCTGCTGAGAAAATTTGTACTACCTAGCTAAATTGCTATGAATTTGATTTCAAACAAAGGCAAAAAACACACTGATGGTTTAGTTAGCTTGTAGAGCAGCATCTTGGTAAAACTGGGTAACTTTATGAAATGTTTTTGAAAACTTAACTCTCCAGTAAATTGGAATAAAATAAAATGACTGCCCACACACTTCTAGTGAGAGGATAATTGGATGATATGTATCAAGGACCTTGAAAGTGTCAGTCTCTTGGCCCACTAATTCTACTCTGGAGAATTCTATCTTAAAAAAATATAAAATGCAAAAATGTGTTTTCATAAAACACCTTATTGAAGAGTAATTTATAATAGTGAAAAATGGTAAACAACCTAAATATCCAACAACTGGGGAACAATTTAAAAAGTTACACAACAGCCAAACAGTGGAACACTACTAAGCTCATTAAATGAGGTTTATACAGAATTTTTAAAAGCATAGTAATACGCTTAAGTGATCATGAAAGTCAACAAGATAGGTTAAAATTAGCTGCACAATAAGATCTCAACTGTCCACAAAATTTAATTTTTTTAAAAATGAAATCTACTAAAATTTCAAGAGTGTTTGTTTTCAAGTGGTGGCATTATAGGTGATTTTTCCATCTTTATCTTTATCTGTGTTTTCAAATGTTACACAATAAGTACACTGTTTTTACAATTAGAAAATCAAAAGATTTAAACACAAAACAGCTGAAGGACTCACCTAACACCCTCTTCAAACAACTTCCACAAAACAGCATTCATGGATCTGTCCATGGAGCTCAAAACAATGAATTAAAACTGTCTCATTTTAAAATTCCTAATAGTTTTTCAACTTCTTCACCTGCTGACTGCTACACAGAATATCAAGATAGAAAAAATAATCTGTACCTACTGAAAACTGTCTTCCCATCATATAATCAGACTATAATCTTAACATCTGGGCATCTGATCTATCTGTATTGCCAGGCATGACTTCCAAGAGCTCTTGGAACAGAAGTAAGAAAGTTTCTTTTTTTCAGATCAACTCCAAGTAGGCCCTCCAGCATAACAGGTATACTGGTGCAACCATAAAAAGAAATTTTCCAAAGCTCCTTTTGAACGAGTGTTTTAAAAAGTTTGGGCTGGTATGACCAGACCAGCCATCTCCACTTCCACTGTCTGATTAGGCTGACATGCTGTTCTTGACCAAAAGCAAGACCACTGTGTTTTGAAGACCTAGGGATGATGTTTTCTGGCAGAGAAATGATCTTGAAAATTGTCCACAGGATACCACACTTCTAACCTAAACTCTCCTTTTCTATAGAGGAGCATATGGTTTGATAAAAAAAGACTATGGGCTTTGTGGTCAAACAGAACTCATTTTGTATCTCACCTCTGTTGCTCACTAGCCTTGCAAACATGGTAAGTTGTCTTTCTGAAGCTTCCCTATAAAACAGGGATCATAATCCCCACCTAAAGGCCTACAGTGAGGATTCAATTAGCTAATAGAATGAAACCACCTGGCATAGTGAAGTGGCACATGCCACGCATTCTACAAGACAGCTTTTACTTTTACTGCTTGTCTCAGTGTTCATTTCAGTGTTTCATCTGAAATAGTGTCCTCTGTAATACAGAGGGAAAAGGATTTTTATATCATTATATAATTTGGACATGCCAACCTTGAAAGAAACTGTTTCAGTATTTTAACTGAAGTGAATCCTGAAATTCCTAACAAAGGTCCTTTAATAACAGGAAACCTGGCCAAGACTCATACAGCCCAGACACAGAATGTGGCCCTTAACTTGATCTTTCAGAATGACTTTACAGATCAATTCCACCCGCTACCAGTTCTCTGACCCCCAAACAAGTGACTTCCTCCTTACGAATACCAGTTCCCTCTACAGAAGAATAGGAAGAACAGTAATTACAAACATCAATTAGTAATTGATGTGAGCAATTGAAAAAAAAAAAAACAGCCTATGTAAAGTGTCTGCACATCTCAGGTGATTAAAATATAGCAGTTCATATCAAGTGCTGGTACCTCATATCTTCAATGTTAATCAAATGAGGCCTGAGAAATAAATCAATCCTTAAGCACAGAGGGCCACTCTGACCCTCAGAGAATACTTACGTCGGCAGACCTTACAGCACTGGCCAGCAATGTGCACAGGGAGGGAGTCTGGGGAGCAGCTGAGAGGAGGACAAGACATCCTTCGGCATTCCACGGCACCACTCTGGGGAAGGAAGGACAAGGAAAGGAATCTCAGCGGAAGCATCCTTTGAAAGTTCCCTTGTGGGAAAAAGCTCTTCCCATCCCTAGAACCTCATCAGGGAAACAGAAGCAGTGCAAGGAATTCCCAGGCCACTGCAGGACCACAAATAAAGTATTTTCTCCAGCCTGCGTGAACCCGTGCCACCTCAATTACTTTTCTGATACACATCACTGACTTCATTCCACCTGCCCACACGGGCTAAGTAGATTAAACAGAACACAAAAAGCCTATTTTTATAAGAACATAAATAACACCTTCTGCAGACGCTGTCAATCATTGTCGAATCGCTAACAATTGTTCGGTATTTTTTCAGATAAACAATGGCATTCTTCAGATATTTATCAAATAATTTCAACTGGACAGGGTTTACATACTAATTTGGGAGGGAGCTCTTGCTATTCTCTGAAACAGATGATGCACACTTTATAAAATACAATGAAAATACCTAGCAACTAATTAAATCCCTTTTTAAAATGTATTCGAGCAGAGAAAACTTGTGAACGAAGTGAACCATTAGGTTGTTTGAAAATCAAAGGAGTCCCTTCCTCGCTCTGATATCCTAAGCTCCCAACTCCAAACAGTAAGCTTCCCAATAATATTAAATCACGTTGGAGTGCGTGGTCAAGGGAAAGCAGATTTTCATTTCCAAGTATTTGTACATGAAATGACACTTTCAGCTTCCCTTCACAATTGCTCAGATCACTAAATAGGCACTTAGTAAAAAGGTAACACTTCTTAGAGTTCGCATTATAAAGAACCAGATTCCACAATACTTAGTAAAACTGTCCCCCTTAAAACTGTTCGCCTGCTGATGTCCAGAGGCTTACTTTGCACGTGCAGTTCCTGCACTGATCACCATCCACCCAGGAGTCTTGGTCTCTATAGAGCAGTCCACTCACTTGACACGTCTTCTCACAGTGACAGTTTTCCAACTGACTAAGTCTTGTCTCTGCATAGTTTAGCTGCAAACGAGAGTTACTAGATGTAATTTCTATAATCCAATTGCATTGTCCTAACAAACCTAATCGCAACAAGTAAAAATAAATCCAAGCAGGAAGAGAAAATATGCTCAAAGCAGCTGACTTATTCTTAGCCAGATCTGTTTTTGGTTTTTTGCTGCCTGCTGTTGTTGTTTTTTAATTTCACACAAGGTGGAGTCATTCTAAATTGAAGACATATTGGCTCCCATGGTCTAATGAGCACCAAATGAGACATTAAACTGTATCTCAGGGACTTCACGGGTGTTCATCAACGTATGTGCTTTCAGCTTAAGCCCGCAAGGAAACACTTGTAATGAATGTGTTCTCCAGGACTCGTTACAATGTTTACAGGAGATCTAATCAGGAACTCCAAAGCATTTACATTTATCTCCCACCATCCTCTCTGTGAACTTCACACACAAGCCAAAGCGTCATGGTTCACAAACTGGGAAGTCACTGTCTCCTCTTTAAGGAAAAAAGTCTGGGGATCTGGGGCTGGTTTACAAGCAAGGAAAGTCACAGGTGCATTGTGTTTCTCCCCAGCTCAGGATCCCCCAAACAGAACGCCCCAGGAATCTACTTTGGTGTTCGGACGAAGGACAGGAAAGGCAACTGAATCCCCAAGGGAGATCAGGATTTTGTAAAAGAACCTCTTTCCAGGTCACCCAATTTCTACCATTAATCATGGAATCTTAGAATCTCTGATCTGAAAGTGTATAAAGTTTGAATGATGTCACAAGTGATTATCCATGCTCTGTCTGCATATCTGACTGTGACAGCACACTCATTACCTTCCAAGGAAAACTGCTTTTCTTGGTTACCTCTGGATGTTTAAAACATTTTTCTTGGCTTGAGCCGTGAAATTTCTCTCCCTTTTTCCCACTAGACCTAGTTTTGCCTTGTAACCCTGCACAAGTCTAACCTCTCTACAAACAAGCGAGGTTTTCCTGCCCTCATGCTGGCTCCGGACCACATTCAGCACCACCAGGTTCCCATAACAGTTCCTTGTGATATGGTTCCAACCTTCCCTCTTGATCACTTTTCACGTGGAGTACTCCAGTTTGCCTTCAAAAATATGGTACCAAAACCCCCAAAATGTGGTATGAGCTCTCTGTTGTCACATCTATACTAAGGACTAACTTAACCCCTTAGCGCATCACCCTTCTTCCCTTCTTACATTGAGACCACCATAATTAAAAAGCAAATATCACTTCCTAAAAAGTGTTGAAGTAGTTTCTCTGCCTTCTCAATCATACTTATACATCCCTATCTTGAGTATTTTTCCCATACAGGAGATCATATCAATTTTTGATCCAAACTAAGACTATTTCAAGCCAATATTTTAGCTATCATGGTTGAACCTGGCTAATGATGGACTCTAAACATCTTTCTACACTTTCTCTGGTTCTAGTCCATCCCCGCTCCTCTCAACTACTCACAACAGGGCTACTTTCTGGAAGTGGAATCCTTGTGTAATTCCAACCTTGGTTTTTGTCACTTATTCCATCCTCTTCCTCTAAACTTTTTGTATTTCTCAAGAAAATTTGTTCCTCGTCAGCCTATCATGGGTGTTACCAACAGGCAGGGAAAACAGTAGGAGCCTAAACAAATCACATGCACTATAATCAGCTCAAAACAAACAAACAAAAAACAAACAACAAACTGAGACTTGACTATGCCTGAAATGTTATCTTCCCTTGACTCCACTACTATACTTGATCTTCCAAAACTTCAGGTTACATTTAACTCTCCAGGCTAATCACAGAGTTTCTAGAAGTGATGGTAATTAAGTTCTTTGGGAATTCTTTAGGAAACACAGATAAAATATACTTCGAAGAGCTTAGTGACATCAAGTGACCAAAACCATACGTAGGTAAGAGAGAATAAAAAGGAAGTGATAACTTATATTATCTTTACTTCATTTCTATAACTTCAGTAGTTCCCACATAAGGTAGTGATAGATGTATGACTTTGGAGCAAACAAGAAAGAGTTGCACTAGAACTGAATCCTTCCTCAAAGTGGCTCAGAATGGAGTAACAGGAGAGGAAAGTGCCCGTCTTACTCTCAAAGTCTGGAGTAACTCTAGTGTCTGTAACATCCCAAGAAGGGAACTTCTTCAAGACTAAAAGACTCAAAAGGCAATTATGTATCTATCCAAGTTGCCTGAAAATCTAGGCGCTTGCCTCAAGGCAATATTGTCAATTTCCAGTACTGTCCAACAAAGCTGAGCTCTGCTCACCTACAAAACTCAATTCTAAGGAAAAGCCTCCGTTTTAATACAATGGAAGCTATTCTCAGGGCTGATTTTGTTTCCCTTCTGAGTTTGTTTTTTTCTTTTTTAATATATTTAGCCTTTTCTGACAACAGTGAAAAGCCGTAATGTCTATAATAATAAGAGCACATGAGACAGAAAGAGACAAAGGAATATTAAGGCAAAAAGCTAATTTTTCAAAAGCACTTAGTACATAATCTTGCCTTCCTTTTCCCCCTGCTAAATCCTGAAGCAACAATAAAGAGAAACAACTTCAAATCCAAAAATGAATTACATTTTCTGTCACTGGCACCAGCATGCTGAATTTATACAAATTCGTTTTCAAAAGCTGTTTCTACACTACCTGCCATTTTCTCCGAGAATGCCTGCAGATCCAAAATAGATACAGTATCAAATCTCCATCTCTTTTCTGTCTTACCTTTGTTCGCCCACTTATCTAAGGAACTAGGGACCGAATAGTTTATTCTTCACTCTACACATTCAAAGATAGACAGCAGAGGTCTTTTTCACAGTAAAAGGCCAATGAATGAATCTAAGTACATTAGCGATGCAGTAGATTGCTTTTTTTTCCTTTGAAATATTATTTATTCAGCATTTGCCATATGAAAGGGAAAAAAAGAAATCTATTGTGTTAAACCTTTAAGCTTAATTGAAAAATCACTACTGAGCTCCTTGAAACAAGGTCTCAAAATTAAATCTGTTACAAGCTGAAATGCCACTCCATTTGCTTGATTTACATAAATAGATTTGTCAAAGATTTAAACAGAAATAATCAAGAAATTGCCCATCTCCTTCATCTCCTCCTCCTGAGCTTGGAGGCAGAATGTGGTTACAGCCCAGGTGGGCTGCTAGAGCAGGACAGAGCCTGACGCTATCACTAGGTACCTGGCGCTGCGTGACCGCAGCGTCAAGGCCACGTGGGAGAACTTCCAGAGTAAGCCAGGGGACTGGCGGTCTCCTGCGGATCACTTAGGGAGGCGGCAAGGGGACAGCTTCCCTGTACCTCCTCCACCTTGACGAAGTGTGGGTTTGCTAGAATGTCGGGCTTCTTTAAGAGGGCTCGTCTGTACCCTGACCTTCTGTCATCAGAAGCTGCTGCATGCAAGCTGCTCTCCTGATTCGTCCTGAATCAAACAAAGGCACAGTTATTCTCAAGCACCCCCTACCTTGAAAGGAGAAAAGGAAGAGCACGCCCTTGCAGGCACACCCCTGAGCTGATCTGGTGTCTGCATCTGTTTGGTTTGATGTGATGTCGGCTACGACCTCCTGTCCAGCTCATGCCCTGGGTTTCCTCTCCAGGGGGGTTCCATGGCTTCCACCACAACCCAAGTGTGAAGACTTTCTGCAGCTTTCCAAGGCCTCCTGGCACCCAGCTCTAGACCAGGGCCCTGACAGCAACTCTCACGGAATCTCTATAAGAGTAAAGTTCATCATTTTACATATGGGGAGTCCCTGGACTCATTCCAGGCTGCAAACATTCAAGGAAGTGATAAAAATGAGATTCAACATGAGATCAGTCCGACTCCAAAGCCCATTTTCTATCTACACCATGATCTATACGACAAATGCCTACTTTAATCATAGCTGCTGGGCAACTCAAACCAAACCGCCAAACCCATCAGCTAAATCTTGCCATGATAGGCTTATTTAACTAAACGCAAAGCCTGAATCCACACGGATTCAGTGCCACAGAATTCTCTTTGCACACAGGAACCACATTTGTCTTCTGGTTTGGCTTCTCTCTCCAGACTCCAACTCCTGCCCTCTGCCAAGGGATGAATAACACTCAGCTTCCACCAAGGTGGAAGACTAGGTACGCTAAGAGACTTCATTCATCAAACGAACTAAAATGCTGGATAAAATACACAAATAAAAGCTTTCAAAGATCATCACAGAGCTGACACAAAAGGAAGAAAGCCACAGGGGCCAGAACCAACTGACAGCCAGGGATCCAGGGAGGCGAGTGAGCACCACAGCCAACGTCCACGCCGAAGATGTCTGCCGAACAGGGAGCCTCGTGCTCCCCACCTTGAGGGGCTGCACAGTGGGGCTGGGGAGAGCAGGATCGAGTACAGGGTCCACCCAAGATGGGACGTCTTAAAGGAAACACCTACATAAAGGTGGGGCCCCAAAGGTCGGTACCCTCAGCTTAAAAGTGGGAAACGAGGCTTGTACCAGGCACAGAAGGAAGATCTTCCTGTTCAAATCGTGGCAGTGGCTGGAGGGAAATATTTGCCTTGGGAATTCTTAAAGAATTCTCTGCTGTGAATTCACCTGACTATCCTAGGCTTGCTGTCTGATTCTGAGTAGTCTCTGTGATCCGCAAACCCTTCAGGAGATATTGCAATAGGAGTGGCCCCCGCGTGATCCTGGCAGAAGCACACACGATGTGAACCCAGGACTCAGAAAACGCCCACATCTGTGTAAGGAAAGCAAACAGTTGTAACCAGAAGGGTGAGTTATGAGGCCTTGTTCCTGCCCTGACTTTCCTCCTTCAAAAGGAAGAGCTATGTTGACGTTTCATTCCCAACAGGAACCATCTGAACACACACTCCTCTTTTCCTCTAGTCTTATGTGCTCCTCCTTCTCACTGAAATCACCATCCTCCTTCTGGTAGCGCGCACCTCCCTCTCTCCATCAGTCATTCCTTCTTCACAGCTTTCGGTTCTCTTTCTAGTCCTCTCTCCTCCAACCATGAGCTTTCCCAGTCGTGAGCCTACTTTCAGAATCTAAGCCTGAGTCCCAGCTTTGCCAGGTCCTTTTCTTGGGAAAAGTTACATCACTGTCTTGGAACTCAGTCTTCTCACCTGGACAGTGGGCTCCTAAACCCAGCTCAGAGGACTGTTATAAGAATTAAAGTGACAGCTAATATAAAAAGTTTAAGCATTGTAACTAACACATAGTGATGACTCAATATAGATCACCTAGTCTGAGTATCTTTCCAGCTTATTCAAGAGCAGGGGTTGACAAACTATAGCCCGTGGAACAAATCTGGCCCACCACTTATTTTTGTATGGCCTGTGGGCTAAGAACAATTTTTACATTTTTCAATGGCTATGTGTTATTTTATTTTTTGTTGAAGTATAGCTGATGTACAATAGTACATAAGTTACAAGTGTACAAAATAGTGATGCACAATTTTTAAAGCTTACACTCCACTTACAGTTTTTATAAAATATTGACTATATTCCCTGTGTTGTACAATATATCCTTGTCGCTTATTTTACACGTAAGTTTGTACCTCTTAATCCCCTATCCTGCCCCTCCCACTTCCCTCTCCCTACTAATAACCACTAATTTGGGGCTGAGAAGTATTTCACTGTGTGTGTATTTTCTTTGTCAACTTATCTGTTGATGGACACTTGGGTTGCTTTCATATTTTGGCAATTATGATGCTGCTACGAACATTGGGATACATGTATCCTTTTGAATTAGTGGTTTTGGGGTTTTTTTTTTTTTGGATAAATACCCAGGAGTGGAATTGCTGGGTCATAAGGCAGTCCTACTTTTAGTCTTTTAGGTCACCTCCATGCTGTTTTCCACAGCGGCTGCACACATTTACATTCCCGCCAACAGTGTTCACGGATCCCCTTTTATCCTCATCCTCACCAACATCTGTTACTTGTGGTCTTTTTGATGACAGCCATTCTGATAGGTGTGAGGTGACATCTCATTGTGGTTTTGATTTGCACTTGCCCTGCTGATCAGCGATGTTGAGCATCTTTTTGTGTACTTTAAATAACCACACTGAATTGAAATAAGTAAATACACCACAATCTCAATTTTGCTTCTTGAGCTACAAAGACTAAAATTTACTAGCTGACCCTTTATAAGGAAAAGTGTGCCAACTCACTTTCTAGATTATCACAGAGTCCAAATGCTGCAGTGAAAATGGAAGTGCTCAATTCTTTTCATGATTTGGAAGAAGCAGACTTATAAATCTTCTGAAGTGCCGGCGGAGGGGAGGTGGTGGTTAGAAGGTGGATTAAACCATTTTCGGCTTGCAACTCCCCCCAATTAAGTATCTTCTGCCTCCCAGATGCCCATTTTACATAATAGTGTTTTGAGGACAGAGCTCAGTGTAGCTCCTGGATAATGCACGGCTAAAAAGAGGAAATGACATTCTTGCAACAGGGAAGAATGAGAAGAAAGGGCACCCTCCTGAGCCGGGAGATGGAGAACCGCAATCCCCTAAGGCTGAGTGGCATGTTTCTTGTTCCAAAAATTGAGTAGCGAGCTAAAATATAATTAACAGCATTGAGATCAAGCTGCTCCAGATCATATGAAATAAAAGCCTGTATGCGCCACAAGCTGGGAAGGCAGATCACTGCCTGCGTTTCACATTTCCACTGCACTCTGCAGTCAAAAGCTCTCAAGTCTCACTTTTAGTTTCTCTCTTTACCAAAGGGTACTGTCTCTCCTTTCCAGACAAAAGGGGACTTGATCAAAAACCTAGTCTGAAACAGAAATATTATCTTCAACAGCACAATCTCTGGAACCAGAGGACCGCCCTACCTCCCCATCAATTTTTTTCCACGTGCTGTGGCTGATAACAGAGTGCTCAGAGCCGCAGGTGGAAAAGGATTAATGGATCATTTTCACTGTTATTAAAATTCTTCCTTTTGCAGAGTGCAATGTCTCTGAGGCCCCACGGAATTCTTTCTTCGCCCTAGGCCAGAACTCACGTCCACGACTGACTGGTATCGTAACAACGGCTTTGGCCACATTTTCTATTTATTCAGTACCTTTCTCCACAAGGCTCACGGCTTTCCACTTTCAATCTAAACTCTGTGAATCTATATTAAAGCCTCTAGTTGCTTACATTTTTGGCTCTGCCACTCAGTATGCCTGTCTCTGGGGTAGAAATCATGTCCTCTTCATCATCGCTGCCTCCTATGTGCCTAACACAGTGCCTGGCAAAGAGCAGGGCCTTAGAAGATGCTTATTAAGAGGATGATGGAGAGGAGGGGAAGATGCAGGACTGGACAACTGAAGGTGCTGAAAGGCAAACTTTGCCTCCTTCACTATTTAACTCAGGACCAGTCCTGAAGTGAATCATACAGTTAGAAATGCGATATAATGCCTTCCTGTGACACTAATCTGTTCCTAACAATAGCTATTTTGCCCCTTCTGATTACTGGCAATTATTCTTGTATCCAAAATACTTTAGCCTATAAGCAGCAGTGGCTCTGACCATCTATCATCTTTCAAGTGTTACTAGTTTAATAGCCAATGGGCAAATTCCTTTTCCACTCCCAGGACATCTACAGTGATATATATTGCCTTTTTCTTCCAGACATTTTTCCAGGAAACACTTTGATATAGCCTAATAGTATCAAAGACAGAAATGGTTAAGTTTGCTATAGGTTGTCCTATTTCAAGTAAGAATAAACCATTTTTATAGTAACACACTGCAGATGCCAAACCTAAAAGTGTTTCCATTATAGCACATCACTCTAGATTCCAGATAAGATGGAGAAAGAAATGAAACATCACAAGTGAAATTTAGATACCTACTTTTGCAGTCATCTTGGCCAAAAGCTCTTGTAAATCCATTATTCCTTGCACCAGGCTTAAGAAATCACTGCAAGTTGGGCAAGCTCAATAAAGAAAACATAAAACAAATGTTGATACTGTGCTAACACAAGAAAAAAAATTAAGCAAGGTTGTTTGGCTATGGAGAAGAGGTTTTCTGCTTTTCTGGTTAGGTACTGCTTCAAAAGTGGAGCAAATTCACAAGAGGATTTTAGAACTAGATCTTTTCCTTTTATTAAAAAGCAAAAAGAAAGGAACAAGAAAAAAGTACTTTAACTGAAAAGAAGGGCAGTATGTTTTTAATTTCAAAACATTATTAAATTTAAATTAAACCCTGATTTTTATTGGGACTGAAGAATTGTGAATTATCACAGAAGAGGAAAAAGTAAACCCATATCCAAGTCAAGAAGTTCAAAAAATACTTCATATTCATATACAGCTATAATTATGTCAGACTTTGTGTCAGTCTACAGACCCCAAAACTGCTCATGTAAACTTTCTCTTACCTTCAAATTCTACAAATATGTAAGTTTTTTCAAAATCCAAAGACACAGAAGCATACAGCTTACATAAGATCTCTCACTATCCCCACCACCTCGTAAGCCAACAGTGTGAACCGTTTGTGTATATCCTTCCCAACATGCTTATTTGATATTACCAAGAAGTTTTAAAATATTACTAATTCACAAACGCTTTAAGTTGCTACTTACTGCGGTTCAGGTTCGGACACTGTGTTATGTATCCATTTGGCATAAAGATGATTTTCCCATCTTGGATAGTCCCCTTGATAACAGAAGAGAGGGTTGGCAATCAGTATTACAGTTACCAGTTCAAATGGCTCCCATCACATGCTCTCGGCAGGGAAGTTGGGGTTTTTTCGTTTGTTTGTTTGTTTTTTAAACAAGTCTGATGTCTTCATTCAGAAAGTGAGTTGGCCTTTGTCCACATTGACCTACTCCGAACCATCCTTCTCTGGAAATCTTTAAAGGTCCATTCATCTTGAGAAAGCTATGATTAGTTACCACTGGTTTATGCTAATAATATCATAGCTCTAAGGATCTATCAGCCAGCGTTCTAAAACTTTCCAACTAAAAAGGCATTGATGCAATAAAAATTCTCCCCAATGGCCTAGTCATCCTGGAACATTAAATTCTGCTGATTTACAGGATATTTTTTACAGCGGGAAAAAGACAATAGAAACATATTAGACTAAAATGTTTTATTGATTCATTTAGTCAAGGAAATAAAATTAGACCAGGGGAAAATTCCATAACAACCCTGCTCTCAACTGAGTGACTCTGCTCTCTTTGCTGCTGAGTCTTAAGACTTGCTCAGCATCTCACTGAATAAAAGACGGTCTTTTAATTCTCCAACTTAGTCTGGAAGAACAGCTCTCATTTTAAAAAGTCACTGGGGCTGTCATCTCACAATGAAAATATTGACTTGGCTCTTCAATTGTTCCAGCTGAATTTCAAGATTCTGTTTTTAGGGAATTTTTTTTTCCTGGTTTGATGGAAGAGATATTACAGAACAGATGGACGATGTAGACGCTGGTTTAGAATACTGAGCTTCAACTATAAATAAAATATGATGGTGCTGCAAGTCTTTCAGAGGGAGTAACATTTAACATTGATGTCTTCTAAACAGAAGGTAACCAGCAAATGCTACTGCTGCTTATTATTTCAAGATAAAATATTAATTGGAAATATTAATAGAAACAACAGGATCACAAGGCCACTTCCTCGGAATGAGATACCTTTATTATTAACCTCTTCCTCTTTAAAGATGACACAGGGTTTGTGATTATTGGAGGAGACAGTCTCACTATAGGGAGGAAGTCCCTGCCAGGGCTCCTTCGAAATGAATCTGTCATCTCTTGAAGGGGAATTCCAGGGAGCTATTGATAGAGCACAATCTAAATCAATCAGCTTCTTCCTGGTACAAAGTTACTTGGCTTCTCAAAGAAAATTAACTCCCCTGAGAGGCCAGGGCACCTTTCAAGCATATTTGAGGAAAGCATGGGGTTGGGAGTCAGGGGACTGGGGTGCAGGTTCTGGATCTATTTCTAGCTAACTAGGTGGACATAAACAGTCAGTCAGTTACCAATTCCAAGCCTCAGTTGCTTCATCCAGAAAAAGAGTTACGCAGAAGCTGAAGTGCTGTGTGCAAAAGCTAAAGAACCCTCCAGCACTCAAGTGCTGGGTCAACTGAACAGGTGTCTAAACTCAAATGGTCACAACTTAGACCTCTGAGCTTTTGCTACCACTCAAGATAAAGGAAACAAAGCAATCAAGAGCAAA
The DNA here is from genome assembly GCF_009834535.1 of Camelus ferus. Classification (NCBI taxonomy): domain Eukaryota; kingdom Metazoa; phylum Chordata; class Mammalia; order Artiodactyla; family Camelidae; genus Camelus; species Camelus ferus. Next base: position 43,814,745 of record NC_045705.1, read on the forward strand.
GCTGTAGGTTTCCATCAAAGAACAGAGCATCAGAGCTGACTAAATATCCCATTAGAAAGTATCTGTCTAATGAGGCTGGATATGGAAAAACTTAAGAGTGACCAACTACTGTTGGCCCAGGATTTAAAAATCTCAGTGCTAAAACTGAGAGACTTCCAGGCAAACCAGGAGAGTCGGTCACCACAGGTGATGTGAAAGTGGCAAAAGCACACCAACCAGGAAAGGATCGGCTCCATCTGTCCCCTGTTGGTCAGAAGACCCTAAATCACTCTTACCAGCCATGGAAAGGGCCCTCAAGAAACCTGGAGTACATTTGTCATGGTATTAACTGCCTTTGCAAAAACAAATGGAAAGTGCATTTGAAAAGGATATCCCATCCGCTCATCCTGTAGCAACATATATAATACACAGCAGTATTCTTTTTGCTTTTTATTTAAAATGACTGATTTTGTCACATTATAAATGACTAACTGCCTCTCCCACACCTTTCTTCGACCTGCCTCCCTCCTCACTTATCTCTTTCCACTTTAATCTCCAGCACACACGTATGTGTTACACAGATCACAAGGTGAAGGTCAATGATGCTGACCTGAACCAAAAGGGAAGTGAGCGCTGACAGCTTCTCAATCCCCATTAACACAAAAACTCAAGGCACTTGATATTTTTTTCTGAAAAATAGGGCATGAGGGTCAGCCCACATACTGGCATAAAAACTTGCTCTCTTCCACTGAATCAAGATGGGAATGCTAATTGATTTAAATGGTTGTAATTCCATACTGGATCCAAAGAAGGCTGGCAGTATATTACACAAAGACTAACTGCAACCCGAAGCAGTCTGAGTATGTGCTTGTAGCTGTAAATACATACCCGTGTATGTATCTCAGCACCTTCCCACAAGAACCAGAAGATCTTGCATTGAATCGCCACATGAACTAGAGTCATCCCTCAGTATCTGGAGGGTAGTGGTTCCAGGGCCCCCCATCCCCCACTCCCCCCGTAGGCACAAAAATCCATGGATGCTCAAGTCCTTTACATAAAGCGGCACAGGACAGTCAGCCCTTGGCATACGCAGGCTTGGCATTTGTAGAGTCAACCAACTGTGCATCGAAATTGGTTGACTCCTTGGATGTGGGACCTGCATACAGAGGGCCAACTACACTTAGCGTCCGGACATTTGTCAATGAGAGAAGCATTTACTAAGCATGTGGTTTTCTTTAGAAAACTTCAAAATGGAATTTTATAAAGTATAAAACTGCAAACAACAAAGAAACTCGGTCGGCCTGATTTTTCCCAGAAGAATCATCTCTGAGGACTTCTATAGATGAAAATGTACCTTAGAGCATGGCAACTTCTCCCCAGAGAAAAGGTGAAATAGGGGATAAAAAAGACACAATTTCTATTATTTCTCCTCCTTTAACTTTAAATGAATCTACATTTAACTGAAGAAAAAAAAAAAAAAAAAAGAAACTCTGGCTGGTCCTAATACTAGCAGACCTCATTCAATCTCATTTTTTCAGGCCTATGCTTTATTTCACATCATTCACCATGGTGGTGTTTCTCCAACTTCCAGTTTCTTAAAGAATCACTGATAGGGACCCCACAGTCAGGCAAGGCAGGCAGGGGAAGGAGGAATTCAAAACAAAGAACTGGAGAAGAACTTGAAGGCCTAGAAACCAGATGTTCTGGGGCCCTGGGTTACATCCCCTTTCTCTTTTCCTTCCCATGTACAAACAAGGCATTTCTAGATATGACAGAGCATGCGCACTTGAGAGCTGGCAAAACTCCAAGGGGTGGGGTGGGGGGCATGAAAAAAAAGCCCTCACAGCCACCTGCAGATGCAGCTCCATCATTGTCCACAGAGGTCCCGTCACTCCGAGCTGTTAAAAACCTGCCGGGTGCTGTGACTGCAGCGTCCCCTGTAAGCTCTTGCACTGAGGACGGTGGGTCGTTGACCCCGTACCCACAATAATCACCTCGAATATTTGTTTACCATTCAGATTACTGGATCAGCACCCAGATTCTGTTTCAGTAGGGCTGGAGTAGGCCCAGGACTCTTCATTTTTAAAAGCTGTCCCAGATGGTTCTCAAGAAAGATCAAAGGGCCCCACCTTAAAAACCCCTGCCCTGTTGTCCATCATTTGGTTTTTCTGGAGCAAGAGGGTTTACTCATTAAAAGTCCACAGAGGTGAAAACAGCATCAACATCCAACACACAAACAGAGTCAAATCTCACTGATTTGGAACTGAAAGGTGACCAAATGAATGGCTGAGTTAGAAATACCATGAAGGCCAAAAATCACAGGTTTTCACCTCAGTATCCCCTGTAGTTCCTACTAAAGTATAGTTCACAGCATAGGCACAATCAATACCTTACATGCATCAAATTCCTAAAAACTGTGAATTATACAAACATAAGAGAGCAAAATTTACTGCTTGAAATGCCTCTCTGGCATATAGATTATTTACACCTGAAAATAACCAAGGTCCAAAAGACTCAGGAAGAAACTTTGATCTTTCTTCAACTGCCAAAAAGAATTTAGACCAAGGGCAGGTTCCCAGAGCAGAGGTATCATCAGAGCTACCTGCAAAGAATATCTGCTAGGTGTGCTGAGGGAAACTTAGAGATCAGAGTCCACTCTGCACCCCACTGTCTCTGCAGGACTCAGCAAACATTTATCTACCAAACATTTACTTTTCCATCTCCATGTGAATTGCCTTCCTCCCCTTTGAAGTCCCAAACAGCAATCCCTACACACTCTTTTGTCTTTAGCTGAAAATGGTATTTAAGGTGAAGGTTTTGGCCGTTTTGGTGAGCTACGCAGTTTTCCTGGGTCTCTGTCACGTATACACGATGTTAAACTTTTGTTTGAGTTTCTATTAATTGTTCTTATGTCAATTTAATCCTAAGAAGAAGAACCTAGAAGGGGAGAAGAAACTTTCTTCCTCCCTGATACAATACTGAGTTATAATTTTCAAAGCTATTAAGAGTCTGAGAAAATCAGGCAACAAATTGAACAACCTGGAAGAAATGGACAAGTTTCTAGAAACATACAGTCCACCAAAACTGTACCAAGAAGAAATAGATCATTGAACAGACCAATCACTAGAAGTGAAATAGAATCAGCAACAAAAAAACCTCTCTGCAAACAAAAGGCCAGAACCAGATGGCTTTACTGGGGAATTCTATGAAACATACAAAGAAGAACTCAAACCAATCCTTCTCAAACTCTTTCAAAAGATTGAAGAGAAGGGAATACTCCCAAACTCATTTTATGAAGCCACTATCACCCTGATACCAAAACCAAAAAAGAAAATTACAGGCCAATATCACTGATGAACATAGATGCAAAAATCTTCAACAAAATATTAGCAAACAGAGTCCAACAACACATTAGAAAAATCATACACCATGATCAAGATGGATTCATCCAGGAGACACAGGGATGGTTGAACATACACAAAATCAATCAATGTGATACATATCAACAAAAGGACAAAAATCAATAGATGCAGAAAAAGCATTTGATAAAATTCAACACCCATTTATGATAAAAACTCACCAAACTGGGTATAGAGGGAACATATCTCAACACAATAAAAGCTATTTATGACAAACCTACAGCCAGCATAATACTCAACAGTGAAAAGCTAAAAGCCTTTCCACTAAAATCTGGAGCAGGACAAGGATGCCCACTCTCATCATTTCTATTCAATATAGTATTGGAAGTCCTAGCCATAGCAATAGGACAAGAAAAAGAAATAAAAGGAATCCAAATTGGAAAAGAGGTAAAACTGTCACCATATACGGATGACATGATACTATACACAGAAAACCCTAAAGGCTTCACACAAAAACTACTATAGCTAATAAAAGAATTCAGCAAGGAGCAGGATACAAGATTAACATGCAGAAATCAGTTGCATTTCTTTACATTAACAATGAAATATCAGAAAAGAAAGTAAAGAAACAATCCCTTTTAAAGTTGCATCCAAAAAAATAAAATACTTGGGAATAAATCTGACCAAGGAAGTGAAAGATTTATATACGGAGAACTACAAAACATTGATTAAGGAAATTAGAGATGACTTAAAGAAATGGAAAGATATCCCATGTTCTTGGACTGGAAGAATTAATATTGTTAAAATGGCCATACTACCAAAGCAATCTATAGATTTAATGCCATCCCTATCACATAACCAGGACATTTTTCACAGAACTAGAACATACAAGCCTAAACTTTACATGGAATCACAAAAGGCCCTGAATTGCCAAAACAATACTGAAGAAAAAGAATGAAGCTGGAGGAATAACCCTCCTAGACTTCAGACAATACTACAGCACTACAGTAATCAAAAAAGAAGCATGGTATTGGTACAAAAAAACCCAGACATATGGATCAGTGGAACAGAAAAGAGAGCCCAGAAATAACCCCATAGACTTATGGTCAATTAATCTTTAACAAAGGAGGCAAGAATACACAATGAAAAAACAAGAGTCTCTTCAGCAAACGGTTTTGGGAAAACTGGACAGCTGCATGTGAATCGATGAAGCTAGAACACTCCCTCACACGATACACAAAAATAAAATGGCTAAAAGACAAACATAAGACAAGAAATGACAAACTTCTTAGAAGAAAACTTAGGCAAACATATCTGACATAAATCTTAGCAACATTCTCCTAGGGCAGGGAAATAGAAATATTCTCACAGGCAATAAAAATAAAGCAAAAATAAACTAATGGGACCTAATTAAACATAAACTTTCACACAGCAAAGGAAACCATAAGCAAAACAAAAAGACAACAAACAGAATGGGAGGAAATATTTGCAAGTGATGTGACTGACAAGGGCTTAATTTCCAGAATATATAAACAGCTCATACAACTTAACAACAACAACAACAACAGTAAAAATCCAAAAATGGGCAGAAGACCTAAACAAACAATTCTCCAATAAAGACATACAAATGGCCAACAGGCACATGAAAAAATGCTCTATATTGCTAATTATCAGAGAAATGCAAATCAAAACTACTATGAAGTATCACTTCACATCAGTCAGAATGGCCACCATTCAAAAGTCCATGAACAATATATGCTGGAAAGGGTGTGGGAAAAAGGGAATGCTCCTATACTGCTGGTGGGAATGTAGTTTGGTGCAGCCATTAGGGAAAATACACTATAGAGATTCCTCAAAATACTAAAAATAGACTTACCATATGATCCAGCAATCCCAGTCCTAGGCATTTATCAAGGGAACTTTAATTCAAAAACGTGCACCCCAATGTTCATAGCAGCTCTGTATACAATATCCAAGACATGGAAACAACCTCACTGTCCGTCGACAGATGACTGGACAAAGAAGTTGCAGTGTATTTGTACAATGGAATACTACACAGCCATAAAAAAGAATAAAATAACGCCATTTACAGCAACATGGATGGACCTGGAAACTGTCATTCTAAGTGAAGTAAGCCAGAAAGAGAAAGAAAAATACTAGATGATACCACTCATATGTGAAATCTTAAAAAAAAAAAAAAATACAAATGAACATATTTACAAAACAGAAACAGACTTACATAGAAAACAAACTTATGGTTACCGGGGGAAAAGGGGTGAGAAGGGATAAATTAGGAGTTTGAAATTTACAAATACTAACTACTATATATAAAATAGACAACAAATTTGTTCTCTTTAGCCCAGGGAACTATATTCAGTATCTTGTAATAACCTATTAATGAAAAAGAATATGAAAAGGAATATATGTATATGTATGACTGAAACATTATGCTGTATACTAGAAATTGACACAAGATTCTAAATTATACTTCAATTAAAAAAGAAATGAAAAATAAATAAATAAATTGGAGTCTGAGAAAATCATGCAGAATATTAGTTACTACACTAGGGGTACGTAACAGAATTTTAGAAGAGGCTGAGGGAGCACAGTCCTGTATAAAATTTTGAAAATGGTTTTTTAGTGATTTTGACATGCCGGATGAAAACTAAGATCTAGAGCCAGATCACCTGGTCATTTGACCTCTGAAAAACCGAAGGCTTTAATATTTTACATAGCTTTCCTAATTTCATAATGCCACAATCTTCGGCTGTAAACTACAGGTATACTAACTCCAAACCAGTGTGGGCCACTACAACATAGTGTAAGTAAAAATTTTCATCTGAGTTTCACAGTTACAAGGGCTAATAGGATGTTGCTACAATAAAGTCCTGTAATCAAAATAAAGTTCTATCTTAATTGCCTTAATGGAGCGATACAATTCAACCATCCATAAAGGATTATTTGCGTTAGATGCTAACAGTTTGCTAAAACAGTTCATCAGCACCAGGAAACAGAGATCCTTTTAGGTAACCTAATATTCTCTCCTGCAATCTTATTTACACTATTAATTCGCTAAACAATCCATTTTCCCATCGTTAGTGCAACGCTAAATCTCAGCCACTCTGAGGATCTAAACAAATCCCTGAGGGGCAGCACCCAAATTAATGAGTTTTTACTATTACCAAGATGAAAAGGAGAAAATGGCCAATTTTTTTCCCTTTGTTAAAGCCACCTGTTGCCACCTTCTATCTCCTCCTACAACTCAGCTCACCAGGCACTTGAGGAATAAATTTGCACCAGGCAGGTTGTACATTATGGGTTTTTTGTTTGGGGCACTAATGTTCATTACTTCTGTTGTTCCGAGAACATTTCTCATTTCACAGTAAGAAATATCGGAAGATGCAATAAAAAAAGATTAGAAAAATTATGCCATTATTACCCTCTTATGTATGGAATAATTTAGATTAGGCAAACCCTTGTAACACTGAGAGCTTTCTGATACAAAGGAAATCAGCTCTGCCGCCCAGCAAATGCTAATTCTTTTTTAACGCCCTTATTTCCCTGTAGATCTCTGTTTACACTGAAGAAAATGGTTCCATTTTTTTTCTGTATGCTAAAACACTGAAACAAATTGCTTTGAAAGGGAAAGGAAAGGGGGTGGGGAGAGTTCCTGCCAGGCATGTAAATATATGGATGAAGATGTGTTCTGTTTATAAAAACTGGCAAGGACCCAAGCTTGGGCAACAGGCTAACAAAAAGTGAGACTTAGGAAACTGACAAGGAGGGTTTTCAAAATGCAACCAATTACGTATTTCTGCCCTGAAGACAGTTAATAAAATATTCCAGCCTGCACAAAAGCCAAGAAAGACACTTGTCGACTTCCATTACGATCAATAAAAACTGTCAGCTCATTAGCATATCATTAGCCATCCTGCTGCTTCCAAAGTCTTAATGCACAGAAATATTAATCTACAAATGTGTAAGATCCCCCAGTTCTGTGACTTTGACTTTCTGCATGAAAGGAAAAATAAGAATTAGCGATGGGAGGAATCCAAGATAGCTTCTTTCTCTATGTGCCTATAAACATATGTTTACCATCTGTGGGATTATGGGAACCAGCTGAGGTAAAAACAACAGCTGTAGCATTAAAAAAAGTAATCACTTTCACTTCCCAGTGACAGCTCAGCTGTTAAGGAGACAGTGATGTCCAGGTAAGGGCAAGGTTTCAGACCCAAATTCGCTAGACAGAGAGAGAGAGATCCACCAAAAGAAAAGCTTTGGGATGAGAATCCTCGCTGAGATCAACCATCTAGAAACTGTCAGAACACCCAGACCACTGAAGCGCTGCGATTCACCGAGGCTTGTTACTTCACCCTCTGGAACACTGACAGCATAATCAGCTTAGATCGCATCAAAGAGAAAGTGAGTGGTAGGCAGCCACCTTGATAACGAAAATCTATGACAATTGGGAGATTCAGATAAGCCTATCACCCCTGGCCAACTATTTTCTCAAAGGGGTGCTGTTTTGATGTGAAGAAATCTCCGGCTTCGGTTCTGTGTCTCTGATAGGGAGTAACTAACGCCAGAGGCATATGTGCCAAGCACCAAGCAAGGGATTCCATCCTCTGCTCTTTAATCAGCAGCACTTCTATTGCCCTCTCCATAAGGATGCACCAGGACCCAGAAATCAGGTTTGACAAGTGAGGAACTTCTGCTTTTACTTCGCCTATGAAATGACCCATTAATATTTAAATAGACAACGATGCTATTTTAACCTGAAAACACATCATAAGCATTTTTAGTTCTGGAACTGTAAAGTAGGTATGGTTCTCAGACCCAGGAGGAAGCTTCTAAAAGGTATGTATTAAAAGCCTGAAGATGTGCTGACTCTCCCCTGAGAAGTCCTTGCCCCTTTTACAGGGAGATTTTTGCAGCACTGAATTAATCAAGATGATTTCTGTAACGAGACAATGACAAATCTCCCCTACCCCAGGCGTTACACCTCACCAAAGGAGGACAGAAGCACTGGCTGACATACAGAATTCTAAGGGGGAGATGAGTTTTGAAAGGTGCCCTTCTAGAGGGCTATTGGATGGAGCTAATCCCACTGGGGAACAAGGAGAATCACAACCCTCCCTGGGGAGACGGACTGTGTGGCACTGCCATCCCTTTTTGGTTCTTCTCACTAGGACCACCTGTTCCTTTGGGCTGGAGCCCTGGAAAAAGCCGAGTCTGTCTCCTCCATGGGACACAGTATCCTTAAGTGAAATACTCCACCATCTAATACGGTGACTAGTAGTACATGGTAAGCAAGCCCCTAAAAACATTCATTGAATGAATAAGCAAAAACTCTGAAAAGAAAAAAGTTCTAAGCTTAAATCCCATTTCCATTCCTTACAAATTATTGTGAGACTGGCAAGCGGCTTCATCTTTCTGAGCTCCATTGCCTGATCTATAGAGATAACACAGGCCTTTACACCTACAAATGCACAATCCACAGGATACATGGAGGGTCAACCGTACTACATCATTTTATGTAAGGAACTTGAGCATCCATGGATTTTGGTATCCACAGGGGATCCTGGAAACAGGATACCAAGGGATGACTGTAATAATGACCTCGTGAGGATTCTCTGAAGGTCAAATGTAATTAACTGAGATAACATATGTATGGCCAGCTAAGGTCTAGAACACAGAAAACATTCAGTAATTATTGGTACTATTTCTCATCCCCACAGCCCACCTCTGTAGCAAAATGATTGCCCAAGTCTATGAACACCCTCTGTGTATTTTGTCTCTATCAGGTAATTGGGCTCTTAAGCAAGGATTCCGTACATCTACAGAGAATCGCACACTCGTCTAGATGAAATAACAGAACTGTTCTCTCCCTCTTACTCACAAACTCCCAACTCAGAGGTCCCAAAAAGGTGGAAAAAATGCCTATCATTTCTACAGTAGAGTTAAGCATACAGGGAGCAGTAAAGCAAAAAAAAGGGGGAGGGGATGCATGTCGTAAACCTACTATGTGTCAAGGTCATTTAACATATATTCTTATATAATCTGCACTACCTTGACGAGAGATACCTTTGCCACTTTACAAATAAGGCGGCAGACCCATAGCTTGTGCATTTTTTACTCATTCACGTTAAGAGGATACCTGTCTGCAACTACTTACTCTTCTAAGCACTTGCTGGATAAAACAGACACAGTTCCGAGCCTGGTAAAGCTTCCAGTCTGGAGAAAGTAACCAGAAGTAAACAAGTAACACTCATGTAAATTATACAGAATCAGCTACCTAATTTGCAGTCCTTTGCTCAAAAATTATTGAAAACAAAAATAGCAACAGTAGAGCATTAAACCAATCATGAGGCATCTGAGCGCAGCACGCTTGGAAGTGCACAGATCAACTGTCCATGAAACCAGCCCTGCCTACACTTTCAAACTGTAGTAAGAGTGTTGAGGAAACAAAGAAGTTTCAGTGAGAAAGTATGTGGTAGAATGACTGCCAGTGGATTCCCCTGCCTGTATCCACTTCCTTCAAACTGGGGCTTCATTCATTTTTCCCTCTGCTCCTCAGGCTGGTTAATTTCAATTATCTTCAAATTCAGTGATTGTTTCTTCATCCTGTTCAGATCTGCTGGTGAATTCTTCTAGTGAAATTTTCATTTCAGTTGTACTTCTCAGCTGCAAAATACCTCAGTGGTTCCTTTTTATTATTTCTTTTTACTGATACTCTCACTTGTTTATATATAATTTCCCTCACTTTCTTAAACTTTGTCTATCCTTTGCTTTAGCTCTCTGAACACATTTAAGACAGTTGTTTTAAAGTCTTCATCTAGAGAGTCTGTTAGAGCAGGCAGATAGCTAGATATGAGCAGAGAAAGGGGGACACAGACCAAATGGCAGGAATTGGGCAGAAAGGAGGGGCACAGGTCAAATGCAGGAAACAACACATCATATAAGCACCAGGGATCCTTGGGCAGAGAAAGAAAAGCAGGAACCTTGGGGCTGATAAGGGATCATGCTTTTTGGGGTGACAAATGGCCTGGAGAAAACAAAGAAAGGTGAGAAAAGGCAGGAATTTCTAGTGTCCAAGTGTAACCTTTTGCTCATTATGCCCTCATTTCAATAAAATTAGCCTTGCAGATCAGAAATACCCATCACGCACCAATGCCATGACACTTCCGATCCAGACTAAATAAGGACAAAAATCCCTCCTCCCTTTGGGAAGGTGGAGTTGGGACGATAATCAGGAAATATGACTCCAAACCCTTCCCTCCCCAATGAATATTCCACCCATTCATTTTTACACCCTATGTAGCTAACTTGCCAAAGAAACTCGGCAGCCGCTCACCTGAGCCTGCCCGCTCTCCCCTGAGAGTGTACTGTCCATCCTTTAGTAAATCCTCCTTTACCTTTTTTAACCGCTACGTCACATCTCTGAATTCTTCCTGGGACGGGACAAGAACCTGGAACACCGGTTGCATCTATCAGCAACAAGTCCAGTGTCTGGGCTTCCACCAGAATCGTTTCTGTCCATTTATTTTGTTTCTTTGAAAGGTAATACCTTTCTTTTTGTTTGTCTATTTGCCTTGTGACTTTATTAGGACACTGGACAATGAAATATTGTAGTGACTCTGAAGGTCAGGAGTCTCTCCCTTGGCAAGGGTTTCCTGTGCTTGTTTTTTGTTTTATTGTTAAATGCTGTAGGAATGCATTTGTTTAGTAACTTACTTAACTATTTTTGCAAAGACTGTATTCTTTGTTATGTCTGGTTACTAAAATCTCTGTTCCGGAGCTTGTGTTAAAAAAAATTTTTTAAGATCGAGATTTTTTTGAATGCCAGGAGCTAGGAGAGGGGAAGAGGTGGTGGGAAGCGGGGAGAGCATGCTATATGCCGGAGTCCTCTTTAACACTGAGCCATGCTTGCACTGACCCTAGGGGTCTGTCCGAAGTCAAAGCTTAGGATAGTCTCACATCTTTTGTGAACACACATCTTGCTCTGGGCATGCATATCACTTTCTAAATTCCCCAAATACATGAGTGCTTTTGAATGCCTTAAGCTGCCCAAAAAATCTCTCTCCTCAGCTTTTCCTCCTTGCTCTGGGGTGTCTATTGTGTGTATGTTAACTGTCATCTTTTGCCCCAGGTTGTTTGGGAGCTTTGCAGTATTTTCAAGCAATGTCCATTGTTTTCCTGGCCTGGGAGAATTTCAAATTGGGTGAAACAGAGATAAGCACTTTGCATCAGTCTTTCAGGTGGTCCCAGACAGAACAAACAGATAAAATAATCTGTAGATAGGGTTTGCTCTGCTCCTTCCAAAACCAGGGACCATTGTCCCGCACTGGGAACATGGGCTGACATCTTCAAGACTGTCACTGAGCTGCAGGTGGTGGGAGGGGTGAGGACAAGTAAAAATACCACAAAGCTTACCTGCTATTCTGGTATTGCCTTTTTCTTGGTTCAGAATTAACGTGGTCACTATAAACCTTGAATGTTTTCCAAAATTCTGACAAAGTTGGTTCTGAGAGTTTGTGCCTATTTTTTGTTGTTTTTGTGGAGGGACAGAAGCTCACAGCTGCCTACTTCACCGCTTGCTGACCTCCAGCTACCTGCGTTCTAACCAGTCCTCCTGGACACTCAGAGGCACTCTAAAGTTGGAGAGGAACTCATCTAAGAAGAGACTAAAGCGGCAGCTAATTATTAACCGTATCTTGTGTTTTGTGAGACCTTTGTAGCGCCCAAGGTGAAGCTCTAGCCTAGCCCATCAACACACGTCACCCACATCAGTGCGCTCACACTTGAGCCTTCAGGCCTACAGATCAAACTCCGAGAGAAAACCATGCAGTTCAGATTCTCAGTTAAGGAGGTCTAGGCAGGCCCAGGAATTTGAATTTTGTAGCCTTCCCGCAGTGATTTTGATGTCTTTCCAGGGCTGGGAACCAGGTGCTGCCCTTCATTACTGACCCAAGGCCCCCAGGAAAAGCGTAGCTTTACTGGCAGGAAACTACAAAGCGAGAAAAAGCAGCAAATCAGTCAGTTTGGAACTGAGACACTTGGGCAAGCTTCTAGTGATTTTTGGAAACATGGAAAATCATAGAACAGGAAAAAATCCTATGTATGTATATGAATATGGATACGTGCACAGACTCGTATACATACATATACAGGAATTATCACCCAGAAAAATTATGTCATGCTCCTTTATTTTGAGTATTTATGATGTATGAAAGGTTTGAGAGCAAACTATAGCAAACACCTGTGAATGCAACACCCAGCTTAAGAAATAAAATATTATCACTGAAGCTGAAGTCTTCTGGGTACTCATACCTAATAAAATCTCCATTTCTTCCTCTTAAAAGTTAAACTAGTCTGAATTTAGTGCTTATCATTCCCGTGCATTTATCTTTTTACATATGTGAATGTATAAATAAGCAATGCGTTAGATTGTTCCGCATTTTTAAACATATAAATGATTCAATATCACAATTTTCTCCTGTTACTTGCTTTTTCAGTCAACATTATGTTTGCAATTCATCCATTTTTATTCAATTTATATAATTTTAATGTTTACCACAATTTAAACATCCTCCTATTGATAGTTTTTTCCAAAGGTTTTGAAATTACAAAAAAAAAAAAAAGCTCCTGTGACAGTGCATGTGAATGTCTTCAATAGAGAAACATGGAAAGCAGAGTTTCTTCAACATCTACACCTAGAAGCGGGTTCCTGTATCACAGGGTAGCACATCTTCAACGTCACACAAGATCTCCCTAACTGATCTCTGTAGTGGTTCTACCATCCCAAGTTTCCACCACAATGAGAACGTGTCCAGTACCCAGGTCTCCCTCACACTGAATGTTGTCAGTTTCTTTCTTTTTTTTTTTTTTTTTTTCATTTTTACCAGGCTGTGGGTAAGAAGCACTATCCCATAATGGTTTGAATCTGCATTTCCAAGATAATTACCGAAATGGAATTCCTTTCAATACATTCATTGGCTATTCATGTTTTCACTTTGGGGAACTGCCTTTTTGTATCTTTTGCTGAAATTTTTATTGAGTTATGAGAATCTTTTTTTACTGATTTATAGCATTTCTATAATAGATACTATTCCTCTGCTAACTGATCTTGTTGCCAATATCATCTTTGATGTATAGGTCTTCTTATTCTACATGTTAAATTCACCAATATTTCCCTTAATGGTTCTGTATTTTTTAATCTTAAGACAATTTCCTCTCCTTTGAGAACATGAAGACATGCTCCTATATTGTCTTCTAAAACTTATGAAGTTTGGTTTTCACATTTAGGTATTTAAGTGAATTGTTATTGTACTGGTTTTTGCATATGATATGTAAATATATGTGGAAAGCTTTTCCTGGCACTAGACACAAAAATTATATCAATTTATATATTAAATATTTAAATAACTGATTTTCCTAACCTTTTGTTGATGAATACATCCTTTCCCCACTGATCGGGAATGCCACTTCAATTCTGTACCAGGTTTACAAGTTGCCATCAGAATGGAATTGTATCTTTCTGGCTTCTCCATTCTGTTCTATTGATACTTGGGACAATTTTTGCACCCATATGACACTATTAGATTTCTCTAACTTTATAATAAGCCTTTACATTTGAAAGGGCAAGTCCCTCCCTTTTTCTTCTTCAGAATTGTCTTCCTTATTCTTGGCCTTTGGTCTTTCTTAAGAATTTTAGTATCAGCTTGTTGATTCCATCCAAAAAAATACTCCTGCTGGGAATTTATCCTAAGTTCATTGAATCTGGAGATTAAATCTGGGAAGAATGGATTTTACTACTTTAAATGGATTTTACTACTTATGACTTTACTACTTTAAGCCTTCTTTTCCAAGAACACGGTATATCTCTTTCCATTTATGTGTTTTTAACATAGTTTTAAATAGAACTTTATAATTTGCTTCATAACTGTCACGCACATATTTGATTTTATTTGTTCTTAATTACTTATACTCTTTTGCTATTATATACAAGTTATAATATTTAAGTGCATTTTTGTTGTTACCATTGCTGCTACTTTTGTTCAGCAAAGCAAATGATTTTATTTTTTGATTTTGTGTTTACCCAAATGAAATGAAAACTTCGTTCATACAAAAAGAGTGTCCAACAATCTTTCTGAACTCTGGGTAATTCTAATAACTAGTGGACCCAATTTTTGGCAGACAATTATATAATTTGTGAATAATTAGCTTTCTTTTTCATAATCCTTAAGGATTTAATTTACTTTGCTGGTAAGAACCTACAGCATAATGTTGAAAACAAACAATGGTAATAAGGATTCCTGTATGATTTTCTGATTTTAACAGGAATTCTCTTAATACTTAAACCATAAGTGTGAAGTTTATTCATGTTTTCTTTATGTACTTTTTACTCAGCTTAATGATACTTCATTCTATTCCTCTTTTGCTAAGAATTTTGTATCACATTTTGTATCACAAGTCAGTATTGAATCTTCTATGGCTCTTTTTTCTGCCTCTTGAGATGAACATAGTATTTTTTCTCCTTTGCTTAATGTGTTGAATTATATTAATAAGTTTTTTGATGATAAAAACACACTTACATTGTTGAAACAACCAACTGGGTGTTCTCTCTCTCACACACACACTCACATTCTGTTAGATTCAGTTCTCTAATATTTTTTTTCACTCTAATCTGTGTTCGAAAGTAAATCAGCTTGTACAATTCCTCTCTTATACAGTTCTTGGCTAGTTTAGGAATCAAGGCAGTGCTATCCTCATAAATGAGATGGGTAGTGTTCTCATTTATTCTCTTCTCTAGAAGACTTTATACAGGATTGGAATTGTCTCCTTGTATGTAATAGAACTCCCTTGTGTAACTGTCTGAACCCAGTGGTTATTTGGTGGAAAGACATCATAAACTTCAAAAGTGATCACAGCTCCTTTACAGTTTACTGGGTCCATACCCTGTGCAATGGGAATTTGTAGCATATCCCATCAAAAGGTGGAGTCTATTTCCCACACCCTTGAATCTGGCCTTGCATTGTAACTTGCTTTGACTAAGGTAATGCAGCAAAAACAACGTGCAAGTTTCAAGCAGAGGCCTCAAAAGGCCATTCCCACTTTTGCTCCAGCTCCAGAAACCCTGATCAGCTACCATGTAAACAAGCTTGGGCTTGGGCTAGAATGTTAGAAAATGATAGATCACAGCAAGCAGAGATGAGCCATCTTAGCACAGCCAGCCCCCAGAAACCTAGCAGTTGCCCAAAGACGCATGAGTGAACCCACTGAGAACACAAGAACCATTCGGCTAAGCCCCAGCACAAATGGCCAACTCACAAAATTCTGAGCTACAATAAACGGTTGCTGTTTCAAGCCATTAAGCTTTGACTTGATTTGTTGTGCGTCAAAAGCTAACTGATATAACAGATAGTGAATCATGAATTCTTTATGATACATTAATTATTTTAAGACTACCTGGGTTTTTCATTTTCTAAGTCCAGTTTGGTAATTTATATAGAAACTGTTCATTTTTCTCTAGTTTTCTATATTTATTGGCACAAAATTCTTAATAAATTATTAACTACTACTGTTTTAATTTTGGCAGTATCTTTTGTTATGTCCTTTTATTATTCATACTGGTTCTTATACCTTCTCTCATTTTTTCTTGCTCAAACTTCCAGATGTTCAGTCTAAGTTATTCTTTTCTGCAAAAGTTGCCTTTTTTCACTGGCTACTTTTAAGATCTTCTGTGTCTTTGAGGTTCTGCTCTTCTGCAAATATTCTGCTAATATGTTCTACTCATCTTCATTTTGTGTAACAGATTATTAAAATGGTCAGAAACTCCTCCCTCCCTTGCATCCACATCCTTGCAATGTCATACTGCAGAATGACAGTCCTTCAAGAGATAAAGTCTATTTCTGTACACCCTTGCTCCTGGATTTGACCGTATGATTTGCTTTGGGCAATAAATTATTAGCAAATGCGATCAAGAAACCAAGCCTTGAAATGCATGAGTACTCTGAGGTTTCCTCTTTTCTTACACTTGGGATCTCAAAACTGCCATGTGAGTAAGCCTGAGTAGACTCCACGCAGGGGAGAACTGAGGTCTGTCAGTCAACAACCAGTCTATGACTAGAGCTGTGAAGAAGCCACCTCCTGACCAACCAACTGACCACAGATGTATGACGGAGCCCAGCAGATACCAGCACACCCAGGCCAAACCAGAAAAATCATCCCATCAACCCAAAGTATTGTGAGCTAAATAAAATGGCTCTAGTTTAAGCTTCTAAGTTTTCTAAGTGACCTTTCAGACAGCAATAGTTTATATTGATTGTACTGTGTTTCCTGGAATGAGAATTGATGTCTTACCAATTTTCTAAAATTCTTAGCCATCATACTGCTAACAGCGCCCATAACTACCTTCTCCTATTGTCTTCTGGAATTTTCAGATATGTATGTATACATATACACACATTAAACACAAATAAGCAAAACACATACATAAAATATTTTTTCATATATATCCATCTTCTCTACATTTCAACCTTTCCTAGTTTCCTCTATCTCTGCACCACAATTAAGGTAATTATTAGACAATATTTTCCATTTCACAAATACTCTCCCCACCTGTATCTAACTTACTGCTTAGCAGATTCACTGAGGCTTTTTGTTTTTTTAACTTCAATTGACATTTTTCATTTCTGGAAGTACTTTTTGGTTCAGATCTCCCTGATCATATTTATTGTCTCTAGTCATCATGCCTTTTTTCTGATTTGTTATTTTGCTTTTTAAACATTTCAAATAGAGAGGTTTAAAAACTCTTTATCTTGTAATTCCAGTTTCTGCAGCCCTTTGAGGGATAATTGGGAAGTCTGTTATTTCTTCTGTTCTCACCCACGATGGCTGGAAAACTCTTATTTGCATGAACTTCATCTGTAGGAATCTTGTGGAGTCTGCATTAAAAGTGATTTTCCCAAAGATAACCTGTATTTTCTTCATCAAGAAGCCTAAGGTGCCCAACCCAGAATCACATTAAGGTAGTTTTTGAGCTTCATGAGTAATATAAATCCAAATTTCACAACTGCATGATGTTAGAGCTGGGGTTTAACAGTCTTATTGAGGGGCTATATCTTGAGAGTCTGAAGATGAAGTAAGAGAAAAGCTAGTTACTGAAGTGCCTTCCTTTGCTAAAAAGGAGACTGTATCTGCCTACACTTTTCACTGGAAGGGTAGTCCTCTGAGCCGTGGCTTTATTTCAGAAACTTCTATCCCAACTCCCAGTCTTGTATGGGATCTAAGCCATTCCCCTCATCCCACAAAGACTGTTGAAATTTGAGGCTCTACCTGGAACTTTCATACACTGCTAGTGAGACTGTAAAATAGTACAGCCACTTTGAAAAATACACTGGCATCTTTTTAATGATGTTCAACATATGCTTAATACACAGCCCAGAAATCCCACTCTGACATACCTGCCCAAACAAAAATGAAAATTTTGTTCATAGAAAAACCTGTATGCAAATGTTTTTAACATTCACCTTTGCTCTTCACCTAAGGTCAGGAAAAAAGACAGGAGCCCATTCTTACCACACTATTCAACATAGTACTCAAGGTCCTAGATAGAGGAAACAGGCAAGGAAAAGAAAAAGGTATCTCAATCATGAAAGAAGTAAAAATGTCCTTTCATGCAAATGATATGATCTCATACACAGAAAATCCTAAAGACTTCACCAAAAATTTGTATAATAAATCAGTGAAGTCAGTACATAATCAAAATAAAATATCAGCTGCATTTCCATACACTAATAACAAACCACCTGAGAAAGAAACCAATCCCATTAACAACAGCATCAAAAATAATGAAGTATTTAGGAATCAATTTAACCAAGGAGAAGAAATAGCTGTACATTGAAAACTAAGACTTTGATTAAAAAATTGAAGACACAAACAAATGGAAAGATATCCCATGTTCATGGATCAGAAGAACACTGTTAAAATGTCAACAATAACCAAAGCCATCTGTAGATTCAACGTAATCCCTGTCAAAATTAAAGTGGCATTTTTCAAAACTATAGAAAACAAATCCTAAAATCTACATAGAATCATAAAAGACCCCAAATAGCCAAAGTAATCCTGAGAAAGAAAAACAAACCTGGAGGCATCACATTTCCTGGTTTCAAACTATACTACAAAGCTACAGTGACCAAAATAGTATGATAGTGGCAGAAAAACAGACACATAGACCAATGGAACAGAATCAAAAGCCCCCAAATAAACCCTTGCATATATGGTCAACTAACATTTGCAAATCACTTATCTGACAAGGGGTTAATATCCAAAATATACAAAGAACTCACACAATGTTAATAGCAAGAAAAAGTCCAGTTTAAAAATGGGCAAGGGAACTGAATAGACATTTTCCCAAAGACATGCAAATGACCAATAGGTAATATGAAAATGTGTTCAACGTCACTAAGCATCAGGAAATGCAAGTTAAAACCATTATGAGATAACACATCATACCTGTTAAAATGCCAACTACCAAAAAGACAAGAGATAACAAGTGTTGGAGATAATGTAGAGAAAAAGGAATCCTTGTGCACTGTTGGTGGAAATATAAATTTCCACAGCCACGATGGAAAGCAACACAGAGGTTCCCCAACAAGTTCCAAAGGAAATGAAATCACTACCTCAAAGAGACATCTGTACCCCTGTATTCACTGTAACATTACTCCTAATGACCAACATATGGAAATAACCTAAATACTTGTCAAGAGATGACTGAATTAAAAAAGATATGTGTGCACACGCACACAGTGGAAATTACTCAACCTTGAGAGAGAAGGAAATTCTGCCATTTGCAATAGCATGGATGGATCCTGAGGGCATTACGCAAAGTGAAATAAGTCAGATAGAGAAAGACAAATCAGGTATAATATCACTTACATGTGGAGTCTAAAAACCTGACACCTAGAAACAGTAGAATGATGGTTGTCAGGGTTTAGAGGGGATAGGGGAAATGGGAAGATGTTAATCAAAGGGTTCCAAGTTCCAGTTATAATACAAATAAGCTCTGGGAATCTAACGTACAGCATGGTAATAGCTAATAATACTGTATTGTATACTTGAAAGTTGCTAAGAGAGTAGATCTTAACTGTTCTCACCACAAAAAAGAAATGATAATTGTGTGATGTGATGGAAGTGTTGGCTAACACTATGGTGGAAATATTTTGCAATATATTAAGTGTATCAAATCAAACTGTTGTACACTTTAAACATAATGTTACATGTCAATGATATCAATAAAGTTGGAATAGATAAGTGTATTCCTTTTCTTTCTTTTAATCTATCTACTTGAATCTCTAACTTCCTGGTACTGGGAGACATCCCTCTGGTTTTTGCTTTCCTCCATATATATGGCCTCTAAACCTCTCCCTTCTTCTAAGTGCAATGATGAATCTTAGAAGATTTTTGTTCTATTTTATCCCACATGTAGAGGCATTTGAAGCAGTAGGATTTTTTTAAGTATCTAGTCTACCACACTGCCAGAAGCAAGTCTGCCCTCCTATTGCAGAGCAAGACTATCTTACAATTTCATGTGTTTAACTTCCTCAATTCACTTTATCACTGAATCCCATTTCTATGAAGTACAATAATGCAGTTCTTGTATTACCCTCTTTATAGACAGCAAAACCAAAGCTCATAGAAGTTGAGATTCATTTCTTATCGTACATCCAAAATTGAATTAACATAGGTTCTGAGAATGAAAACCAAACTGTATCTTAAATCCCCCAGAATTAGGGCAATAAGAAACCCTCTGAGGATTATTCACATCCTGCATCATCTGTACGTGGCAGTAAAGTGAACCATGAGACCTTGGGCATGTCACTTACCTCTCCGCTGAGTCTCTAAACACCTACTTCATAGAATTGCTGTGACAATTACATGATTAAATTCACATCAGGCACATAGAAAAGCATGTGATGAAAGTAGAAAGTAGTGCTTACTTTGAATAAACCATGCTTTTGGTTGCGCTGACCAAGCCATAAACTGCTTCCTGGGGGAAGGTTAGTCTCAGGAGGGTCTATCACACGTTCATAAATCCTGTAGGGACAAAGAACACAGTTATTAATAAAGAGGCTCAGAGCAGAACCAAAAGGTACAAACACATTATCTGAAGTCCTCATGGTGTTAGCTGCTGGTCCGGAGAGATAAAGGCACGTGGCACCTTTCAGATGACAGGTAACATGAATGTGGAGATCTGTTTCCTGACAGCACTTAGACACATTATCTGGGCCCCTCCCAGCTCTCTCTCTTTGCCCTTTTGGCAGAGGAAGGAGGAAGAGTAACATTTCTGAGTGTCTACTGTGAGCAGTCAACCTCATACAGAGTCTAAGTATTTTGTCCACATTACAGGTGAGAAACCTGTAGAGGTTCCAAGACTCTAAACGAGTCAACCAAGTCAAGACAGGGAGCAGTCAAGCTGGGGTGAGAATCCCCATCCGTCTGGCTGCAAAGCCCATGCACCCTCCTTTGTGCTCTACTGTGCCCTGACTGGTTTTTATTCAGTTGCCACTCCTCATTCTTACAATAACCTGCTATACCTCTCTCAACAAGGGAGCAGCAGCTACCGACATGATAGTTTGCTTAGTCTACAAAGTCAAGTAACTGAAATCATCAATCAACAAATATTTATTGCACATTTTTTATGCTCCAAGCTCCATATGAAGCAACAGTAGACAGACCAATAAACCAGATGTATGAAGTTGCACCTTCATAGATTAAAAGAAAAAATTCTGCATGTGAAGAAAATCATCATATGACATACAACTAATACAGAGGAGGCCACAGTCCCAGGATCTCTGAAAGCACTTACAGAACCTGATGAACAACTGAATTACCTCTGTTTTTCTGCCCTCCCAAGCCCCATGCTAGCCAATCACAAATCTTGAAATTTGTGCTCTCTTTAGAAAAAGTCCCTGCAACCACCAGCTGATCAGAGGCCTCCACATCACCCCTGGCAAGTACCTTCCAGCACCTTAGTACTGAGAAGGCAAAGGAAGAGCTTGCCTAAGAATTGAACTTGTCTCCTCAAGATGCTCAGGACATTGTGAGTGGGGTGTGACACAGGGACCACTGGTGAACTTCCATTCCTCATACTGGCGCTGTCCATTCCTTTCATCCCTGTCCTTACTCAGAGCAACTTCGGGAAGAATCATTGCCAGGTAGGTCCAGAGGTCTAACAGCTAATCAGTTCCCCCGGCTGGGATGCAGCTAACTGCCTCCTGCCAGAGGGTGATGTATTCTCCAGTGGCTCTCTGTAGGAAAGTGCAGAAGAACTGAAGGACTGTCCAGTTGTGTCAAGGTGAGTGAATGATTGCAAGGCTGTTGCAGCTGGGAGCTGTCACGCTGCAGCCTTACATCTTAGCTGCCTTCGTCCATTACTCTCCTATCCCCTACCAGACATATGCTGTCTCCTAACAATACATGCAAGGTCTGCAACTGACAAAGCACTAAATGTATCGGGTCCTTCTCTACTAATTATCTTTCCCTTATAAATGGATGCTCAAAACATACACAAGGAAGAATAAGTTTCCCTGAAAAAGACAGGCTGTGTTTTCTGCACAAGAATGAACTTTTATTATTATGTTAGAAGGAACAATTTTAGATCAAACACCAGAAGACACTGTATACTTCCTAAAAAAAAAAAGTTTTTTTTCCCCTAATATTAATGAAAAACTAGAAACCAGCCAACTTTACAACAGAAGAGAAATGCATACATTACAGCAGATCAGCCTGATGGAATTTACGGCTGTCGTTAAGAGTGATAAATATGCAGGTTATGAAATGTGGGAAAGTGTATACAAAATAATTCTCACCAGAGGAAAGTGGAATGCAAAATTATTTATGCATTATGGAGATAACGATGCAAAAATTATGTTCGACGTTGGTGAATTTCAGAGGAGGCCAGGGAGAAACGGAAACCGCTGTATTTAGATGAAGAGGCAGAAGTATAATTTTCTGCGAGGTTGTTTCACGAAGAAATTGTAAATATTTTCAAACTTTTTATCTTAACCTTCATTTTAAAACATTTGCATCTGTCACAGTGAGAAGCTTTCCATTTAAATACTTTCTTTGTGGTTTTCAATGTGCTAGGAGGTGAGCTCCAGTGAGCAAAGGTGGCCTTTATCCAATGTTGATTAAGTGCATGAAGGGAGGAACCATCAGAAAGATCAAATTCCAAACCTGCTTTCTATTCCAAAATCATAGTGGCTCCCTGGGCCTTAGAAACAGCTGAGGAAGCAAACAGCTGAGGCCACTATCAGCTAAAGGAGGGCAGCGACCCAGGACGCCTGCGTCAAAGGGACGTGCTGACTTCCGCAGTCCTGCAGTCTAGGTCAGGAGCCGCTCCCGATGCTGAGGAAAGCCTGCGGCTGCTGCCTTCCTAGCGCCCCACACAGCAGGTACGATCAACAAACTGGATACAAGCCTAGCAAAATGGAAGCTTAAAAACAAGAGTATTACAAAATAGACACAAAACCCCACACCTTGGAAGTCTAATCATGGAGTTATCAGGCAAACCCAGTTTGAGGCACATGCCTCAAAGTAACTGCCGGTGCTCTTTCAAATGTCAATGTCATGAAAAATAAAGGCAGGCTAAGGAGAGGTGGCAGACTAAAAGTGACCAAAGGGACATAAAAACTAAATGTGAGACGGGATCCTGGACTGGATCTTGGGGCAGGAAAAAGAAAATCCCACAAAGGACATGAGTGGAAAACCTGGTCAAGTTTGAACAGGAACCACAGATTACATAATAGTACTGTACTGATGTTCAATTTCCTGATTTTGAGACTTGGGAGGTATAAGTTTAAGGAAGTGTACATCTTGTTCTTCAGAAATACGTACTGAAGTATTCAGGGGGTAGAAGGTCATGATGTCTGCAGCCTACTCTCAAAGGGTGCAGAATAACAATATGTATATACACAGTGTAAGCACACGCAGATGTAAATACACACATTATCATTTTGAGAGAGAAAGAGAAAGCAGAATCTGAACAAGGGGTTTATAGTTGTTTTTGGACCATTCTTGAAATCTTTCTGTAAGATTAAAATTATTTTAAACTAAAGTTTTAAAAATAGAATAAAAAAGCTATATAAGTCTATAATGTTTATAAATTAAAAATACATACATGCAAAACAATTTACCTATTAGCCAAGGATACACAAAAATTTAAAGATTCATAATGAGGTATATGATAGTGTTTTCCTAAGGATACAAGGATGGTGAAGGGGGAAAAGTGAAAGGAAGGAAGGGAGGGAGGGAGAGCGAGGGAAGGGCAGAGGAGGAAAAGGGGGAGAGAGAGAGAGAAGGAAAAAGAAAGGGAGAAAAAGACAAAGAGAAAGGAAGGAAGGATGGATGGAAGGACTGCACAGATTAATGTTGATAACATATCATAGAATAATAAATGGGGTGATCACATCCCTACGTGTGCCCCTGTAAAGGGGGAGTTATGCCATCTGTATGTCAGACAAACATAATCTTGGCTAAAGGACGGCTGACCCCTGGGGTACAGTTTGGTGGAATGCCTCGTGCAATAGGCCAGTAGGGCACAGTGGTCTGTCACTTAAATTTAGTACCACCCAAGTCTACTGAAATGCAAAGCCAAAGCTAATACAGTGAACTCCTTGGTTTCCAGTGTGGTCAGGAAATCGAATTCTATATTCTGACATTCTGGTATTCTGGCTAATGAGGTTTCCATCCCCTCAACAGGTATCTGATTGTCTCCAACGTGTGTGACACTGTGCTGGCCACGGGGATACAGACAAAATTAACATGACCAAGTTCTTGCCCTCAGGTCAAATGCCTGAGCCAGACAGATATCAGGCACGAACACACCTTTTAATTCAGTGCAGTAAGTGTACCATCTGTGGAGGCAGAGAAATGAGGAAACAGAGTCAGAGAAGATTTCCCAAAGAAGGGGACGCTACAGCTGCATCGGGAATGAAGCGCCAAGTGGAGTTGACACGCAGCCACAACAGCCAGCACTTACACAGCGCTGGTTGTGTGCCAAGCATTTGTCCTCAGGGCTTTCCACACACTAACTCACTTAATCCTCCCAACACCACCATCAGACAGGTGTTCTAGGCTCAGCAAAGTTAAACAACCTGTCCAAGGCGAGGCAGCTGGTGAATGGCAGAGCTTGGATTTGAACCCAGACCCCCCCGCCAAACTCTGTGCTCCTCACTCAAAACTAAAATCCCTAACTTGACTTACTCATCGGGAAGAAATGAAGAACACAAGTTCATGTGCAAAAGCACATGATCAAGACTGGTTAAGCCCTCCTAGGACCCATTTTCTCTTCCTCCTGCTGCACTGCTTCGTAGCTACACTGTTTCCAGCATCCCTCACAGCTGGGTGTGGTCATGGGATGTGCACCACTACTAAGCCTGACCTACCCCCCCACCAATCTCCCTCAAGCATCTTTCACATTCTGTCCTTCACTTTCTCTTTTTCAGCTGTCTAGAGAAGGCTCTGAGGGCTAAGAGGTGGGCAGGGCCACAAGAGGGAGGATTCCCCGATCCCTAAATGATGATGTGGGAGGCCACCTGCCAGTAGACACATCCAACCAGATGCTTCAGAAGACGAAATAAAGTTCTGTGTCAACCCAGCTGAGATGGGTGAGATTTTCTGCAGCTGCGGCTGGTATTATTTAATCTAACAAATACACCCTACTGAAAAACAGAAAGGCCACTGTTGCATTTTCATTCCCACAAAGCTAAGAGGTATCAGAGATCATGTGTTGTAGCAGAGACATGTGAACTGGGGATAAAATAGACTTGGGTTCCTGTTCCAGCTCTGTATTCTACTAGCTGTGGGACCTCAATCAAGTCATTTCTCTGTACCTCAGCTCTCACATTAAAAAAAAAAAAAAAAAAAAAAAAGGTTATTACTGCCAACAGTATGGGTTGCAGTGAGGCTTAAATGAAATGCCTTTAATGCCATTGGCACATAGTAGGTGCTGCCATTCTGTAAAATTCACAGGTGCCTGAGAGTGCTGTGCTACGCGGGTCACATGACCCATTCCAGCCCACTGGCTGTGCCTCCCATCAAATGACTCCATTGAGATGAGATTTTTAGTATTCTAGGTGCCTGGCTTGTGCTCTGGGATACAGTTTAAGGGAATGACATCACTGTCACATGGAGTCTATTTAAGAGTGGGTGATTTCAATGCTACAATGTAAGAACTTGGTGTCTATTTTACCACAAGTTCTCACCACTCTGAAAATGTTTAAATTCTAAGATTCTTTTCGCCTTCTACAAATTTAAAAGCTAGAACAAGTGAATATGGAACAGGAAACAAAGAAACCAACAGCATTAACTTCTGTTGCTGTTTATCCTGATTAGCCATAGTACAAACTGACAACCTATTTAGATACTAAACTTTGGATTCAAAACACAACTTTTGGACAAAGTACATTTCCTATGACACCCTAAGGACCCAGTATTTTTATTATGTTAACTTTAAATGTCATTCATTAGCTTCTTTCAGTTCTTTTCAGACACAAATCACAAACTTTTCTATGTAAATTACTCAAAATTCTAAGCAAACATCTTATTTAGTATCTTTTATATCTTTTCAAAACATGTAGTTCTTTGACATTTAGAAAAGTTTGACTTTTGTTGACAGTTCATAAAATCATAGAAGATAAGGGAAGGCCTCAGGAAAAAGGAAACATTAGAAGAAATATTTTATAATTTCTTAGACTGTATTTGGACACAATCGCCAAACCAAGAATAACAAAACATTTTGTGTGAGTAAAATGCAAGACACTACTCCTGACACTTTCACCCAGGCTGGCACTAGGTACTTTCCTAGTCCATTTGGGACCCTAAGTGGATGTAGCCAATCCACAGAAAAGGTTTCTGGCAGAATTGAAATGTCAGCAGTCAGCCAAGGCCCTCTAAGTTCTTATTTCAGACTTCCCTCATTTATCCTTTATCTGTATTATTTTCTATATATTCTGACTGCCCTGTATGTCAGTTCTTCACTGATCTCTGAGACCTTCCCCACTTGGAGGACCCATTTGGACATACATACTTCCACTCACGACCCTTCACCCTGTACTACCCACTGGAGTCTAGGATTCTGGTCCTGGCTGAACCTGCTTTCCCAGACCTCCCTGCCCAGGAAGGAGAAATTGGCCTTACCTTGGCCCCGTGGGTCCAATACCTTCACCCTCAAGTTGTGCCTGCACTTCCCGACTGCCACACAACCACCGATGGCCTGCTGAGTGTGGAGGAAACAAGGCCCGCACCACAGCGTCGCTGCGCCTCCTCAGCTGCCTCCTGCACTAAGACCTGCCCCGGTCTTCCCGTATAAGGCAGCTCCTGACCTCTCACCACTCAGCTTGCTTAGCCCTCATCAAAGCAAATAACTCTCCAAAATTATCTTGTCTCTTTGCTGATTGACTATCTCCTCCTACCAGAAGTAAGCATCTTGAAATCAGGGGCCTTGTCTATCTTTTTCATGTCAGCGTCCTTAGCGTCTGGAAGACAGCCTAGTCAGAGTCGGTGCCCACTCTGTATAGTCAATGAATGAAGGAAGGAATGCAAGTTCCTTGATACCATCTTCAGAATGCAAGAGCTACAGACAGACAGTTATACAAGCCCTCAAGTACCATGGCAAAGACTTTCCGATGAGCAAGTCCCAAAACTGAGTAATACAGACTGAGAAACCAGGCAGCTGAACTCGAGACTCCATGCAGATAATCCTGAGAAAAATGTAGCCAGTGAAAAGCAAGTGGAATTGCTAGTCTTCTTCCAGTGCCTTCCTTCACCATCCCCAGCTCAGGAGATTTGTACAAGGACACCCCCCCCCCAAAAAAAGAGCAAGAAGAACCCCTCTCACTGTTCCTAGATAGGAATAGCAAGTCTGAGTCTGCCAGGCATACAGCTCACTCACAGGAAAGCCAGATAGATGGATGTCAGAAAGAGCAAGAGAAACAGCAACATGAACATTAATTAGATCGTGCATAATCCTTTTGGTAAGTGCACAATTTACTGCTTAAGTCGACTGCATTATTATCAGCCCGAATGTATCACATTCCCATAGGCTATCTGACAGAAATAATGCACTTACTCTACAACCATCTAAACATCTACCCTTTCTTTTGGCAAAAAAAAAAAAAAAAAAAAGCCCCATTCCCACTTAGTCATGTTTCTAGGCCTCACATTCAAACAAGGTGCTGCCTATTAAGATGTATTAGGAGAAATACGGGAATTTTGCATTCTGTTAGTACCTATTGGTATTTTCAAGTGTAAGTAACTCACTTCTAATACAACAGCGTGCAAAATTAAACGTTTAGTCAAACAAAAACTGCTTGAGAGGAATGAAGAATGCAAAGAGTAGATGTCTCGCTCCTTGTGAAAGTCAGTCACCGCGTCAAGGGCTCACATTAGGAATTTCCTTCACAAGGTCCAACTTCTCTTTATTCATGACTTTGGTTAAGAACGCCCTCCCTAGCAAGCATCCCATCTGCTTAAGAGGCCAGTCAATATTCTATGATGAACTTGATTTTCTGTTAACAGATAAAGCCCTCAGAGCTCAACACAAAGCAATGCAGCGGTTCAACAACACTACTTATGAGAGAATATTGGATTTTTATTTACCCGGATGAAGAAAGGCCTCTGAAGGGACTCCGCGGTACCTTTCCCAATTATATAGAAGAATGAATTTCCAGTGTAAACCTTGTGAATCGACATGTATTATGCTGCTGTTCAATGAGACAATATGAAGCCCAAATGAGATGCTAAATGAAGAGGTTTATCTTGGGCTTTGCCTAGAATTGAAGAAAAGTATTCATGTTCTCCCTGGAGAGGAAAGTTACCGTGACCTTCCTTGGCTAGAGAGCGCCTCACCCCACTGCCTTCTAGCTGGCGCCAGTGGGTATCAAGGTGTTCCTTGGAGAAAGTTCCCGGTCATAGAACACAAGGCAATCCCTACCCTATCTCCCCTCACTAACACAGTGGTGGGTGGCCATGCACAGGATGCAAGTCCCTCTCTTGGTCTTATGCTAAAAGAGACATAACATGATCTCTCCCTCTCAGCCTCGAAGGGCAAATAACCAAAGTTCTTGATCTCCTCTAGAAAAACAGATGACATCTATGGTGTCACTGGCATTATTCTTGGCCCTGATAATTGTTCAGTATTCATTCCATACGTCATGGAAATAAAATCTACAAAATAGTTCCTCAAAGCACTGTGACAGGAGTGTTTGCCAACCGTGTACACTGATGTGAGCAAGTTGTTGAATTTCCATGTCAGGCGTCCTGGCTGTTGTTAATTATTTGCTAACATAGAAGACACATCACATAGGGCTTGTGCCAGAAAGGCATGAAAGGAACACCCCAAAGGGGAGCTCTGCAGCTCCTCCTACCAGTCTGCTTAACAAAACCAATGACACTCAAAAAATGACAAGACAAAAATGACACCCCTGGCATTGTACCAGAGGAAACAGACTGTAATCAGGCAGATGGATTATAGGGGTGAATATGGTATGGCCCCAACATGTAAGAACTGACTTCTAAGCTAAATCCATGCAGAGCTCAGGAAAGATGGTGTTAGCAGGGCTCAGGTTTCCAAACCATTCCTTAGCCACTGTCTGCAGAATAAACATAAAAGTGAACTAAAAAGAGAAGGCGAAGTTGAAATCTGGAGGGAGGTGCCTTTATTGTGGTAAATGAGAAAGCAGCAGTGTTCAAATGAGATTAGCAAAGATGCTGGAGAAACTCTGCCAGAGAAGGGTGTGAGCACCATCCAGAGAAAGGGGAGGTCTTCCAGAGACGATCAAGTCCTCATGTGACCTTAGAAAACACTTGCCAACTGCATCTTTTTCTTGCCTAGCAATTAAGTTTTAAAGTCTCATTCTCTCTCCTCATCTGGATCTCTATGTCAAGGGTACTTTCCTTGCTTAGCCGTGTTTTATGCCCTAAATCTCTCTCTCCCACTACTTGTTACCAACCCTTACTCTGTCTATTCCAAGATCATGCTGATGGTGGATCAGGTCCAACAATTAGCTCATATAAGTCTGTCCTATTTAGCGTTGTTACTTATGATTTGGCAGTGTAGTGGCAGATGTGCTTATGGAATCTGCAGGAAAATAGAAGTTTTAAGATAACACCATCAGGATTAAGAGACATTAACAGGCCAAAATTAGGGCCAAATTAAGTAAGATGAAATTTATCAACAACAACAAAAAAATGAAAGATCCCATGCTCAGGGACTGTGCTTCTCAAAGACAGAATGTGAGATCTAAGGTTTAACAGAAATGCATATTGAAAAAGACCACTTTGCTGTTCTGGTCAATAGTGAGCTAAGATAAGGCTGTCAGAAAGGATGCTGTAATCTTAAACTGTACCAGGAGAAGGTAATTATCTCGTTCTAATCTGAGTCAGTCTGCTTAGAGATAATCACATTGAGTTGTAGGAACTTCTCAGATGATAAACAGACACACTTTTGAAAGAACCAAGCAAGACTGTGAGGGCCCCGTGAGCCAAATCAAGTGATGAATGGTTGAAAGAACAGAAGATATTAAATTTGAAGACGATTAAAGGATGGTATGATAAAGTCTTCCAATATCTGGAGGACAGGCATGTAGAAGAGGGATATGACTTGTTCAACGTAGCTAAAAGAGGTAAAAGGTATACCAAGTGTAAGCTACACGGAGGTATTTTCAGCTCAAGATAAGAACTTTCTAGTAGTCAGACAACAACAGGAGGCAGTGAATGAACTGCAGTCTCTGAAGGATACCCCAGCAGGTGATAGAAGACCACTTGGCAAGGACAGTTATCCTCAAACTCAGACAGACACGGCCTCAAAAGTTGTAAGAGCTGCCCCTGATTATCTACTACAGGCCAGAATTTTAAAGACTTCATAATCCTTGAAATAACCCTAAAAGGCGGACATTGCTATACTCAATTGACAGACGTTCACAGAAGTTAAATGACTTGCCTAATACCATTCAATAAATGCAAAGCCTAAATTCAAATCCAGACGTAAATTTGTGCTATGCCACGTTGCCTTATAATCCTCTATTGATTCTGCCCTTAAAAAGTCAGATATTCCACCAGTTGGTTACATAAACAGTGTGAGGTACAGAAAGATCACTGGACTAAAGTCAGACAACATCCATTTACATCAAGCTTTGTGACTTTGGGCAAGTTACTAAATCTCTCTAGGCCCTTACAGTTTCTTCACTCATAAACTTAACAATACCTATTAGACAGGTTTTTGACGAATATAAAACAGGTAATCTCAATAAAAGCACATTGTAAATTCTAATAAATGCTTTTCTAATGTACATTATTAATGTTATCAGGTTATTGGGTAATGTTTCTACCCTCACAGAACAATCTAAAAGATATTTTAACTTGCAGTATTTTCAGAAAAAAAAAAAAAAAAAGAAAGAAAGAAACCTGATCTAAGCCACTTGACTCAATTGGTTAGAAGAGTACCCACTGTCAGCTTTACAATTTCTGTGAAAGAGGAGCTTAGGGGCAGCAATCTGATAGGAAAGAGAGGAGAGTTAAGAGCCTCCTAAATCACTCCCTTGGTGTTGCCACTGATGGCACATGAATCCATAGTCATTAGTCCCATTTTTTCCGAGAATTCAGACAAAATGTGCTGCACAGAATGTTCAATTATACCCCAGACTAGCTGCCTTCAAAATATTTGCTGGTATTCATGAGTGAGTGATAATTTAGTGTAACCTCATTTTATTATTCATCTAGATGAATGTCCCAATTTTGTGATAAATCAAAAGCCTGCCGCTCATTTAAGTACATAGTAGTAACCAGGACTGTCAGGGTCAGAAAGGACATTGAAGGTCTCTGATTCAACCTCCATCTGCTACTTGCTATGTTAATATATAAACAACCAAAAGCCATCTGTCATGCAGAGACCATATGTGAAATCCTCACGAAATGTTCTGAAGCTTCCCAGGGCAAATGGATGTCTCACCAAAGGCCTGAGATTGACCATTTTTAAACAATCCGCGTGAAATACATCAGGGGCCAGCAGCTATGATAAGGGATAAGGCAAATATTTCTCCCTCTCCATCAAGTCCTGATACAACCACAGACCACTTACTACCACCCACAACATAGGTACTCCCAAGATTCAAGCAGAGATCTATATTCATTGACTTTTTTACTTTTTCAGGACCTTGGAAAGCACCAATAATGTCTGTTGCCAAACCTGGCTAGATATTATGGGAGCCTCGTAAGCTTTTCAAAAATACAGAGTTCTAGGCCCCTCATAAACTCTGATGTAACAGATGCCAGTCTGGCCCCACTGCAAAAAAGAATCTCTGACGAAGGCTTTATTTGGCAAAGTCTGTCCTCAAGCAGCCAAGTCAGGCTTGACTAGGAGCTCCTGCACCAGCTACTCTTCTACGGCCACACTAGCCTATGATGGAGCAGCTGGGACTCTGCTTAGAGCATCTCCAAGGCAGAGCAAGCGGCACAGGGGGACAATACCCCTTGTGGGGCCGTTTCTAGGTGTTTTTCTATTTAAATAAAAGGCAAACAGGAGAGCAGTACGAAGAAAAAGTCCTTTAGCATGCCACCTTTTTGTGGTGCATATGAAAAAGTCAAAGTTCTCCCAATCATGGCTCAATAATAGTTGTGTGGATGATGAATGGAGGGGTACTTGAACAGACAGACAATATACAGGCAGCCACTTTTAAATTTATTTGACGAAAATACTATTATATCCCTGGCCTCCTGGAGCCATTATAGTGCAAATAAATTATAGTTATTTGTTAATTATTCAATTTCAAATAGTGGCAAATGCTAAAGTATGCTGAATGTCTCCATTTACCTTCTCCAGATACACTCTTTGCCTTGCTCTGTGCCAAAGTGGACTCACAGGTTCCCTCTCCCTTTTGGTCCTGCTGGGAGATCCCAGCAGGAGGGCAGGGAGTGTTGAAGTTGGGGTACTAGTTAATTCATACGTGAAGGACTCAGCACAGCGCTTGGCACACAGCACTAGCTAAATAATGGTAGCTGCTCCCTTTAAGAAGAAAACCAGCGAGCAAGGCCCTTGACTAGTGAGTGGAACGTTCATGCCTTTTCTCTCTAGGCTGCTGTCTATAGCCGTCCCAATATAAACGTGTCAATACGAACTTGATTGTTTTTTAATAATGTTTACTGAAAGGACAACTTGTATGCCTCAACTTCTGCTTTGAGCAAGTACACTGAATTATTCATTTAGTTTGGGGCTCTTTCTTTCACAGAGTAATCACCCCTTTCTTGAAAGAAATTTTTCTTTTTTCCTGCTATCAGTCCTGTCAGATTTTAGAAGTTCACAATCAGGGAAGAAGAGCAAAGCAATTTAGATAAAATTTCCTCTTCTGAAGGAGGGCTTTTGTTATTAAATGTGAGGCATTCAATAGTCACTGCCAGCTGTTTAATCAAAAAGTTATTGTTCATTGTGGAGGAAAAAATGGAGTTTGGAAAACAATGAGGTTACAACTCCAAGTTCAGAAAGTGTCTGATTAAGTTTCAAACTCCTTTTTAAACTCCAACGGATCATTTAAACTATCATGGCCCATTTCTGATAAGGCATTTCATGGATGATAATAAGAAAATCACTGAGATGTCTGAGATCGCCTACTTATCTCTTTAATTATCCCCTTTCCTAATGGCCCCTTTATGTTCAGAGTAGAGGATGTAAGTTAGACGGTTTTAGGAGATGTCTGAGATAAGCCTATTATTAAGGACACAAGGGTGACTCCTTTAATTCCAAAACCACAATGAATGAGAAAAGAAAAATTAAGAAGGTGAGGGAATTATAAGGAAGGGGAAATTTTTGCATGCTCGTGAGAAAAAGGTTTTGAAGACGACTAATGGGGACAAAACAGATTCAAGAATCACAAGGACTGTTCTAAATTCTAGACTTAACCACTAAACTTGGGATGTGATCTTGGACAAATCACTTCATCTTCCTGAGATTATTTCCTCACCTTTTACATAAACAAAATGGTGTCTGTTTCTTTCTTTACCTTTTTTTAAGGCTCAATGAGATACTGGATAGTAATTGCTTTGAAAACAGTTGCCCAAAGCTGATGTGAAAAGGCTCAAGTAACGTGGTACTGAGCCACCTGAGTGCTTGTTGGTTTTCCAGAGCCTCCCAGTGAGTGACCCAGCTACATCCCTTTCCTTATATTTGGTCCATGAGATAATCTGGTAACTTTTTTAGTAATCTTGCCTTTTTTGATCAAGTTATTAAAGTTCATTTCTGTTACTTACAACTAAAGGATCTTAACATGAAGAAGAACAAGAAAATACACTTAATTCAAACAATTCTAGACTCAAATGAAGAACTGCAGTAAGTCTTGGGATGCCCACTCAGCAGTGCCTAAGAATTCAGATCTTCTCACCACACCTTGCTGCCTACCTCATTTACATTCTGTGATGTAATCAGCAGTTTATGAATTTGTGGGCAACTTAAAAGCAGAAGACAGTTCTTATCTGCAATGGCATCCCCAGTGTCTAGACCAGTGCGAGGCACAACATACACGCTTAATAACAGTGATTTTCATTTCTCGTGTGTTCGCACTTGTGTCCATCTGATCAGTTCCTGGTCTCAGTCATCCCTCTATGCTTATGTGATGATTATCCAATGGGTACACTGGCTAGGCTCCTCTGCCTCTTAAATGCATTAACTGTCCACCTGTACTTTTTCAATACTACGTTGAATGAAAATCTGTATATCAATCTTTCCATCACAAGAGGATATTTAGAGTAATTGAAGAATTACTCAAGTAAACCCCATGCTACTTTTCCACAAATACATAAAAAACTGTGTACACCTTCTGCTAGTCTCCTTCACCTCTCCCTCACCGCCTTAAGAGTCTCTCTGCTTCACAGGGACTCCAGACATACTGAACTATTTGCAAGTCCTGGAAGTTTCATGGACTCTTCTGCTTCCAACCTTGTGCATTCTGGTCCCCTGGTCCAAGATAACTTCCTAGCACTTATCTGGCCGTATCATACACCAAGACCCAACTCTGTTGTCAAACTGGGGAGCTTTTCTCACACTATCTTGAGTTTTCTTGAAAATGCCGCTTTTGTCTTGCTTTGTATGTTGCTGTCAAAATGTCTGATGCCAACCCGAATTTCTTTCCTTTGTAAATGACGTGGTCTTTTTCCCTTGAAGTCATGAGAATATTTCTTTCATTTTAAAATTAAGTAGTTTTACTAGGATATCTCAGAGTAGACATCTCAGGTCAATTTTCCCAAATTCATGATGGGTCCACTCAATATGTAGATTTGGATTTTTTTCTTCTTGCATTGTACTTTTTTTACAGCTTTGAGATATAATTCACATAAATATAATTTATTAATTTAAAGCATATACTTAACGGTTTGGAATATATTATTAATTTTCTAAATTTATGTAACATAAAATTCACCATCGTAACCATTTTTAATATACAATTCAGTGGCATTAATTACATTCACAATGATGTACAACCACCACAACTATCTTTTTCCAAAACTTTTCATGATTCCAAACAGAGACTCTAACCATAAACAACAACTTCTTATCCTCCCCCCTCAGCCATGTATTTGTGGAAAAGTAGCATGGGGTTAACCTCTACTTTCTCTGTGATTTAACTGTTTTAGGTATCTCATATAAGGAGAATCATAATATCTGTCCTTCTGTGTCTGGCTTATACTTGGCATATGTGTACAAGGCTCACTCACGCTGTAGGATATATCAAAACTACTTTCCTTTTTATAGCTGAATAATACTTCATTGAATGTATATACCACATTTTGTTTACCCATTCATCTGCTAAGACACTTGTTTGCTATTGTGAAAAATACTGAAATAAACATTGGCATGCAAATATCTATTCAAAGCTCTACTTTCAGTTCCTTTCGGCATGCACCTGGGAGTGGAATTGCTGGGTCATATATGGTAACTTAATGTTTAACTTTTGGAGGAACCAAACTATTTTCCCTAGCAGCTGTACCATTTACCTTCCCACCAGCAATGTACAAGGGTCCTATTTTCTCCATATCTTCACCATTTATTCTGTTTTTAATGATAGCCTTCTTAATGGGTACTAAATGGCATCTTATTGTGCTTTTTATTTCTATTTTCCTAATGCCTAAGGAAGTTGAGCATCTTTTCATGTTGATTGACCAACTATGTATCTTCTTTGGAGAAATATTTATTAAAATAATTTGCCCATTTTTGAAGTAGGTTGTTTGTTGTTGAGTCATGGGAGTTCTTTATTCTGTATAATTTGCAAATATTTTCTCCTATTCTGTGGGCTTTTTCTTCTCTTGAATAGTGTCCTTTGGGTGTACAGAAGTCTTTGATATTGATAAGATCAAATTTATCCTTTATTTTCTTTTATTGTCCAGACTTTTGAGGTCTTATGCAGGAAGTTACTGCCAGATTCAATGTCATGAAGATTTTGCCCTATGTCTTCTTCTAACTGTTTTATAGTTTTAGCTCTTACATTTAGGTCTTTGATTCATTTTGAGTTCCTTTTTGTATGTGGTGAAAGGTAAAGGTACATCTTCACTCTTTTTCAAATGGGTATTCAGTTTTTATAGCACCATTTGTTGAAAAACTGTCCTTTTCCCATTGAACAGCATTGGTACCCATTTTTTGAAAATCATCTTACCAAATACGTGAGGGTCGTTTCTGGATTCTCCATTCTGTTCCATTGGTCCATATGTCTATCCTATGCCAATAGCACAATGCTTTGATTATTCTAAGTTTTGTAGTAAGATTTGAACACAAAGTGAGTCTTCCAATTAGTTCTTTTTCAAGAGTATTTTGCCTATCTTGCATTATGATTTTAAATATTAGTTTCATTCAATTATTTCATTTTTCTTCAGTGACTTCAATTACATATATATAATTACATACTATATATATAGTATCATCTTTACCTATCTTCTTTATTAACCATCTTCTTTACAGATATTTTTATTTATTTAATATTCATTTTCTTGGTTATTTTAATGCTTTTCTTCAATGTTCCCTAGAATTCTTTTTCAATTTATTCTCTTTTGAGGTTTTTACAATTTATTTTTTATTTCTAAAATGGTAATTCTTTCGTTTCTTTCCTGCATTCAGTCACTCATATTTTACACATTCCTAGTTTTTGTATTCTCCTACTTTGATTTAGAGTGAGTTTCCTACCTCTAGACGTTTATTAAAGGATATTTGATTCAGGCTGAAGTATTATATTACAGTTTTTCCTACTATGAAGTCGATTTTTTAAAAGAATTTACATCACCTGATGTATTTTCTCATTACTAGTAGTTTGTATACAAGTTTCTGCTCTTTTATGTTCATTTTGTAAAGTTTTATCTTCAAGTACATTGATGTTTACAGCACTTTCTGCCTCCATTTATGGTGACATTGTATGTATACTTTTATTTGTTCTCCATGTTTCTGGAAAGAATGTGGAGAGATTCAGATATAGGCAACCGCCATTTTTCTAGAACAATCCGCATATGAGGGAAACTTTTCTGTATCTTCCCTGTGACCATGCCCCCTGCAAGGTGGATTAATAGCACCATCTATCTCTGTACTCTTACAAGCACCCTTTTCTACAATGTGGTAGAACCTACCACACACAGGAATCAGTTCATCTTCCCAACTACAGCCTGGGATCCTTAGAACTTGTACCTTGTCTTCAATATAAGTGGCTACAATTACTGGATTTATAACATGACTCTGACACTTACTGGTAATAGAACACTGAGCATATAAATTACTTCACCAGTATTTTCTAGTTTTCTCATCTGAAAAATGTAGATTATAACAGTACCTACCTTACACGGTTCTTGTAAGAGTTAACAGACACATTTAAAGTACTTAGGATGGTGCTCAGCATAAAGTATTTAATATTCTTATCATCTCTATAATAATATTCTTATCATCTCTTTCTCCCCAGAAACTAGTATAGGATCTAACATATAAAGCACACTCAATGAATGCTGAGCTGACTGCGGGCACAGACTATGAATTGTGATGGCACTCGAGGTTCAGCTGATACAGTTCAGCACTGCATCAGATATTATTGTGTATTACAATCAACTAGTCTATCTGTGGTTTTATGTGTCAAACAAGACCATAAGCTCCTTAAAGCATAAAATATATATTTAATTCTACATTCCCTGTAGCATTATGCTGGCTCAAATAAAAAGGAGCCCCACAAATGCTTTTTTGAAAAACTTAGTAAACACAGATCTCGCTCTACTTATAATGGGGTTATGTTCTGATACACTTATCGTTAAGTTGAAAATATCCTAAGTCAAAATGTACTGAATACACTTAACCTACCAAATATCAGAGCTTAAGACTCACCTCCCTTAAACGTGCCCGGAATATTTACATTAGCCTACCATTGGGCAAAATTATCTAACCCAAAGCCTATTTTATAATAAAGTGTTGGATCCCATGTAATCTACTGAACACTGTGCTTAAGGTGAGGAACAGAATGGTTGCCTGGGTACCAGCTGTTTGCTCTCATGATCACGTGGCTGACTGGAAGTTGTTGTTCACTGCCGAGCATCACAACAGAGTATCATGCCGTATATCGATAGTCTGGGGAAAGTAAATCAAAGTCCAAAATTCAAAGTGTGGTTTCTACTAAATGTATCATTTCCACACCACTGTAAAGCTAAACAGTTGTTAAGTCAAACCATCCTAAGTCTGGGACCAACTTCATTTAAGAAACTAAACGCTCTGGACATATTTTGAATCTAAATATCCTGTGTGTGAGAATGTGAGATCTGAAGAGAACGCCAGAGCTACTTTCTTGTACCTCCCCTTCCCCCCGCCACCAATGAGCTTTCAGTGCTGTAATGTCCAGCTCCAACTCTTCTGAGATAGAAGAGTTCAACACAGTCATTCAATCTCTCTGTAAAATGAAGCAGTAATAGAAGCCCCCAATGTCTTATGTGATATTGAAATAAAAAGTCTGTAAATCAGAGCCTGGCTTGTAGTAGCTGCTCAAAGGATGGTAGCCCTTAGTCCCCTTCCTCGACTATGCCCTCCAATCCACCCCACCTGCTTTACCTAACAGACTCCACAGCCTAGTCAGATCCCAAACAGGGAAAAGACCCAGCAGAACTTCCAGCCAGCCCAGCAGATATCCCTGTTATGCACCTACTGCAAAACATCATCACGCATATCCTTGCGGTCCTGCAAGCCTGTCTGCACAAGTGACTCCAGTGCTTACCCATTTGGTGGCTCAGAGAATCACTGCCGTCCACTTCATTTTTTGTCTTATTTTGGTTCAGTCTGGGTTTTTACCAATTGCATATATAACTTAAAGGGCTCAACAGTGAGTACCCTAAGATACAAAGCAAGCAACGTATGACATAAGCACTGTACTAAGTGAAGATACAGATGTGAGAAAAACCTCTGACCTTTGGGAGAAGACAGGCGAGGGGGAGGTATGAACACATAATAAGCAAATAAATACAGGAAGTGGTCAATGCCAAGAAGAAAGTAAAGCTGAATAAAGGGGTGGGAACAACGTGGTGGGAGAGTTTCCACATTCAATAGTTCCACTGATGAAAAAGCGTTTGAATACTTCAAGGAAGCAAATTAAGAGAATATGGAAGGAAAAAGTATTCCAGACCGAGCCAACAGCAAAGGCCCTAAGCCAGGAGTGTGTGTGAAATGTTCAAGTAACATCAAGGACGCAGGTGTGGCTGGAGCAAAAAAAGCAGGAAAAAGTTGGAAGGGATGAGGATGGAGAAGCAGAAAGGAGCTAGATCACCTTGGAATTTGAGGCCATGCTATGGATTAATCTTTCACTTTTAGGATAGACAGGAAGTGATTTAGAAAATTTGAGTAGAGGACTGCCATGATCTAATTAAAAGGATTACTCTGGTTGATGAGTTGAGAATCGAGTAGAATAGGGGCATAGTAAAGATGGAATCAGGGAAAACTCTTGCAAACTATTACAACAATACAGATGAGAGATGGTAATGATCCGGACCAGCCTGGTAATTGCAGACATGGTGAAAAGTGGTCAGAGTCTAGATACAGTATGAAGATAATATTAACATGTTTACATTTAGAGGAAGAGGGAAAAACTGAGGAATGAAAGATTATTCCAAGTTTCTGGAGGCCCAATAACCCAGTGAAGAATAACTTTCAAGGAGAGTGTGACCAATTAGGTCAAGTACAGCTGATTGGTCAAATCAGATAAAAACAGAGTATTAACCATGGAACTGGCAATGTGGAGGTCTTTGGTGACTTTAATAGAGTATCTTTGGTACAATTATAGGGGCCAAAACCTGACTAAGATGGATTCAAAAGAAAAGGCAAGAGGAAGAAGTGAAGACAGGATTTACTAGCTCTTCTGGAGATTTTTACTGTCAAAGGAAACAGAGAAATGGGGGCATTGGCTAGAGAGGGATATGGGATGGAAGAAAGATTTTAACTTACATATGATAGGTTTATAGAATGTACTTATGCCACTTGAAATAGCCCTGTTGAGAGGAAATACTGATGATAGAGGACAGAGGGAAATGGGTAAAGTGATGTCCTGCACAAGGGAAGGGAATGGCCCTGAACGGAAGCATGGAGAGTCTTCCTGGCATGGGAAAACGCAACGTCCATGGTCCAGGAGCAGGTAGGCTAGCAAAGGTAGTATCAGGAACCGGTAGGGTTCTATTCTGACTGTTTCTATTTTCTGGGTGAGGCAGGTAGCAAGTTTATCCACCAAGTGTGAGGGAGAAGAGTCATCGTTGGCAGCGTGAGGAGAGAGGCGATGTGGAATAATCACCTCACAAGAGGAGAGTAGGATGGCTTTGAAGTCTAACAAGCCTGGATTTCAACCCCACTCTTACCTGCTTCTGGGCCCTCCATGATCCTACCTCCTCATAGTCAAAATGGGAATAAAGATGCGTTAAAACACCTGCCCCCACATCTCACAGGGTGGTTCTGAAAGTTCAATGAGCTGCTACATGAAAACTCTCACCATAGACATCTGATAAAATGTCTTCACTCCTTTCCTAGTTTCTCCTTCTTATCTTCTGCCCTCCCTCTATTTCCCTCTTTTTACTTCAAGTATACATGGATGAGGACTAAATAAAATGTCTCACTGACAATCTCGGTATTAAGG
The DNA here is from genome assembly GCF_009834535.1 of Camelus ferus. Lineage (NCBI taxonomy): Eukaryota > Metazoa > Chordata > Mammalia > Artiodactyla > Camelidae > Camelus > Camelus ferus. The sequence continues at coordinate 43,855,255 of NC_045705.1, forward strand.
AAGGGAATAATCCTTCACTTTCTCCCTTCTCTCTTCTGGACCCCTTGGGACTCTTTCTAATCCTAATACCCAATCAAATCAGTCAGCCAGGAAACCAATGGGTATTTGAAAATCTTCTCTGTGTCCAAAGCTGTGTGTCCTGGGGTATAAGGGGAACAAAAGACAAGATGTTCTTAAAAACCTTATGTTATGAGCAGAAAAACAAAAATCAGAAGGAAAGCTACCCCCTGCATACACACTACACTCTAATACAAGATTACTGTGCATCTTTCAGGCCCAGCCCTAAGGACAAAACCATAATTTGAGGGCACCCATTCAGTTCAAACTCCTCATTTTGCATGATGCCCAGAGAAGAGTTCTTCCTTTGGGTCACATAACTGAGCAGCAGAGCTAGAGTTGGAATCCAAGTCTTCTCACCTACTGGCTTAGGAGTCACTGAATTGAATTTCGTAACATTTTCCTCCTCTTCTTCCTTCTATTACTAATGTTACTATTGGTAATAATAGTTAACATTTACTGAGTGTTTACCATGTACCAGACATAACTCTATACACTTCCTGTTTATTACTTCAATTGAATCCATGACGTAGGGTCATTTACCATTTTTTCCCCACCAATGAGAAAACTGTGGTCCAATTAACTTAGGCAAAGGGAAAACGCTGGGAAATGAGGGCTTTGGACATGAACGCAGCAGCCTGGCTCTAATCTAAAGCCTTATTCACACACCACCATTCATTTTACCTTCCCCATTTCCACTGGAAGTCAACCCCACACCTTTGCTTCTGTTAGAGCCCTGAGCATTTCATATCTGGAACTGTGGGTTTATGCCCATCTCTTCAGTGTTACCGGAAAAATACTAGGTATCAGCTCCTTAAAGGCCCAGAATTTTCTCCTGCATGCCTAGTACAGCCATTGCTGCATAGTATTTCTTTCCTCAATTCTTCATTCATTCCCTAATTCAACAAATGCTCAAAGCATCCTCTCTGAGCCAGGCATCTGACCAGGCACTGGGGACACAGCTTTGACACAAGTTCAAGTTACTGACACTTTTTACAGGAAGTAAGGAGTATGAATCAGGGAGAAGACACAGTAAAATCGTAAACAGGTAAATGATCAAGATAATTTCAAAAAGTGAGAGTCCTTAGAGGCAATAAAAGAGGATGAGATGATTGACATGATCAAGGGTGATCGGGTAGAGTCGGCACCACCTCCCTCTCCAAGCTCAGGCACGAGGCCTCCCAAAGCCATTTCCAATATAAATACCACTGCTGTTTCTTTTTAGCAACCAACATCAGATTATCCCAGACACAAACAGGATTTATCCTTGCAATACTGCACACTCTGAATAGCGCAAAACCGAAGCCAAGAGATCAGCATTGTCATCTGTGTCTCTCAGCACCACCTGACAATTTCCACTTTTCTGACCACGTAATTATATTTTCCAAAGGCCTTATCAAAGAATCCATTTTAGCATTAATGCCATCGCTAAATAATTTGCCCGTAATTGAGGGGGGTCTCATCTGTATTCCACGGGAGTCGGACCTGTGAGCCGAGGTGAATGGAAGAGGAGGTCCTGTGGGCTCGGCTTTGAAGGGTAATCCGTTGGGTCCCATCCTCCCGTCAGCTCTGCTTCTCATTAACTGTGTGGAAGAAGCGGGGGAAGAGGCAGGGTCCTCTCTGGAGGCCTGCGCGCTCCATCCTCAAAGCCTCCTGCTTTCCCCCACCCCCACTTCAAGCTCCCGGACTATCACAGTAATAATCACCCCTCCCTGCTCACCGCACATCACAGTTTGCATGATATTTTCACACCCCTTGTTTCTTCCCTGGTGAGGTACACAAAAGCAATTATTAGGGCCACTCTGCTTTTAACCGATGAGAAACTCAAGACTCCAAAAAGTTAAGAAGCTTGCCCAGGGATGCACAGCTAGGAAGCGGCAGAGCCCAAGAGTGATCTGGGGTGTTCGACTTTGAACCTGTAACAGTAAGGATCCTGGTGGGAAAGAGTCACTATGCTACTGAAATCTGGTAATTTGAAGAGAATAATAAATTAAAGAGATTACTTACAGAAGTGTGAGCAGGGAGTAGGTAGGCCACAAGAGATGATACACTGTCACAGAGACTGTAAAACGGGGTCTGGAGCACTCTTTCCTTCTAGGGCATAAAAGGGCCAGGAATTCAGAAAGAGCCACCTGATAGGGCCTGTGGCTTTCAGTCAAAAGGCACAGTCAGTCCCACGTGACCCCACAGAGAAGGAGCCAGGGAAGAAGAAACACTGCCTCCCTCTGACCTTCCACCTGTTCTTGCTGATTCAATTCAGAAGAAAGCTAGATGGCAAAGGAGCCCCCAGATGTAGTCCATGCAGGTCGGCCAACTAGGACACAGAGCAGAGGGATGCAGAGAAGTGGGGGATGTTTTTAGAGGAGACGGAAGATACCCAGCCCAGACCCCAAGGCTTTTTCCAACATCCCACCCTGCTTCTCCCTTGAGGGAAGACTGGAGCCAACACCTAAATGCACTCCCTCTTGAAAGAAGTGACATTTGGGCTAATACCAATGACTGCCCATCTTGCAAATATCAAGTCCCCTTTCCCATGTGGCACTTAGCAAGGACGAGCTTTAGGGCAAGGCATGGTCACCTAATGTGTGTGCTCAACAGCTTCATGGACACTGTAATGGTTGTCATCATCTTCTTCTCCACTGAAATCTGGAATCCAGGGTGACCCCAAGTGAACCCTTGAACCCACCCACAGACGGCAATTCCATTGCTACATAGCTCTAACTCCAGTGGGGTAAGCAGCACCCCCACCCAGCTGTTCAGGATCCAACATGCAGTTAGAGCATAGCCAGAAAAGAGGATGTTCAAGGCATGGCAAGGAGTCAGCGTGGGGAAGGGCAGAAAAGCCCAGGTCTGGACCTCCTGAGTGCAGTGTGCGGGGAAGGGCTGTCCTGCCAGTGGGGATGCTGGGGATTGGGCTGGCAGGGGAGCCGCGGTGACGCTCTGTGGTCAGCGAACAGAGAAGACATGCAAACAAGTTGCCAAACTAATCAGGTAAAGAAACAGACAGTAAAAGCCAGGGATCTGTGGCCAGGACGACGAGAGAGTAGAGAATGAGGAGGTGAGAGTAAGGAGGAAGGCAGGCCCGGGTAAAAGCTGTCACCAGGCACTGGCTTAGATGGGCCTGCCATGGTACTTCATGTGGAAGGGGCAGCTGTGTTTACAGGGCCTGTTTAAAGGGCAGCGGCAACAGGCAGAGGCCAGGTTTCCCAATGTAAAGGCCTAGAGGGAGGTACTCGGCCAACAGGGTGAATGGACTCTGCAGGCAGAAGCCAGGCCGGCATCTCAGACCCAATCATATTCTTTCCTCTGTTTGATCATGGCCTTAAAGATTCCTTGGTGGCAGGAACACCCATGTACATAAATGATTCCTGATCAACTAGATCCTGGTTTTATCTCCTTGGCTCTGTTCACTTCTGTTCTGCTCAAACGTGGCGCACTCAATGTCGTTATCAAGTTCAGCCTCAGCAGCATCCTGGAGGCCTGTCTCGATCAATTACTCAGCACGGTGCTCCACTCTTGATATGCTGGGGCAACACTATGGACAGCCGACCCAAGGCCACTTCCCCGTCTGTGTCCCAAGTACCTCAATTCTGCTGAGAGAGCAATGTGCCAGCACCGCGGAAGGAAGGATGGTTGGTCTAAGACAATCATGGTGACCCCCGCCCCTTTGTCATCATCTCCAGATGCTTTCCCCTAGCAAGGATGACAGAGGGGATGGATAAAAAGGACTGCATCAGTCCCAGATGACATGTCTGAGCACCAACGCATCCCAGGCACTGCCTCATCTACGCTTCTTGTTTAAATAAACATTACGTCTCCTTACAGTTTAAGCCATTGTTACTTGCAACCAGGTGTCCTATCTGACCCATATGCACCGTCACACTTAATTCTAGTAATCCCATGAGGGAGGCATCATCATTATCCTCATGATTGAGGCTTAGAAGAGTTAACTTGCCAAGAGTCACAGCTAGTAGCGGAGACAGAGTGGACACCCAGAGCTATCCAAACCCAAGCACTCATGCTGTTAACCATCAAACTACACTTTCTCTGTTTGCCTTCACCCGATGCTTGACCCTGGACAGCACCCGCTCTACTTTGGTCACACCAACAAGATTTAGCATCATTCCCATGCTCAGAGCATCTGACCCTCATCACATATCCACTTCAATCTTTTAACTCCCATCTCAGCATAGGCTAATTGCCACAGTCTCGCCGAGCTCCACAGCTGAGACAGGACGTGCTGACCCAAGGGCAGGGGCTCTTGGCTCCCTGCCCCACTGCTATGGTCACTGCTGTGTGTGACAGGCCAGAAGCACAGATTACAGCCCAAAGCAGGAGGGCAGAGACCTGCAGGTAGTGTCCCACACACTGCCCAGGGCCAGAGCTGCCCAGACTATCCTACAAGCAACAAAGCAGCCCTTGCCCCTCCTAAGCATGTGCCTGCTGCATACCAGCGGTGCATCAGGCTTTATTCTGCTAAACGGAAAAGCAAGTTAACAACACATACAGTGCTGTCTTATTATGGGAAAAAAATGTGTTTGCATATGCAAAGAAAAAAATCTAGAGAACAGAAATAAAACTTAATACTGATGACTTCTGAGCAATGGAATTAGGGGCAGGGTGATGGGTATCACAGGGCTTTGAAAAGTTTGTACCTTTTGTGTTTTTTTTTAATAAGAGATCCAGTACTTTTGTTACATATTGTCTAATTTACATGAAGAATGCTTTACAATTTATTAGTTATTCCAACAAAAATAACGTATACTGCAAAATCTTTCACCCTAAACTTTCCGTTGCTGCTTAAAATTTGTGCCCTCCTATCTTCTTTTCTTTTTCATTTTTCATTTTGAGTGGATCAGGTGAGCACCTTTCATAATTTAAGAAAATTAAACAAAAATCACATCCACTGAGCTTCACAATAAAGCTATATACCAAAATAGCCCAGGACAATCATGAAATCCTGCCCAAAGGGTTTAACTCAGTGGGTTTGATGGGAGGCCCTTACTGTGGGCCTTAACTGCAGTTTGAAGAAACAAACCCACAGAATTTTACGATGGTGGCACGCCCACCATACAGGCAAATGTACCCAATTGTGTTTGCTCTCCAGCAAAGAGGGCACACACCCCTTAATCCCACCTGCAATCAGTTTATGTTTGCAGCCTATCTGTAAATTATTGCCACTCTCCCATGCCTGCCAGAGCTCCCGCAGAGAACAGGACACATGAAAATTCAACCTGAGAATGAGGCACCGCTCACCCTGTGCTTTGAATCAGACCAGGAAATCATCCAATGTCTTTTACAGATTAACTGCCTTCCTCAAGAAAAGACTAATCCTCGGAAGTTCAAAGCAGAAATGCTAAGGTTACTTCATCTTCACCTTTCCCCAGCCTGATATTTACAAAGCACACTGAAATTTACAGCACATATTCCCCTGCAGGTTCTCAGTTCACCCCCATGACAGCCCTGTACAAGCAGACAAGGTAGAGATGACGCCCATTCTGTGCAGGTAAGACTGAGGCAAAGAACAAGGAGACATAAGTGACAGGACCTACAAAGCTAGGATCACAGGTCAGAAGCCGCAACCACAGACCTTACATCACTCTTCCATCCATTCATTCATTCAGGTATTCACAAATGCTTGCTGACTGCCTGTTATGTGACAGCTCTGTGACATGCACTGGTGATACTATGGTGAGCACTCAGGGTGCCCTGTGGGAGAGACAGACCATCAAATCAAATGCTCAAAAAGTGCTCTGTAGAAAAACGAACACTGGTTTATGGTGAAAGTGTAAAACACATGAAACTTCCTTCTTTTGTCCCGAAAATTAAGGTTAAGTGGAAGTGAACTTGATATTCAAGAAATGGCACGTACAGAGATCCTGTGGCTGAAATGAATACAGTACACTTAAGGACCTGAAAGAACTTGAGGTCAGAGGAATGGGAAAACTAGTGCGAGAAAACTGAAGAAAAACACAGGCCAGACTACGCAAAAATTTTGCAAGCTGTGTTAAGCATTGTGACCTTTAGCCTAAAATTTAGAGGAGGCCACTAAAGGTGTATACGTGTGTGTTACGGCGGGAAGGGAATGCGATGATCAGGTTTACAGAGTGAAGTCTTGACGTATCACCCTAATGTCCATGAAAAATTGCCGTCCAGGAAAATGACTCAGAATTCCATGTGCTCGCCTAACTTCCTAGGCCTTGCCCTCTTACTGGCTCCTGTAGGCTCTACTGCCTACCTAATTAGATACCAATAAAAGAAGCAATAATGACAAATGCCCTCCTAAATGGGGGTCCCCACTGCCCAGCCCTTTATTTCACCACCAGTGGTTTTTAATGGCAAAGTCACCTTAAAGAACACAGAGTTTATCACTTTGAAACAGTGACTATCAAAATTTATCCTGGACAGTGTAAAACCAACCATGTAATGCTGATGACTAGTGTCACACATCTATTTCACATTTGAAGAAATGGCCACATGGCTCATTTGCTGTCAGTCATGATTTAGGATGAGGTCCTTGGCCATTACACAACAGCACGGAGGCACATGCAAGGCATGCAAATCATATGGGGCTGATGGGCCATGGGAAGGCCTGACCCGATACTATTTCTGTGGGACTGAAGTCATGAACTTGTCTATCAACACTCTAGATTCCAGGAAGGAAGAAGAGTCTTTAAAGCTAAAAATAACTCCACCTAAGCCTCCTGGAGTCCAAAGTGGGAATTTATAACAAGGTAGATTTGGGCTCAATGAGCAAGTGGCCTTTTCAGGTGAGCAGCATCCTCAGTCTCAGAAAGTAACACAAGGAACGTGGCCTATATTTCAGTTTATAAACGGGACACCTTAGACTTCTTCCGTGAGAAGTTAGAAGTGTAATCTTGTCACATGAGGGTGTTAGAAAGATGGAAGAGGAGGAGGGAAGAAGGTGGAAGGATGGGTAGAGAATAACCTCCCCAAAAAAGGATTAAGGACGGACCTCCCCACTCTGGCTCCAGTCTGCCACTGACTGTGAACCCCTGGATGAGGTATTTCTGTTCTCAACACCTCAAAACACCCTATCTGTAAGATGCAAGAACATCCACCTCAGAGTGCTATTAAAAAGAAAAAAGATCAAGTGACTAGCTAAGTCATCTCTTAAAAAAAAAAAAATCCCAAACAATAATCTCAAGTCAGCAATGACTCAGCAAAAAGTTGGAGTTTTTCCCAGCATGACGCTGGGTCTCTGAGGCCAAAATGTCAAAGAATTTTTAGTTCAAGAAATTGGAATTATAGATTCCCCAGCTCCTTCCTTTCTTGTGCTTCACAGACAGCACTAACCGGGAGAGCCAAAGAGTAGTGAGTAACTGAGTGAGTCAAGCATTGTGCCGGGGACACATCAGGATGAATCACAGCCCGGGGCTGTTTATCTCCAGTGGAAATGGAATTCCATTCTGGGGAATACAGGCACTCTGAGGATTCCAAAGAAGTCAGCTGACAGCCCCAGTTCCAAGCCTGTAAGTTCCTATGTGTGAAATTTGCTGTCAGGAAAGTGATACCCTCAGACTAATAGACTAACAAGTAGAGATGCAGCAGGACATTCCTGAGAAGGGTCAGAGATAGTATCACACAGGTCCTTTAAGGAGAAGGGAAATGATTTCCACTCTAATTGCCCAGGAAAACCCTCAGGTGAGGTCCCAGGCACAGTAACCAGCCGGCTTCGTGGCTCTGCAGCTCCTGCTGGGAGAAATACTCACAAGAAGTTAAGAGGGATGAGCTGAGGGGCAAAAGCCAACTGAATTGGGAGTTAGAGCAGGGGAAAGCAGGCACAGAAAACTTTTCCTTCCAGGCCTCCTCATCCTCACGCCCCACCCCCACCACGCCCCCTAGAAGAAAAGCAGCCGAACAGGTTCAGCTATAAATCTGTTTCCTTGCATCCAGCCACTCTGGCTGCTATTATTTATAACATTAATTTAATTAAAGTTCCCAGAGAGATAGATGGGGGTTTTTTTTTTCTCCCACAGTCGTGTAGAAAATCAGTTCTTTTCAACGACAACATCAGCACCACCGGTCTAACTAGGAAATGGATGTAGTATTTGCAATTCTTTTTCTTTTCCAATTAAAAAGTCTGGATGGTTCATGCATTTTTTATTCCCCTATGCTCTTTCCCAACAAGCAAAGCATAAAAGGAACAGAGATGAATATATAAACTTACATTCTTAAAAAAAAAAAATAGGGTTCCACCATACGTAGCGTTCTTTGACTTTTTATTTTCTCCCCTCGCTTTCCTTTTTACAGAATAGCCATACATATCCATCAAAAAGGACTGAGTAGAATTGTAACAATAGAGATGCAAGCTTCGATATTTTGTCCTCTGAGAAAACATTTATTTCCCCTGCAACCTATTTCCCCTTCCATTCATCCTGTAGAGACCCATGTCCACACAATACAATCACAGCTCAAGATGTGTCTGAAGACATGTAGATGAAATCACTATGAGCTGGAAATGAAGTCTTATTTTTCCTTTCTATTCTAATACATTGTGGGCCCCATGTATCCAATAACGTGCCTTCTCCTTAATCTACTCATGGCCTCAGGTAGCCAACCAACCACCAGATAAAGAGAAGACCCTATTGTATTTCTTTTTCATCCTTTTCATCTGCAATTTTGAAAGCCCAGGAGTGCAGATGGATGTGAGGAAATGCAGGCCACACTCTCATCATCCACTTCAATTAATCCTTTCACCTTCTACCTCTCTGCCGTTGAGGCCATGGTTAACCAAAAGCGTATTTAAACCCTTCAGAAGACAAGAGGAAAAGACAATGGTTTCTGAAAAGATAAAATTAGAAATAGGTTTGCTACTGATGTCATTAGAAGATAGGGCAAGTTAAACTTGGAACCCACTTAAGGAGGTTGGAATGAATAAGCTCCAGGGTACAGAGCATGAGTAGAAGTGTCAGGGGCTCAGCTAGAATGAGACGTCCAACACAGCGATGTCTAAACTGCCTTCACAACTAAGCAGCCACTCTACACTGCCGAAGAACCTACAAGTTTGAATGTATTATGCTAGCCATCTAGACCTTTAGATTCATTCTCTCCCATTATTTAAGTCTCTACAGCTTGGCAGCAGCAAAAGCTTTTTTTCATTCAGTATCCAGAGGTCATGTTATGTTTTTTTTATTATTATTGTTGTTGTTGTTTTAACCAGCACAGCTATTCATCATCTGCTGGGTACTGTGTACTGCTCTACCTTAGAGGTTATCAAGCTACCAGGGTCTCCCTGGCCAAGGCAGCCTGCACCCCCTAAAGGCTGTCCACTGTCACATGTCTAGAGTAGAGGACACTAAAGGAAAGAAACAATACATGGTGAAGAGAACAAGATGCCAACGTCCCTTAGATCCAAAAATGCACATTCAGCATCTACTCCAGCAAGGAGGGAGATAAGTGAGAGAAAAAAAATTGCTGGACATATAGGGTAAGTAGTCTTTACTCACCAGCACCACACTACACTGTCAACCTATCTATCCACTGAGATAATTGCAAGCCCCTCGTGGTCTACTTACAGAAGCAACCTTGTGACTATAGCAAGCTGGGTTGCTCTCCAGGGTCCTTAAGGCAAAAAAAAAAAAAGAAAGACAACACGTGCCCTAACTAAGCACTGTGATGAAATAGAATCAGAGAGGGGGGCCCAGCAGGGCAGAGGTGGAAGAAGACTTAAAAAGCATCTAGTCCCAGCCCTTCACTGCACACCTAGGGAGCTAAGGCCCAGGGGCAGTAGACGAATTTCCCAGGGTCATACAAATTTCACAATTTCTTTCAGCTCAAGTTTTCAGTCCAGACCATTTTTGTGCTAAAAAGCCAGATATTCAAAGCAGAGAAGCAAGTAGTATGTATCTTGTTTAGAAGATCTAGGAATTTTTAACACATTCGTTTCCTCATCCTTCACCTGGATTGGCATCTCCTCCCGAAAGCTGTGATAATTTTGGCTCATCAGTTGAGGAGGGGGAAGTAAATCTTTGACCCTCCTCTCTCACAGAAACAAAAAAGGAAAGAAGCCATGCCACATTTTCGAAGCCCTATCAGGATCAACAAAAGATCTTATTATATTGCAGGGGATGTTTCCTTCCCCATTCAGCCTCAGATACATATTTTGAAAGAGACTCTGCAATTGCATATTTTTACAGGGACTCAATGTACAAACCATGCACCATCGTGTTGCACCACCAACCATGGAACTAAAAAACTATTGGACAACCATGCCTGGGACTGGACAGTCAGAATAACTTCAGGGACCTGACTGACCTCAAATCCTACACTGCACCATGGATCCACATTACACACTAGGTTCTGACCCATGGGATTAAAGGTGAAAGTTTGACTCAATGGTATTCACTTCCAATGTTGATACTTCAACATCTCTTCTACATGATGGTCTATGTTTATAGTATTTCATGATGCTGTATGTTCATATAGTTGCTTGAAACTTTCTGAGCATTTTGCACACACTCTTACTCTATTCCTACACCAACCGTACTCCCATTTTACAGATGCAAGCACAATTTCTGGCAAAGGGAGAGAAGAAGGATGGGAGTACAAAAGGAAACGTCAAAGAATCTAAGACATAGATTTCCTGATATTACACTGCTGCATCATTGCATCATTGCATGTAAGTCACATTTTGTAAATGGCAAGACCAAGACAAAGGTCCAGCATTCATCTTAAGTGTAGGTGAAACCACAGAGCCCACATGCCTGGTCAGGTGCAGAACAGCTCTTCTCCCCTCTCTCACATGCCCTTCTCTGTCTTTTCCTGCAGGCTCCCTCAGTGCCAACTTGACAACACACTCACCCATACACATTATTCACTCACTGGCACTGTGATTGGCTTTGTAATGCTTACAAGATAAACCTCATTCCAAGCCGATCCTCACGTGACTGGTATGGAACCAGATCTCACAGTGGCAAAACTGTAAAGCTGCAGATATTGTCATGTATTTTCACCTGGGATGGTAAGAAACTGAGATGCTACCCCTCGTCCCCAGGAGCTCTCTCTTCTGTGATCTCCCAGACCTGATTTCCTCTACCAAGAATGCAAGTATGTACTGCCTTACATACCAAGCAACCCAGTATGTACTGCCTTACAACATCCCTTGTAATATTACCTAATTTATTACCTAAATTTACACATAGGTGTGTCCTATCTTCCCAGCTTGCTTGTCATCTCTTCCTGAACAGAGGATCTGGTGCTGCTGGGGTAGCTCTAGGACATGAAACACATGCTGGCTTCTCAATTTTAATTTTTTTTAGTTGAAGTTAGTCGATTTACAATGTTGTGTTAATGTCTGGTGTACAGCACAGTGATCCAGTTATATATATATATTATAATAATTATATATATATACATATATTTTATATATATATTCCTATCTTATTCTTTTTCACCATAGACTATTACAAGGTATTGAATATAGTTCCTGTGCTATACAACAGAACGTTGTTGATTTTATACACATAGTAGGTAATATCTACAAATCCTGAACTCTCAATTTATCCTTCCACGCCCTCTTTCCCCCTGGTAACCATACCTCGGTTTTCTGTCTATGAGACTGTTTTGTAAATAAGTTCATTTATGTCCTATTTTTAGATTCCACATAAGTGACATCACCAGTATTTTTCTTTCTCTTTCTGGCACACTACACTTAATGTGACAATCTTCAGGTCTATCATGTTGCTGCAAATGGCATTATTTTATTCTTTTATATGACTGAGTAGTATTCCATTGTATTATATACCACATCTTTATCCATTCATCTGTCAGCAGACATTTAGGTTGCTTCCATGTCTTGGCTCCTGTAAATAGTGCTGCTATGGACACTGGGGTGCATGGATCTTTTCAAATTAGAGTCTCCTCCAGATACATGCCCAGGAGTGGGATTGCTGGATCATATGATAAGTCCATTTTTAGTTTTCTGAGGAATTTCCATACTGTTTTCCAAAATGGCTGCACCAAACTTCATTCTCACCAACAGCATAGGGTTCCCTTTTCTCCACAGCCTCTGCAGCATGTATCATTTGTGGACTTTTTAATGCTGGTCATTCTGATTGATGTGAGAGGATACCTCATTGTAGTTTTGATTTGCATTTCTGAGATCAATTTTAATTTTGATGACAAGTTGTATGCATGTGTTTCTGTTTGTAAAGTGCATAATATGTCAATAGGGGAACCAGGAGGTTGAGAACCTTGGCCTGGCTCCTTTGGAAGCTGTGGCCTTTGATAGTCATCTCTTCATTTCCCCCTCCTTACTCTAGTGCAAATGATTGTATAAAAATCAATATAGTACATTACACATGTGGCTTAACTACCTTAAAGAATATGAAGTTTAATAAGATGATGCTTGTAATTACTTCAGGAGCTCTCTAGAAGGATGCCCTATCACCATATTTCATTTTGAAGAACCTAAGAGATATAAACAGATGCTCATATCCTGAAGTTACTCTGAAATATTTCAACAGAAACCTTGAATTACTGACTTGTTCAGTGATTTATAGTAAGTTTATTTTTCTGGTTCTGCATGCTCTCCAAAATCAGTTGTATGGAAAAATTGAATGGGCTATGCAGTGAATAAAGAGCATGTATTAAAAGTAAGATCTAAACGTGTTTACTATCTAGACCATAATCGAGTCGACTCTGCCAGAGTGACAACTGGGCTGCAGACGTGTGTGCATTCACACTGCATACCTGTGCAAGTGTGAGCAGATGAGGCAAGAGTTCAGAGCTCTGTTGCAATGTGACTGTGTAAGAGAAATTTTTCCAGCAGTGAGGCAAGAGGGGGTTGGATGAGTGTGGAGACCTATATGTTGCAGAAACTGGATGCATGTCCCATTTGAATGGAAAACATTCTTGAGTCCATTCCTCCACTGTCAATTCAAGACCAAGATGCTGGGAGTTGACTACTTTCAGTTCTCTCCACTGCACAGCTGCTACTATGAGTCGTCAAAGCCTCCTGCTCACAGGGCTTCCATCCAAGCCCTCGACTTTTCTGATATCAAAGGACTGGGGCTCATCACTGTGGGGGACCCTGGTGGCTTCAGAATATAAAATGACTGAATGAGTAAGCCCTGAACGTCCTGATGGCAAGAACTCCTATTTCTTTGCATCCCCACAGCCTGGCAGAGATCATCTGTCCAATACTTTCACTGGATGGATTGACTGAAAACTAAAAGTCACTAAATAAGGAGAAGAAAATTCCTTTTGTGGGGAAAGAACACTATGCACTGAATTCCAGACGTCAGCAGATTGTGGGCTTTAGTAAACAGGGACAGGCCACAGGGTGAGCAGAGAATGGAGCTGGAGAATTCAAGGAAGGTTAGTTCAGGCCTCGTTCTCGGCTTTGATGGCAACTATTAATACAAAGACAGCTAAAGGAAAACCTAAGGCAGTAGAGGTAATCAGGCTGGCCACCCAACTGAGTGGTTCCTTTCATGTTTCTGGCTTGAGGTAATCTGCTACCTGCACTTTGGGGTTTCTCACTAGGCCCAGCTGAACAGCTGAAGCAGGGAGAAAAGTGTGTCCCAGGAGCAAGCAGACAGTGTTCAACAACCCACTAAAGTAGCAGTCGCTTTTCCTGTGATCATTTGTGTAACTGGGTCTGAAAGGGCTCTGTTTCTCAGTTCTGAAAAAGGTAGAAAATTCTTCCACATTACAGTTCCTCGGAGCAATGGTATTGCCTGAGAAATCCCCGCTTCCTGATTTGAAGTATTTTTATGGTTCCTGAACCTTCTGCAGCATCTCTCTCCTGGGAAGCCTCCCTGGCATGGCTGTGACCTCACCTTGGGAAGGACATGAATTTCAGAGGTGCTGAGGAGGCAGGGGAAGACAAAGGTTTGGGAGTTGGATTCTGGGTCAAAGTCTGGGCTCTATGTTTTTTACGTTACATGACTGAGCTTGAGTGACTTACCTTCTCAGAGCCTTTCTAATTCCAGATCTGTAAAATGAGTCTAATGAAACCGCCCCACACGCCTGTCCTAGGAACTATCAAGCCTAGCACGTTACCCGGCCTGTGGTGGACGCTCAGTAATGTTAAGCCCCTTCCTTTACACCAATGCAATACATTCCGCTAGTAAGACTGCCAAGTCTCACCGAATGACTCCAAAGATCAGCAATCTAAGACGTGTGGGAGGAAAACACTAAAGAACAAACTGCTCACACTGAGTCGGGCTGTTGCCTCCCCTCCTGTTCCAACACTCCCCACTGTTGGGCTGAATAGCCTAGTGGTTAGAGCAGGCAGTCAGGAGTCAGTCTTGGGTCCAAATCCTGGCACTGCCACTTATCAACAGCAGGATTGCAGAGACCGAAGGTAACTTCAGTTCCATCATTTTAAAATGAGAAAAACAACAGCATGCGTGATGAATTAATCTACGTAAAGCACTGAGTGCTGGCACTAGCACAGCCAACAGCCAATAAATGTTATCTACCTCATCACCATTTATCATCCACCCAGCAGAACTCTAGTGGGTGACGGGCTGAGAAAAAGATAAGATAGTATAACTTTAAGGGTAAAAGGGGTCAAAAAGAACCTTGGTGGTATGAAATGCACAGCTTAGAGAATAAAAATCAGCCTTTCTGAAATCCGCTGCCTGTGAGGGTCGCCTAGCTAGAGAAGTAGTAGACCGGCATCTTGATAAATGGACTGGGGTTTGGCCATTCTAAAATCAGCCGGTGCCGGCTGGGAAGAAACTTGTGAAGGAGCTAAGGCTGCTTTGTGCACTAGACACTAACCTCGCCTTCAACTTTTCCTCCTCCTCCCTGGGGCTCTGCTTCAGGTACTTGATTTCTCAGGGTCCCTCATTTATTCACTGTAGCCCAGCTGGTCCTCCAGCCTCCCCACCACCACCACTATCTAAATCAGTGATTTTGAAACACCAGTCCATGCACCAAAGCTGGACTGCCTATGTAAGAACTACACCAAATATTTACACAATGGAATACTACTCAGCCATAAAAAATAGTAAAATAATGTCATTTGTTGCAACATGGATGGACATGGACATGGTCATTCTAAGTGAAGTAAGCCAGAAAGAGAATGAAAAATACCGTATGATATCACTTATATGTGGAATCTAAAAACAAAGGAAAAAAAGACACACATGAACTTACTTACAAAACAGAAACAGACTCCCAGACAAACTTATGGTTACTGGAAGGGAAAGGAGATGGGAAGGGATAAATTGAGAATTTGAGATTTGCAAATACTAACTACTATATATAAAACGGATAAATAAGTTTCTACTGTACAGCACAGGGAACTATATTCAATATCTTGTAGTAACCTATAATGAAAAAGAATATGAAAACAAATATGTATGTATACATATGACTGAACTATTGTGCTGTACATCAGAAACTGACACAACATTGTAAAATGACTATTTCAATAAAAAAGAAAGAACAACAACAAAAGAACTACACCGAGAGCTTATGAAGAATATAGCTGCTCGGGTTCACCCACCAGGTCAGAGATGGCCTTTGGTTACCGTTCTGTTTTGTTTTTTAAATAGATTCCTCAATAATTCTTCAATGTAGTCAGGTTTGGGAGCTCTGTTTCTAGACTTTTCCTACATCAAAATCCAAATTTACCTCTCGTATGGCCCAGTGGTTGTGGACCTCTCTTTCCCTGATCTATCTAAAAAACTCCCTTGCGTTGGGTCCATGAATCATTAACTGGTGACAACTTTGTTTTCCCTTCAAGAGCTTACATAAAGGATAACATTATGCCATGAACTAAAGTATGAACAATGCCAAGAGAAAGGAAGGAAACCTTAGAATCCCTCCACTCCATTCTTTATAAATGAGGCTGACCCTCAAGTATACATACTTTGGGTTCCAGCTCTCCCATTCTCTCCCTACTTGGTAAAGAAGCTGGAAGTACATACAGATAAAGTTTGGAGACAAAGAAGCACCACAGATGTGCAGAATCAATAGTAATAACAGTAACCACCACCACCCACCCTGCACTGAGTCCCCAAGGCCAAGCACCACCCCAAAGCACTTTACGTAAATGATCTTATGTAACATTCTCATCTATGGGTATGTATTAGTATCACTATGCCCAGTCCACAAATTTAAAAACTGAGGTGCAAAGAAATTAACTTGCCCAAATTTACACAGCTAACAACTATTTCATGGGGACCAGAGAATTTGTGATGGCAGGGGATGTTCAGTTAGCAGAGACACACCCTCTTCTCTTTTCCCTTGTCTCTAGAGAGAAGAATATTGGAAAATAGGCTTTTGAAAAGAGGAAGCAAAAAAAACATACAGCAATAAACAGCAGTGTCTCCAAGACTTTTCAGTTGGGAATTACTAAACTAAGGCTTTGAGGCTTCTTTCTGACCTGTGCATAGGAGGACATGCAGGACCCTTCTGCTCTCCCATTTGGGCAGCATATGGGTTGTGGGCGGTGGGGAACAAAAGTGCTACCTGACAGGCCACTTTAGTTGTAGACAATTGAGAGCGCCTATGAATTCTTGAAGGCAGAAGCGGAGATGGTGGCTGAGGGCTGGCTTTGTCCCGGATGCCCAGCCCAGGACTGCAAGGTAAAAAGGAGCCTGTAGTTCCTATGGAAACTTTGCCCAGGCACACACATTAAACCTGGTTGAAGCCACAACTTTTCAGAAAATCCAGAAAGCATCTTAAATAGATGACATCAAAATAGACCAAGACTCACTTCAAGATGGCAGAATTTTCCTTAAGCCTGACACCAATTTCTTTTCTTTGCCCTTCCAGGTCCTCTTCTCAAAGAGACTGCAGAGCTGGAGTGGCCAGCACATTGAAGTATCTCTTCATCAGAAATGTAGTCTGGAGCTGACTGACCTTAGATTATGCTTTGCCCTATTGGGTGTTGGAAGGGAGGCTGTCCCCAACATGCCTGTTCTTTATCCTGGGCCCCAGAGAACAAGTCCTGTGGCTGATCATTTCAACTTTGACAGTATCATTAATGAGAACCAACAATTCATGGGTATCTTTCTATGCAAAAAATTCTCTATAATAGGTCTCAGATCGTTAACCATAAGGACTTTCAGTGGGTTCTGGAGAAAACAAAACATTCCCCTTGACCACCATTATCAAGCTGTCCAACCACAAGTAACCCAGTAGAGACCAACAGTGTCTTTTCTTCAGGCTGGCAGTAAACCTCCCCCCAGTGACAGACATGGGAGACAGTATCTCCTTCCTACCCCAACCCACAAACTCTGTGAAACCCCCCCAACTTCACAAGTAGTCCTGCCATCTTCTGACAGGCAGGAAGGCTCATTCCTCTGCAGAGAATAAATGGCATCAATTCCAAAAGATCCAAAGAACAGCCTCTTTAAGAGGTTTCCCTTTGGAAAAAAATATTTAAGCAAAGCTGTGCTTGATGAAGTGAAATAGAATTAGCCGCTCTGGTAGCACAGGCTTCTCAGATTCATTCTAAGGTAGACTGGCTCATTCGCTTCCAAGTGGAACGAACCCAACAACAATATATCACAGTTAACTGTGATCACAGCTCCATGGAATTCCAGCCGGTGCCTGGAGTACACTGAGGTGCACTCAATATTCCCCAATCTGTAATCAACCTTTTGCAAATTTTTTCCTAATCACTGGTTATGGTTTCATTTTAATGAACTGTTTTCTTAGCATATCACAGCTGGTCATTTCAGCACGCCTAATGGCCCATTCGGTAGGTTAAATTACAATTAGGGTCCCTTGGTTTTTTGTTTCCCAGCAAGGCTTGAAGGGGGTTGGTTTTTTTCTCTTCCCCACGGCTCGATTTCAAGGACAGAATCACAAAAGATCAAAGGCAAACACATACCTGTTGCAGTCGACATGGAGCAGGAGGTGAGAAGCACTGACCGACAGTGCGACCTTGTGCCACTGCCCGTCAGCCATCCGGTAGGGAAGTGCCTCGGTCCTGGGCTTCCCGCTGTGTATGTAGTGATAGCGAATCTCATCCCTCAGACCACTGCTCTCCAGTTCGAAATAGCTGTAGGTGAAGTAACAGAAGTTTGTTTTGTTTCGCTCTTGGATCTCACGCTCATCATCAATCCTCGTTACTTACTACCAGGTCTCTCAGAATCTAAACTTAGCTAAACATGACACAAAGAACCACAACCCCAAATCAATCGTACGGTATGGAACCCAATTCCTCTATTGTCAGAGCCCTCATGGTAGAGCCTGAGCCCCCGAAATGGCAATGGATTCACTGCTGGGAGGTGACAGGCCACAGGCCAATTAGCAAAGCTTGGTGCTGGGTCCCGTAAGTACTTAAAAGTATAGCTCAGAGCCTTCTTTTCTATTGTCTAAAAAAAGGCCATTCATGTGGAATGGATTTATTGATATTTTTTATTATTGCCATTTTTACCTTTTCAAAAATTAAAGGGTAGGGGATATAGAGCTCAGTGGTAGAACACGTGCTTGGCATACACGAAGTCCTGGGTTTAATCCTCAGTGCCTCCGTAAAGGGGAAAAAGAAATGAAAGGAAAATGGAAGTCATGGTAAACGCTGGGGATTGAAATAAACTGTCAGGGAAGAGATTAGTAAGATTTTCGGTTTGTTTTTTTCCTTTGATTTTTTACTTCCTCCTGGACAAAAAGGTTTAAGTGGACAAGTCCTAGGTAATGAGGAGGGGAGGAAAGTTTGAAGCTACTCACATACGTAACCTGTATTTCAAATTTTCATGGAATGAAACATGCAACTGGGTTTTTCTTTCCCCAGATGGTTATCGTATTTTCCAGATCAATGAGGAACTCTTAGCACAACCACTGCAGTCTACACTTCAGTCATAAAAGGCAGCAGGCAGCTTTGGGGCTCCCCTCAGTCACACCAGGGCTAACACTCTCACAGGTGGCAGACCTACGTAGACGCCTATGCTTCCCTTCTGAAATGTGTCACCATGGTCGCCATCAGCACGGCCCAATCTCACTGCCAGGCATTTGACATATGCTATCTAATTTATCCCCCACAAAAACCTCTAAGACTCATATTATCCCTTTTTAAACATGAAAAAAACCTCAGTCTGGAATTAAATAACACACCCAAGACAGGATTTAAACTCGGGTCTAGATTGAACAGCCTATGTGGCCTTTCTACCAGTTTGGTGCCTCAACTAGCGCCATCTCCCAGCAAGTCATTCACACAGTCAGCTCAAGAACTACCCGCCCATACAGGTAACCAAGTTCAATCCCAAGATTTGTATGAATCTACTCCTCCTCTTTTTATCCACTGAGTTGGCCTAACCCCACCAGCCCAAGCGTCCTTAATCTAGGACATAAAATGCCTCTTTCATGAGGACTGAGATAAATATATCAGACTCAGCCTCTGCTATGCATGACTTCCAAATCTCACACCACACGTGAGAACAAATGCATGTTTCTTGCTCATCTTTCACAGGGATCTTCCCAAGAGAGCACTGCAGGGGAAGCAAAGTCAAGACCAGCCTCTGACCCATCTTATTTGCGCTAGACAAAGAATCACGCCCAAAATTATAAATTCAAAAGGTTACTTATACTGATGCATCTGGCTCCTGGGCCCAGCTACCTACTTATTAGTAATAGTAAATGTAATACATATTTTCTAAGACTGCAAAGGAGAAAAATCCCTTAAATAAGAAGGCATTCATTTTAAGAGAATTCTCCCATTTTTTCCTAACAGCTAGAACATTGGAAGAATCAAACAATCAGAACTTAAAAGCTCAGAAAGACCTTGGAGATCATCTAATCATTAATTAATTTATTCAATGTGTCATTACTGAACACACAGTAAAAGACTAAAATGGGATTTCAAATATAGACCCTGTTCTCAAGATGCTTTCAAAGTAGCAGAAAAGGAAAATATCTGCCCCTCCCCTACAAAAAGCTTGAAACTGGTCTAAGAGAAACAACTGGGAGGCAAGGGGATCGCTCATGAGTGACTGCCATGTGCTAGAAATGGTCCAAGTGCTTTCATAAACATCTCATTTCATTTCTTCAAGGTAAATACTATCACTGTTTTACAGTTGCGTTCACATGTGTTCAGACATAGAAAGCACCTTGCCTAAGACCACACAGCTCCTGTATGGAAAAGCATGATTTGATATTTGAGAATTTACCAAGATTAACACATCTGAGAACCCTCTCAATCACTATACTTTGACTAATATAAGCTACTGCTGGAGAAGGGACATGAACTTGAAAGGACCTCAATCAATGACAATCAAAAATATTCAGAGATAACTTGAATCATAAAAAGGGGGGGGGCATATACACTTAACCAAATTTACTGATTATTCCAGGGTTATGACCTCACTGAGCAAGTGTACAACATACCATAAACAGAACTTTTGCAGATCACTTTACAGTGCATTGGAGTAAGTGGTCACCTTGAAGCAACCACAAATACACAACTGTAAGAAAAGAAATCTGCCCTAATGTTAGGTAAAGGGATACTTGTGTCATGGAGTAAAGTTTCTGACAGTATCAGGCACATATACCAGAAGTTCTGTATCTCAAACAAGTTGGATGAAAGTCAAGGTATTATTTTTTTAAGTTAGGTAACTGCAGAAGTGACCCTAGAGAGAGAAAAATAAGGGAGAAAAAAGAATAGGGAGAAAAATAAGACAGTACCTCCAGGCAGACAGATGGGAGGCTTAGTCCTGAGGACAGCTCGGAGGAGGTGGTCCCTTGGCCTGAAGGCGTTTGACTGTAGCCTGGAGGGGAGACTCACGATTTGCAGTAGCATCTCATTACTCAAAGTATGGTCCACCAACCCGCAGCATCTGTACACGTGCAGAATCTGGGGCCCAACCAAGGCCTACTTGAACCGGAATCTGCATTTTAGTAAGACCCACAGATGATTCATGTGCACAAAGAAGCTGAGGCAGTGCTGGAGGAGAATACACCACGTGTGGCTCTACTTCCTGGCCAAGGTCATGGTGAGGAAGCGGAGGTCTGACACTAGGGGTAAGTGAGTAACAGCCACATGGGGCCTGCAGGGAAAAGCAGCACACCGGAAGTGGCGGTAAGCCCGTGTGTGAGCGCTCTGCCCTGACCAGTCCTCTCCCTTCAGGCCTCAAGTGCTTTAGGGTCTTCCTGGGACTTTGTGGGAGGGGGCACGTGTGGGTAATAAAGTCACCAGCCAGACTGTGTGAGCAGCATTTCTGGCCTCAGCCTGGGACCTCAGCCAAATGTGCTGTTCCGATGAACAGTCTGGCTCCCAGAAAAGCCTGTTCCTACTGCCAATGTTTGAAAACAATAATGATATTCACTACAAAGTTTTCTCTTTCAGACCAAGCATCCCCAGTTCTTTCCTTTACATATGTGTCCCCCCCACCTAGACTATGACACCTTCCTGGTCAAGGACTATGCCTTTCCAGATCCTTTCCCAAGTTGGTCACCGTGCTCTAGGTATGGTAAAATGAATCCGTTTCCCCCTGAAATACAGTATCCAGGAATAAAGATGACTCCCCTGGGCTGAGCACAACTATGAGTGCATCCTAATGCCTGCACCACTTCCAAACATCTAACTCTGCAAATCCTTTGACACAAAACACCGCAAGGGTAAATCTCTCCCACCCTGTACTTACATAGCTCAATTTTTTTTAAACCTACACCCATACTTAAGTGCTAGACAGACGCTATTCATAATTAACGTAATTCTCCAAAGCCCACACTTGGGTATTGTTTCTAATACCACAAACTGAAGTCAGATTTCACAAGACTACCTGAATCCTATGCTACACTGGGAAATAAAACCCAGGAACAATTCCAAATAGCATAGGTAGACCAAGATCAACCAAATTATTTTTATTAAAATGTTTGTCGTTTTCCTAATAACTTATAACAAGGAATCCATTTTTTGAGAATGCAGACAGACAGGTAGGATGGTTATGCACTCAAAGTGTTAACATGGTTACTACCAGGTGAATGTGCTTCTTCCATATTCTAGGTTGAGAAAAGCAAAAGTTAATTTTAAATGGTATCCAGGACTAATTCATTGGTCAAAGACAGAAGTTTTCAAGGAAAACTCTCTTTTCCAGCAATTCCAACAGGACATATACTGAGTATCTGGAGAAACCTCTCATACCCCGAGGAGCTCCAGCGCTAGGGTAGCACCTGCTTATGTTCCAGCAGTGGCCTCTCTGGGCCCCTGAAGAAACAGTCGCCTCACAGAAGTCTGGGTGGGGAGGTCAAGGCCAAATGGATTTGGGAAACAAGGCCACTCCTACCCGGGCAGGATTATCAGGACAGGGAAAAAGCCAGGCAGGCCCCTAGCTCCTTTCTGTAAGGGGAAACAGACCACCATGGGCAGAGGAAGCACGTGGGTAAATCAGTCCTCCAAATCCTGAAAAAATACCAAAGATGATTTAAAAAAAAAAAATCAGTTTCTTAGCATAGTGCCTAGAATTCTGCAGGACCTCGGGAAGGATTAACTCTACTTTTAACAACATAGTTAATGCTTGTTCAGTAACAGCCTGTACTTACGGTGCTTATTGCCAGGGGATGACTGCAGGCCTTTCCATTTCATATCAAAATAACCCCTGCCACACCCCATGAGATACCTACTGGTGGTTCGCTTTCACAGACACTTCCACAGCGCTACGTGCCAGGCACTAGTCTGTAAACATTCACTCGTGGAATTGTCACTGCAGCCTTCAATATTCCCAGCAATCACCATCCCCGTTTTTCAGGAGATGGAACCAAGACACAGAGAGATTAAGTAACTTTCCCAAGGCTACACAGCTAGGTCAGAGCAGAACTAGGATTCCAACAAGAATAGTCTGGCTCCAGATTCCCGCTTTATGCAGCATACCGAGTCCATACTACCACTGCCTTATTTTACAAAAAAGAAATTTAAGGTTTGGTGCTCAAACAGCTATAGGTGATAGAACTATGACTTCAACTTAGAATCTGGCAGACACCATGGGGATGTTCCCACTGGCAACATCCCACTACCTTCTCCCATGGAAGATGGTTCAAATATATTACCTCAAATGCTGCCAGTCATCTTAAATGATAGTTATTAAATTCATATTGTGAGCATGAAAACTGGGGCTCTGATTGATAAAATGCCTTGCCCAAAGTCACATAACTCCTAAGACTGAAATCTAGATCTGCTGAAATCCAGAATCCATGTTCTTTCCACCACACTGTACTTACTCCCCTCCAGATACAGTGGCATGGCCACACCAGGGTCAGAGGGCAAGAGAGTTCAGGTGAATTCAGGGAGCCCCCATCCCTGGTCCCCACCATGCCCCGTGCTACCATGGCATCCCCCTGCCGACTCAAGTACAATCCCCAATTCCTCATGCCGTGATAAAACCGCCACCACGGAGAGGAATGCTATAGCCATTCATGTAGGGGCTCTTTCCCCTCTCCCAACCCTTTGCTCCCACTGCTGGGGTAAATGAAGAGAAGCCAAAACCACCAGGAAGGTATACTGTGTCCTACCTCAGGCCACGGGTCACAAGGACTATGTGGACTGAAACGAAGCAAGGGCACCATTTTTAACTTAATAGCAGCACAAAGAACACTGGCCCAAGGATACGGAGACCTGATTTCAACCTTAAATCTGCTAGAGACAAACCATGTCATCTTTGGCAAATGTGTCCCTGCCTCTCTGTGCCTCAGTTTCTCCTGTCTGTTAAATAATGTCATTAACTCTGATCCACGGGCCCTAGGAGCCCTTGCAAGGGACTCAGGGTCTACGGCAGAGGAAAAGGATGAGGATGCAACCTCTTAACCAGAGCAGCTTCACTCTTATCTGTTACATAAATTGGAACTTCCCCTAAGATTTCATTTGGATGAAAGCAATGCATGCCCAAAAACAGTCTTAAATCAATAAACCAGATAATCTTTAATACTCTCAGGTCTCAATTCCTGCCATTCATAAACTACTTTGCAAACTGATAAACTATTCGGAAACTGAAGAGCTGGTCAGTTTGTTTCATTCTACCCTTGACATTTCTGGCAATGTTGAGGCTCCTGGATCCTTAACAGCCTGGAGGAGAGAGGAGGAGATGACAGATGTAGCAGACGTAACTAATATTCACACCACACCCTTCTCCCTGGGCTGTGTTTCCCAGTGCCCTTGCCTCGGGGGTGAGGGGGGTCATAAAATCCACCGTCACCAACGAAACCTGAGCCAAGGTGATGTGCATGACCGAGGTGAGGCGGTTCAGAGAGGGATGTCTCATCCACACCAGCTGCAGAGGCGCTGACAGAGCACTTAATGGGTGATGGTGTCTTTAGATGGAATAAGCCTGGGTCCTCAAATAACTGCACTGAACAGGGACACCACTCCTCACACAGACTAACACTACGCTCAGACTGAACAAACATAAAACTTTACTGATAACATCCTGAGATTCAGAGGTTATTTGACTACCTTGACTCATTAATAAGAAGTACAGGAGCACGAAATGAGGAAAGACAAAAAACCAAAAAGTAACCATGGACACGAAGCCATTGCTAGACTGTAAACAGTGATGGTAGGAGGCATGAAGACAGTCATCTTCAGTCCTGTCTGTGACAGATCACCTGCACTGTATGGCCTAATATTCTGCTTGGCAAACTGTATTTTCCAAAAGTACCCACGATGACATCGCCCATCTCATGTGCTCTTCTACAGTGTGACTTTGACATGCTTCCAATTGGACACAGGGATCTATATCCCCTCCCCTTGAGTATAGATGGGCTTGTCAGTGCTCTAAGGGCAAAAGTGATGCCTGGTGACTTCCACGATGGATTATAAAACATGATGCACTTTCTATCTTTCTTGCCAGAACTCTTGAGCTTGAAGACCTGAGTCACTGTGAAAGAAGTGTGACCACCCTGAGGCCATCATGCTTTAAGGAAGCTCAGACCACACTGGGGAGATTACAGAGAGGTACTTTGGTTAACACCCCCAACTACCAGATCCCACCCAACCACCAGGATAAACACCAGATGTATCAGGTGGAAACACCTCCAGATGGCTTCCCCAGCTGTCCCTTCCTCCTAGCTGAAGGCACAAACTTTGTGGAATAGAGACAAAGCCATCCTTCTCTGGACACTGTACAAATTCCTGACCCACAAAATCTGTAAGTTTAGGGGTAATTTGTTACCAAAACTGGCAACTGGAACACTCTAACTTCAGGTACACAGGTTTTATGTTTTAAAATTGAAACTATCATTTAGGTATGTCCCTGCTAAATGCCTGGGGCCACTGGCCAGATGATCAAATCTCAAAGGGCCAATTTTCTGCTTACAGCCCCACAGACTTGTAACTATGCATCTTCTTCTAACACCAAAAATGGAATTCTGCCCAGAAAATGCAACTGAAATATCAATAAATCCTGTCTTTTAAAATGCATGGTTTTCACTAGCTATTTTAAGAAATAAATACTGAAAGACTGCATTAGTATCTTTCTCACGAACCCCTTATTTTTCTTGCATCAAGTCCCAACATTTTGGCCTCAAATTTCACGTTCAGTGAAACACAAGTAGCCACCTCAGTGGTCCTTTTATAAATCAGGATCTGCTGTGGGTTCTAGTCCCAGAGTTCTCTTCCGGTCTACAGAGCTATCTGACACGTTGCAGGGAAGTCCTGATTTACCTGGACAAGCTGCCATTACTCCCAACTTCTGTCTCCTTTATTCAGAGCAATGTGTGTAGCAGAGAGAATAGAAACACCAACAAAAGAAGTGCCTAGCATTTGACAGGCGTCACAGTCCAGCCAATTTGTGCTCAATCCCTGCCTCCACCATGTAAACCCTGTGTGACTGAGGACAAGATGCATTTGTCTAAGCCTTCTTTTCTTCATCTAGTAAAAAACAACATCTACCCTGCCACACATTTTTTAAGGAAAAAATGAACATGTGGAGTCATCTTTCCAAGTGCCTCGTGTCCACCAGATTATGACTCCCCTTCCTTATTCCTTTCGGCACACGTGGAAACGAAGAGCCCCAGAGAAGCATAACGCTGACGAAAGAGTCCGCACCCTGCCTTCCGTAAGAACGTTTCTCAGACTTCCCCTTCCCCTTGTTTAGACTTGACCTTGTGATTTTATTTGCTGTTTTAAACGTACATATTAGTTCTGTACTCGATCCTCTTAGCCAACATCTAGCAGGAGATTCGTGGTGACAACTATTACAAACTGCTGGCACCATTAAAAATAGAACATTCACTGCTGAGTGAAATGTAAAAATAAGGTTCTTTCACATCTATTCACAACAGTCTTAAAAAGCACAGGAGTAAGCATACAATTCTTGCTGAAGTAAAAGCTGGCTTCTAACTTTCCCAGATACTGAGAACCAGGAAAGACGACATGGAACTTTAAAAAGATAAAAATCTGTTAATTTTTTTTTAATTTTTAATTGAGAGAAGAAACTTAAAAGCAACTAACTAGTTTGCTAGAACAAAAGGGAGAATGATTACTCGCAGTTGACTGTCAAGACCTCCACACACAGTCAAATATAAGTATTTATTAAGCAATCATGCCCAAGGCATGGAGCTTAGAATCACACAACTGTATCTTATCTAAGACTAAGCTTCTAGTTCCAGATCTCCAGGAACTCAAAATTAAGATGTTTCTAAATATCAAGATTTAAGAAAGAGAAACCAAAATAGTTGTCGCAATAGCCAACACATAGATAGTACTTCCTATACTTCTAAGATTTTTCTAAAGACTTTAAGAGAAGGAGTACTGTTATTTCCAAGCAAGAAATACAGTCTTCAGTTTTCTTTATTAATTTTTTCAATTTTCATGGTTCAAAAATTAACCTCTTTCAAGATACTCAATGAAGAATTTCCCTCCCATCCTATACTTCATCTTACCAGCACCAAATATCCCTCATAGGCAGCTGCTGCTAACAGATTCCTGTGCACCCTTCCAACGTTTATAAATAATTTTTAAATAGATTTTCAGAAAAACTGCAAAGATATCAGAGTTCGTATACACCTCATAGTCAGTTTCTCCTATTAATGTCTTATGTCCGTAGAGTAGGTACAGTTATCAGAATTAATGAACCATATTGATACATGAGTATTAACTAAAGTCAATACTTTAGTCAGATCGCCTTAGTTTTTACCTAATACCCTTTTTTCTGCTCCATGATCCCATCCAGGATGCTACATTAGATGTCTTTTAGCTCTGACAATTCAGACTTGCCTTATGACTTTGAGGATTTTGAGAAGTACTGATGAGATATTTTGTAGAATTTCCTCCAGTTGGGATGTGCCTAATGTTTTTCTCATGCTTCGCCTTGGGTTTGGTTTTTAGAAGGCAAGCCACAAAGGTAAAGTATAATTCTCATAACATGTCAAAGATACATACTATCAACAAGCCTCACTCCTACTGACGTTAATATTGCTGTTAACCTACCTGGCTGAGGTAGTGTCTGTGGGGTTTCTCAACTGTAAAGTTAGTCCTCCCCCCCTCCCTTTCCATACTGCGTTCTTTGAAAGGAATTCCCTATGTGCAGTCCACGTATGAGTTGGGAGTTACGCCCCACCTTCTTGAGGCTGAAGTAGCTACATGCATTATTTGGAATTCTACTGCAAGGGAGGTCTATTCTCTCCATCTATTTATTCAATCATTTATTTCCAATAGTATGTACTCAAGAGTATCATTTTATACTTTGGATTATTATCCAATATTAATTTATTTTGTCCTTAATTTTTTCCAGCTTTGGAAATTTTCCATTCCCAAATTTGGAAACTTCCATTGGAAGTTTTTTTCAGTTACCTCCTATGTCCCTTTAACATATTCCCGTTATTTGTGGTTTCTTGATTTTATTTGTTTTGAGCTCTTCCTTAGTTTCTGCTACTACAAGATGCTCAAGGTGTATCTTATGTATTTTCTGGCCCAGTCCTAAAAATCAGCCATTTCTCCAAGGAGACCTGGTTGTTTTTTACTGGACAATGGTTTTAGAACCCAAGATCTGAGCTCTCAGTGTGCTCATTGCTACTGGGGTATTGTTGCTTTTAGGCCCTCTGTGCTTATAGAAGAAATTTATGTGGTAAAATACAGATATATTTATATAATATAAATATATAAAATGTTTCTAGATCTGTACCCAAATTAACCTAAAAATCTTATACTGATGTCTTAAACTCTAATCCATCACCATGTGGGATCATTCTAGTCTCTTCCCCATACTTACCTGGAACCTCCCACAATCCACCATCCATTTAGTTGTTCACTTCTAATATACATGTGTAGTGATTTTAGAATTGTTAACTCACACCCTCATGTAAACAACTTAAACTAGAGTGAAATACCTGCATACAGCTCCTCTTGCCTCTACTCTTGCAGACTCCACTTGTTTCCAAAGTTACTAAGGTCAGTAACTTTTCCTCCAACTTCCTTTTTACTGAGGTTGTTCCACACATTTGTAACACAGTAAGAATGTTAAGTCACATTCTGCATTCCATTCTGGGACCCCCTGATCTCTTACACAGTATTTTTAAATATGCATACATCAAGGTTCACTCTTTGTACTTACAAATTTCTGTGAGTTTTGACAAATGCATAGTGTCATGTGTCTACCATTAGAGTATCATACACAATACTTCCATTGCCTGAAAAAATACTGATCTTTACCTATTCAACCTTCAAATCCCTGGAAGTCACTAATCTGTTTATCACTTCTATATTTTTGCCTTTTCCAGGATGTCATGTAAATCAAATCATACAGTATGTAGACTTTTCAGACTAGATTCCTTTACTGGGAATATTATATATGCATTTAAGATTAATTCGTATCTTTGCATGACTTCATTCCTATTTTAGCACTGCAGAGTATCCCATAGTATAGGTGTGCCACAGTTAAGTTATTCATTCACCTATTGAAGGATATTCGGGTTACTTCTTCTTTTAGGTGATAATGAATAAAGCAGCTTAATAACATTTGTGTGCAGGTTTCTTTGTGCAAAAATAGGTTTTCAAATCAACTGGGTTAAGTACCTAGGAGTGTGACTGCTGGATTGCTGAATTGTATAGCAAGACTATGTTTACAACCTTTGTAAGATATTATCAAACTGTCTTCCAAAGTGGCTGTACTACGTTGCATTCCTATCAGCAATGAGAGTTCCTGTTGCTATACATCCTCATCAGCAATTGGTGTTGTCAGGTTTTTTTTCTTTTAAACATTCTAATCAGTGTGTAATGGCATCTCGTTCAACTTGGATTTCCCTAGTGACAAATTATGTTGAGCATTTTTTATATACTTATTTGTCATTTATATATCTTCTGTAATGAGGTATCTGTTCAGATATTTGGCCCATTTTTTAACTGGGTTGTTTACTTATGGTTCAGTTTTAAGAATTCTTCATATATTTTGGACACAAATCCTTTAACAAATGTTTTGCAACTATTTCTCCTATTCTTTGACTTGTTTTTTCATTCTCTTAGTATGATATTTTGCAGAGCACAAGGGTTTTGTTTTAGTAAAGTTCAATTTACCAATTTTTTTCTTTCATAGATCATACACTTGATGCAGTATATAAAGACTCATCACCAAAACCAAGGTCATGTAAACTTTTTCTTCTATGTTTTCTTCTGTAAATTTTACAGTATTGCATTTCACATTAAGGTCCATGATCCATTTTGAGTTAATTTTTGTGAAAGGGGTGGGTAAGGTCTTTGTCTTTTTTTTTTTTTTTTTTTTTTTTTTTTGGCATAAGGACGTCCACTTGTGTTAGCTTCATCTGATAAAGACTGTTCTGTCCACCTGTCTGAGGAAGAAATGTGTGGCACTCCCAGGCAACAGAGAAAGAACAGGTGTGAGATGGGATTGAGGACGTGTGCAAAGCGGACAGCAACCAAAAGGGTAAACTGGGGATAGATTCATAGACCCAACCTCTGACATCTAGCCCTTGTCCTATGCCCTAGTGGTTCTCAAACCACTTCCTGTATGACAAACGGACAGGTGATGTTCACGGGCATGAAACACTCCCACAGGTGTCCATTTCTGGTACATACCTGTAACTCTAGTCCTTTCTCTCTCCTCTCAGAAAGCACATCAAATCAGTGGCTCTCATGTACCCCTACCCCATTCTATTATGTCAGGGTACTTTTTAACATAAATGAATTACAAATTTTTTATCTCCAATCTAGACCTGTCTTCTAAGCTATGCACTTATATAACCAATTGTCTACTCAACAACTTCACCTGGATCCTTCAAATTCAGTAAGCTCAAGACATAACTCCTGCTCCAGCAGAAGAGACAGACCTTAAAATAAGGAGAAAAAGTGAAGAGTCTGTAAGTTTAAAAAAAAAATGGGCAGGGACCCTAGCACATGGGTTCTTGAAGACTATGTTTAAGGTGAGAAGTCATTGATGTATTTTAAGCTTCAGAGTGGGGAATGGTTGACAGGATTAATGAGTTCTCATTGATCTTGTGCATGCCCAGTTCCTTCTCTGCACAGCAACCTTCTTTCAAGTCTTTGATCATACCATGTTCCCTCCCTCCACAAGGTATTTGCACATTCTGCCCTTGTTATCTGAACACTCTTACTCCCATTCTTTACCTAGTTAACTTCTACGCAACTTCTCCTCTCACCTTAAATGCCATCACCCAAGAAGACCTCACTGATATGCACTCTCTACCAGGATTTTTCATGAGACTATTTTCCTTTCCTTCACAGTATTCACTTGTTTCTACTTATATCTTTTTCTCATTATTTCATTAAGATCTGTCTCTCCCATTGGACTTCAAGCTCTATAAACACACAGACTATGTATGTATTCATTCTTTATTGCATCTTCAGAGCCTGGCATAGAGTCTAGCATAGTATAAAGACTTAATATTTTTGAAGTAAATTAATGAATATATTAGTAAGTCTCTGGTTTTTATTAACATTAATAAATTACATATGGCACATCTCAGAGCTGACTGTGATATATCAAACTGCTTTGACATTAAAGTTGAGAATCACTGTTGTAGAAAATAAAAGTTCCTTGTCAAGGAGGTACTATACTAAAAGTACCATTTAAATGATAATACTGTTCATAATAATTGCTAACATTAATCAAGTTCTTACCACATACCAGCTTGATAAGTACTTTCTAGACACTATTTCAGTGAATTCTTAGAATAAACCTATAAATGAGGAAATATCATTATCTTCATTTAACAGGTGAAGAAATCAACCTACAGGGCTGACTTGACCAAAGACACAAATCTAGGACAATGATGCCTAAAGGCAGACCCTCTCAGAACAAAGAACCATGAGAATCAACATGGACTCACTCACCTTTTCCATAAATGAAACCACCACCTACCCATAGGAGTCACTGGGAAAGCAGACATCAGGGCAAAGAGTAGTACTGTGGGAGGCTAGCTGCTCTGGGCTGGAAACATACTGACACTTTGAACAGACCCTAGGTAGAACTCTCCTCTGTCCATGGTGCTGATGGCTCCACAGTATTGGAGGCTGAGTGACTGTCTTAAGAAATATGGTCCAGTGATCTCTGACTGCTTCTATTCAGAAGACCTCAGCTCTCAATTAAATATAGTGAGGTATATTGTATGTAAAGTACTTATCATTAGACTTCTGTAAAACCTCAATGAATGTCTATTATTATTATTCAATGTTGCTTTTACTGAATCACCTTTACAAGGACATTTTCTACAACAGTGATTCTCAACTTCAATGTCAAAGCAATTTGATGTATCACAATAAACTGTGAAGTGTACCACATGTTAATACTGTTAGTAAAAATGAGATGTTCGTTAACGTATTCATTCATTCCCAAGATAATTATTCAACCTCTACACTAGGCCCTATGCTCGGCTTGGACATTATGATAAGCAAAAATAGACATGGCCCATGTGTTCATAGAGTTTACAATCCAGTGGGAGAGACAAGCATTATAGAAATAATTATACTAAAAAAATGTACAATTGGAAACAGAGATAAAGACTGGAGTTGGGGTGGGGGAGGTGGTTTTATGACAAAGCCGGATCAACTTAAGTCCCACTGGGATAAGGCTACTCAGACTGGTAAGCATAAGCTACATGAGTGTTATGAAGGATCTCTCTTGAACATGCAGGGTTACTAAGAAGAGCTATGCTTGGGAAGGAGCCTAGGAGATGAGGCCCAGCTGGACCATAGTAAGGTAAGACACCCAGCAAGTGATGGTCTAGCTGGTCAACCTCTCAGGGGCCCTTTAAAAAAGACAAGTGTAACAAGTTCCCACCAGCCCACCTGCCATCACAAAGCCTCCTCCATAGCCAGTATCCCTGCTAGTGGACACAATGACTAAACATTTCCATGGGTGAGGTTATTGCCACCACCTATTCTGAATTCCCCGTCCCCCTCCTCAGAAGAGGACACCTGGATCAGGTGACTTCATCCACAATCAATTTACCTAGGGCTAATATACATAAAGGGAAAATGTGCCTAAAGCAGCTTTATCTAAAACCAAGTTTGACTAAAGCCAATTTACCTTCCTAGCACACGTGAATCGTTATGAATTTCACCAACAGGAATTTTATGTCAGTAGTACCATTAGGGGAAATTATCATTAAGTAAACTGTTAGATAAATTGATTTTAGAATAATTCACTTGGGCAAACTTGGCGCACCTAAGCGCAATCTCCGGCAGTTCAGAAGGCAGATGAGGTGGCTCCCAGCTGCCGGGCTGCCAGTGTAACCGGAGCCCCTCCCACCTCCCAAAAGGACGAGTGGGCTTCCAAAACTAATCAGTTTGCACTACACTGCCAGAATTCCTGTTACAGTCCCCATCTCCATCATGCCTCCTAAGGGCAGAAGATGTTCCCGGTCACCATCATCCTGAAGCTGACTTTGCCCTAACCCCTCATCAGCTCAGACCACCCAGGCATCTGGGAGGTAGAGCCAATGTGCAAACAGCGTTTTTTAAAAAGTGCTTCACAGACTAAGGTGCATGTGAATCATCTCGTTAAAATGCAGGTTCTGATTCAGTAGGTCTGGGCTGAAGTGCAGGATGCTGCATTTCTGGTCAGCCCCTGGTGATGCCACTTCTGCTGGTCTATAGGCTACAATGTCTGTAGCAAAGTCTTACAGCATGAATGTGGCTGCTAAGATGTGCAGGCTGGACTGGAGGTGAAAACCCCTGGATATCAGGAGGCATTTAGGAGGGCTTCTTCCCTGGCCTTGGACATAAGGATGCAAGAGAAGGCAGATCAGCGGCAAACTCCTAAGTTCTTGGAGTCAGAAACCATGACTAAAACTTTCCCTGCCATCAGAGAGTTCACCGGGCAACTGCTTTCAAATGCCAAGAAAGCTGCAAGAGTCCTATCTCCTCGAAAGAAGATGGAGTAATTGCTTTCCAGACCAGGAATTTCAAAATCATACAAAATACATCCCTGCCTATCTTGGAAATGCATTTGTAAAAATGCCTCCTTTTCCATCACACCAGGAGGCCTAGACAAACTATTTTTTTGTGTGCTAAGAATGTCCTTTCATAGAAGACCTTACAATGAAATATAAAAAGAAATTCTGCTGGCCTACTTAAACTACAAAGACGTTAGATGAGCAAGTTAGCTGAAGAAAGAAGCTGGAGAGAGCAGGGGGGTCAAGGTAAGATGAGGTGTCACTGAGGGGTGGTCCCCGGTCCTCTTCCTCCTTCCACAAGCACATCCCAGTGACTCAAAACCTGTTATCATTTGAGGCCTGGCAAAGACCTTTATAAATTACTCCTTCCTTTAATTACAAAAGGAAATGTAAGAACTTTACAGGAAACTATCAAGCTCCACTTTAACCAACTGAGATTAACATGACCAGTAATAGAGAGGTCAACATTAGGAACCCCTTGACAGGAAGCCTGAAGAAAGCAAAATATCATTTCTACAGTAGTCTTACCAAAACAGGAAAAAAAAAAAACAAACCTGAATTTAACCATGAGAAAATGTCAGAAACTCAAATTGAGGGGTACTCTACAAAAGAACTGGCCGGTATTCTTCAAAAATGTCCAAGTCATGAATGACAAGCAGTCTGGGGAACTGCCACCTTTTAGACATTAAGGAGAAACAGTAACAAAATAAGACTTGGTATCCTAGACAGGATCCTAGAACAGGACGGGAAAAGAGACATTAGTGGAAAACTGATAAAATTCAAAAAAGGCATCATGCAGTTTGGCTCACAGTCCTGCAGCAATGTCAGTTTCCTGCTTGTGATCATTTTTCCATGGTTATGTATGATGTTGACATTAGAGGAAGGTGGGTAGGGATATAACAAGAACTCTGTACCATTTCACAACTTCCCTCTAAGTCTAAAATTAGTTCAAAAGAAAACATTAAATAAATGACAGTTTGCTACCCCAAAAGGCAGAGCCAAGGAGGCCATACCAGTGGTTGACATCTCAGTGGGAAAAGTCTATGACATTTTTTGAACTTGGGAAAAAGGAAAGACTGGATCCACTAGACATTCTCTCTTGACTCTGCCTTTCCTCAACAAGACCTTGGTTCATAGCTTCACCTTATCTCCCCTGGTCACTGGATCATCCTTACAGTAAGTCAAGAGAAGCCATCAAATCACTCTGGTTCCAATTGCAAAATCTACCTTCTACCTGTTAGAGTTGCAGAAAAGTGAAATCTTAGGAATGGCTAGGAAATGAGGTACTAAAATTGACTGGAAGAGACTTTCTGGGGAAAAGAATGCTATAAAACAAAGACAACAAGAGAAAAAAAAATTAAGAGTTCTGGTGGCTGAGACTGGGTGGATATCTGAGAACAGGGAAGGCCCAAGGACACACAGGGGTCAGAAGTCTACAGATCACCAATTACTGGGGCAGAGGAACCCCAAAATAGATCCAAAAAGCCCTCATCTCCAGCCACCCAGAGCAAGATTTGAGTAGGAACAAGGCCTCTCTTCTATACCTTGGAAAAGAGTAGTCAATGGCTCCTCATCAGTCACTAAAATAATGACAAAGTTGTTTTATTATTATTATTATTATTTCTTCTGTGGGTCTCTAATGTTTGCAAGTTAGATGTGAAAATCAGGTTTCAAACCTGACTTATTTTAATAGATATCCCAAGAGTAGAGCACACAAGATAAAGACATTAAGAAAAATTAACTCATACCCTTTGGGCTGAGAACAGTAAACATAGCTGTATAATCACCACCACCACCACCACCACCGACTGGCTTATTTTGAGAATAAAGCCCATGGGGAAGGTATGATAGTAATGTTGTTATAGCTATTATTACACATGAAGAAGCTAAAGTTCCAAGATATAACGTGACCTGACCAAGATAGCACAGCCAGTAAGTGGTGGATCAAAGATTTGAACCCTAGATTTATGTAACTAATGATATTCTTTATACTCCGCAACATCATGTCTAGGACATTGCAGAGGATATGAAGTTGCTGGCACCAGCAAAGAGATACTGAGACTGTTAGCACTGTGTCAATGAAGGCAAGAGTGGGTAGCAAAGCTTCCTTGGGGAGCTACCTGTTCTTAACGTACTGTGCCGTCACAATAGATGAAAGTCACCTACGCAAAGCTTCCTCTTTGCAACCTCACCACTCTCTCCACAGAGAAGACTGTTTTCAGGAAGAGGAAAGATGTACAAATCAACTCAGCACAGAAGAGACTGCTAGCCTATCACCAAACCCATGTCCTTTTCCTCTTGGCATAGAGGGAGACTCATTCCTTGCCTCTCTTGCTGTTGAGTATGGCCATGTGATGGAAATTCAGCCAATGGAATGTCAACAAAGTAATTGATATAAGCTGCTTCCAGGATTGGCCCCAAACCTCCCAGATACAATCCTTCTCTTTCTGGATGCTGGAATGAAGGTCACGCCCAGGGAAACATGGAGCTCCACACGCTGAAGAGGGCAGAATGACAAAGTAGATGGAGCTTGGATCTCTCAGCTTCCACTAGAATTTCCCAGGGGAGATGCCTTAGCAGAAATACTTGCATTAGTCTAGTATGTGAGCAAACAGACATGGGACATCCCTAGTCAAAAATCTCAGTTAGAAAAGAGTCCCAGAAGTAAGTCCCAAAAATCCCTCTAAACCACAGAGAAAGCTTCCTGCCACTTCATTTGGTAGCAATGAGCACTGGCAGTGTTGGTAGTTTTACAGTCGTCTCATTTGAATTTAAGTCTTGAAATTACAAGAATGGAAACGTAATTTTATTTCGACATTGGTCACCCAGACTCTTCAGATCATAGGACAATGTAAGGGGGTCCATGGAATTAGGCATTATACATTAATGCCACTGACAGTGACATTTAGAGTCTCTCTTATAGACGACGGCACTGAGACTCAGATAACCTAAGCCATGGCTCCTCTCTATGCTCCCACCCCAAAACCAAGGCTACTTCTGGTCAATTCCAACGTAAGTCTCTCAGAGGTATAATAGCTAAACCAACTCTCAGTGGGCAACAGAACCCGGTCTGATATTCCCCTCTCCTAGATGGATAACATACTATCCCGTCTGGAGAGCATTTAATGCAAAGAAGCACAGCCTCAGCAAAGGCTGGTTCCCTCTGCCTCCACTCAGCCACAAATATTCTCTAGAGATCCCTACTCTGTCCCTCTCTTCTTGGCAAAGGTCATGTTCACAAAGCAAAGGCCAAGTTAAAGTGTCCCATTCAGATACCTACATGGGATCCAGCCACAGCACTGTCTTGCTTGGAGGGGTTTAAGGTGAGAACTTCCACGGAAGCCAGCTTCCATAGCCAGCCTTTGGATGATTTTCCTGGAGTGGTATCAATCCCCGAACCAGCTCCTCACTCAGAGTTGTGCAATGAACGTGAATTCTCCATCTCTAGGAATTCACACTCATATGCCCAGGGAAGAGACCAGGACTCTCTTTGCAAAGATCTGAAAAACTAGTGGAGGCAGAGAATGCTGGCTGTCCCCCAGTGTGCACTCTCCTCTCCTTCCTTTAGTAATAGTCTTATTGGGGTACGTGGCCACCCAGAATGGAAGCACATTCCCCACCTCACCTACAGGAAAGTGTGGCCATGTGATCAATTTCTGGCCACGCGGATGCAAGTGAAAGTCACATTAGAACATGAGGAGCAAACGCCTTGCTTCAATCCTCCCTCATGGTGACATAGCATGGGGGGTGGGGGAGAAAACCATCATGAACCACGGGGCAGAGGGCAACATCCCAGAGGCTGCAGGGACACAATATTGAAGCACCTAGTCTCCTGATCCAGTGATGTCACATCAGCTCTGGACGAACTGCCCTCACCCTGCCGCATGGAAGACAATTAAATTTTCATTTTGTTTAAACCACTGTTGGTCTTTGTTTCAGCAGCCAAGGCTGGATCTTCATTAGATTCCTCCCAGGAGGTGCAGGGAGGTGTCTGGGGGATCTCCAGGGGCATCGGCTTGCCTTCCAGCCCTGGTTGGATGGCAGGTCCCTCTCTCTGTGAAGGCCAGAGAGGGCATAGGGCGTAGCTGGAAAGGCCTTGCAGTGATTCCCACAGACCTGTCCATGGAAGGCTTGCGTTAGAACTGACAGGCAACATATGTAACACTGACGTTCCTGGAGCAAATTCCTAGGGATTCAGATTCAGGATATTTGTAACAACTCCTAAAATCTGTATTTCAAAAGTTCACCACATCGTTAAAATATTCAACCATGTCTTCTGTGGCCTGAAGCCCAAGGGGATATGAGTGTGGTGCAGAAAAACCCTCAGTGTCTCCCCGGGACCCCTCCCACAGTGCCTGCTGCTTCTCCTCCCAGACTTTGAGTTTTCCTCCCTTTAGCGCAGTATGTTTGATTATGATTTGCATCCCCAGGGCAAAGCCGTTCTCTCCAGCTTTCTGGGTCAAGCACCTCAGATGCACCCACAGGGCTGACCTTCCACACTGCTATCTGGACCTGCGTTAAGCCTCCTTACCCTCCAGTGCCGACATGAGGACCTCCGTCATTCGTCAGCAGAAATCGCAAGTCCGAGCTCTTTCAGCCAAGTCGGGCACACAGACTCCCAGCTTTGTGACCACCACCAATCTCCCGGTTTCACCTGCCACCCTTACCCTCCCTCCCTGCCTTTCTAACTGCCTCTCCCTCTATCTAGAGAACTCTTTCACCCCTGGGCACCTACAGCCAACACCTACCCTTCAAGACTCAGCTCCAGCATCCACATCAAAGGCTATGAAGATGGTTACTACTCTCAACAGTGATTAACTGTCCAAGTCTCCTGGACAATCCAGCTTTCCAATTCTTTTGTATTATTATTTAAGTATAGTTGATTTACAATGTTGTATTAGTTTCTGATGTACAGCAGAGTATAACATATACATACATATATTCTTTTTCAGATTATTTTTCATTATAGGCTATTACAAGATATTGAGTATAGCTCCCGGTGCTCTACAATAGGACCTTGTTGTTTATTTTAAATATAGTGGCTTGTATCTGCTAATCTCTAACTCCTAATTAATGCTCCCTGCCCCCTCCACCCAGTTCTCATTTGAAACAGATGAATACCTGAGGTATCTCACTGTCCACATCTACAGACCCTGTGCAGACCTGCCCTAAGGGTGATTCTTGACCGAGCAAAAATGCTTCCTATCCAAGAAAAAGGTTTTCATCAATTCAGTCAGCGTATTAGGGGTTTATGCCATGTCACCCCTGCTAGGGTATGAGGAAAGAAGACAAAACTACCTTGTCGCTAATGGTCTGCATCTACCTGTACTGTCTTATTTCCTTCTGTGAGGGCTTAGGGTCCATTACTCAAGTGCTCTGAGCCCTGACCAAGCCAGTTAACTGAGCCATTCTCTTGACCTTCACCTCTTTGACTTCTGCATGTCCCCCTGGAGTCTGTCTTCCAACCCACTACTTTGCCTAGTAATCCGACCTGTATCTGTTCCCAGACCCCCTGCCTACAGTCCACTGTCAACTCATGGTGTGCTCCAGCCCCTCCCCAGCTTGACCTGGTTCTCTCAGTTCTGACTTGGGGGTCACCTATGGAGCCAGTCCAAACCTAACGAAACACAGTCGCTGACTCAGCGCTTTGACCCCCTTGGAATAAGACTCTTAAAAGAAAAAAACTGGTGCCTGTTGTCAATACTGTATCACATACTTTGAAACTTGCTAAGGGGGTAGATTCTTATGTTAAGTGTTCTTATCACACAAAATAAAATATTAATATTAATCAAGAGGGCAGGAGGGAACTCTTGAAGGTGACAGGTATGTTTATATATAGGCGATGGTGATGGTTTCACAAGTGTATACTTATGTCCAAACACATCAAGTTGTTTACATCAAATATGTACAGCTTTTTGGATGTCCGTCATATTTTAATACAGTGATTTTTTTTCTGAAAAAGATGGAAAGAAGAAAATAGAAAAGAACTGGACCTATTATTACTGCCTACCCGGGGGGAGGATATATAGAGGGGCCTTCAGCTCATCTTTTGAGGGTATTTAAGAGCTCTCTGATGGCACATCCCCATTTGCTAAGCAAGTGTTCCCCAGTAACACACAAATGAACGAAAGCAGATTAAGCAGTGTGTGAATCGCTGTAGCATCCAGGCTGAGCCTGTTGGTATGTAAGTTACTGCTGCCCTTTTTAAAAATTTAATTACAGTGTTTGAACATTATCTCACTTTAAAGATCTAGCTACTGAGGCGCAATTAAAATTCTAAGTGTCAGAGTGAGAAAGAGCCCCAAGTGGAGACCTAACTTCATCCTGAGTTTTTCAACATATGAAAACAGCTGGATACTTTACAATCGTAGCAAGTCCTTTTGGAGATGGACATTACTGCCCTACAATCAATTCAAGATGCTTCACAGTCCCTTTGCCAGCATGGAAAACCCCTGTGTACTTCATGGAAGGAGCTAGTTGTAAGCTGACAACACTCACTGCAGAAGAAGGAATACATCCACCCCTTCCCCAACCTCATCATAATCGTATTTAAGCTCAGTCAGGCACTTGACACATCTTACTACAGTGTGGGAGCCTGAGAACAAGACGTTCAGTGGTAAACTGTCCCAGAAATGATGCTGGCTGGTAATTAGTATGACAGAGGCAGCCAGAGAAGGAAGGAGGAGGGAGGGAGTCATGCATCATGCCTTTGCTTTTGTTGTCATGCCCGGAAATACCCTTCATCCTTCCCTCCCTCCAGCTACCTCCCCAAACCCACACTCTCCACTGGCAAACTCTTACTCATACTTCAAAATCCCAGGTGAAATGCCACCTACTCAGTAAAAGCCTCCCTTGACTTTTCCTGGGAGTCAATCATTTCCTTCTGTGTTTCAACAGAATTTTTCCCTCATTTATTCATTCAATAAATATTGGTTGGGCACTGACAAGGTGTCAGCCACTGTTCAAGGCACTTGGGATACGGCAAAGAAGACAACCAAGATTTCTGCATTTGAGTTGCTTACCTAACAGAAGAGAAGGGGAAACAAGTAAATCTATGCTGTGTAAGATGATGATCAAGTGTATAAAACATAAAGCAGGGTCACAGGGACAGAGCACAGCAAGGGCAAGGAGGGAGGAGTGAAGCCCGTGGGACGACATTCCAGGACAAGGGAAACACATACAAAAGCCTGAGGCCAGGGGGAGCTGGACATGTTCATGAAACAGCAGGGGGACCACTGTGGCTGAGCTGGGTGACCACGTAGAAGGGCAGGAGATGAGACCAGAGGGGCAGGCAGGGCCCAGACCCTACAGAGACTTGGAGCCATGGTAAACCCTTCGGATTTTATCCTGAATCAGTGCAGAAGCACCTGAAAGATGCTGAGCAAAGGAGCAATGTGACGGGACTCACCCTTTCAGAAACTTTACCCAGAGTGCTGTAATTGTTGACGGGTCTGTCTCCCCAAAGGCGCACCTCAACCTCCCCATAACCTAACACAGCACTCGGTTCCCGAAAGGTAGTTAGTAACTCTTCAGAGAGGGAAGAGGAGCGCAGAACAAGCAGAAGGCTCTGAACTGGCTGTGGGCACACATGGGTGCCCAGCACTGGCCCTCCTCCACCATCTTTCTCAGGAAGGGATCAGCCTCCTCAACTCTGTATGTACCCACGGTTACCTTATGTGGTCCTTCTTCAGAAACAACCCTGTTCTCCAAACACAGAAATAAGCAATTATTCCATTCTTCTCAAAACAACAGATCATCAAATTCACTACTGAAAAAGGTTGCTCAAAATCCCTGTAGCCAGAATTCCTGGGCCATCAAAACGGCATTCAATTCTGTCATAGGGTTCAAGTTCCACTGCTGTTACCATCTGCATTGAGAACCACATCTCACCCTCCAAGAACACCCAGCCACTATACATCTTCCTCAACAGCACACTTGGAAAGAGCTCAAGGGATGAGGCAGATTATCTCTCCATCCCGGAGGTGCCATGCAGCCATAGTAAATAACTCTCAGAGTCCCCAAGGCACTCTGAAAGATGAAAAATGAAGTTATTTTGAGCCCCTGAAGTTGCTGTATTTCTATTTCAGAGCTTTTGCAAAGAAGTGGGGAAAATAGTCCTATAAATTCTCACGGCTTTCCTCAAGTTTAAAGCATCTGAATTTTACCCACAAATCTGCCCATTTCTGGGATCCACACTGGCTTACAGGAGGGAAATTTAACAACAGACACACATTACTATATGTAAAATAGATAAACAACAAGGACCGACTGTATAGCACAGGGAACTATATTCAATTTCTTATAACATATAATGGAAAAGAATCTGAAAATATCCATGTGTATGTGTATGTATAACTGAATCACTCTGCTGTACACCTGAAACTAACACTGTAAATCAACTACACGTCAATAAAAATTTTTTTTTAAAAAGCGGGAAATTCGACATCAATCATGTCCATGAGTTGTACTTTCCCTTGACTAGACAAGTTCAGGAGTAACTGATGTTACCCTGTTCTGAAACGTAATTTAAAAAGTCTCATCTGACAATTTCTGAGCAGACACTGTAGTTGGCGGGCCCCTCTTCCAGCCTCTGAACCTTGACAGGTGGACACAGCCCCAGGCATGGTCCTCAGTATACCACCAGAGCCTGGCCAGGCACCCGACACCTTCAAAGCATTTGAATAACAGCCTTTCTCAGCAGACACCTCGTGGCCAGCCACGGGAAGATGAAGTGTAGGCACCGATGACTAATGAGGCATTGCAGCTGGGTTCAGCCCCATCAAGCCTCCAGTGGCCTCTTACTGCCAATTCCCTGACACCCTCGCCTATTTCACTGTGTTCAGAGTTCTAAGGCTTTCCGAGGCTGCCAGGCTGCTTCTTTCTGGACAGACAGCCTAGAGTGGCCCTGAATCAATGCTGTACATGCAGCAATTCCCAGTGTTTGTTACCATGCTAGTTCAACTGAATGATATTGAATGATACTCCCCAAATCACTGCATGATACAAGTTTGGAAAAAGCAACAATAAGCAAGTTGAAGGAGCCAAGACAACACACTGGTTAAGAAAACATGGCAAAGAGCCAGGTACCATAGATTTGACTCCCAACTCCATCATTTTACTGGCTGGGTGACCCTCAACAAGGCAACCAGCAATCTACGCTTGTTTCCTCGTCCATGAAATGGGGGTGATAATAGAACCTACTTCATCGTTCTGTAAGGATTCAATGCAGTGATGCATTTGAAGTGTTTAATATAGAGCCTCGGACTTTACTGCATGATTTCAAAGAGCCTTTGATATGCTAATATTTATCATGATTCTCCAAGAATGACAGTTATGTGTGTCATCTTTCTCAAGTTTGTTTCACCACATAACTCTTGTTTCATGAGACGATCTTAAAGATCCAGTGGTCCCTGGACACTCTGTGGGAGAACTACCATGTGCCAGTCAATGACGTGTGTACTGAGTCAGGCTGGAATTCTATCCATCTCAACACATCCAACTCAACAAAACTGTATTTACATTTTTTTAGATTCTGCATATGAGCAATCTCATATGCAAC
This sequence comes from Camelus ferus, assembly GCF_009834535.1. Taxonomy (NCBI): domain Eukaryota; kingdom Metazoa; phylum Chordata; class Mammalia; order Artiodactyla; family Camelidae; genus Camelus; species Camelus ferus. The sequence continues at coordinate 43,898,156 of NC_045705.1, forward strand.
TCAACAAAACTAATTAGCCACATGAATGAATGCTGCAGAGAAAAGACAAAAAATAGTATTTAAAGCTAATACATTGGTCAAAATCCTAAAGCATCCTTCTGGGTGTTATTTCCAATTTTTCAGACTTGGCTTTGTAGTCTAGCTCTGCCATTTCCTATCTGCATAACCTTGGGCACATTACTCACCCTCTCTGAACAGCAGTTCCTGACCTCAGGGATGGAAAAATAACACCTATATTGGTTGTGATGAGGACAAAATGAGATAATGATGGTCAAATATCTAGCACATTCTAGATAATCAGTTTGCCCCCCGCCCTGTTCATTATGTCTCAGGAGAAGTGCAAATTCACTCTGAAAGCTGTCACCATTGAAAGGAGGTCAGACGAACAGCCCTGGTTTCGAGCCCAAGTGCTTCTGAGAATGATGCTAAAGTCAACACAATCAAATGAATTCATTTGCTCTTTTAAAGAAATACATCATCATGTTTTGAACGCTGGGAACAACTACGAAGTATTCCCACCTCTGGCTGGTTTGAGCAAGATAAAACACAAGACACGGAGTAGACAATCCCCAGAAGGAGATCAATTATTCCATACTCCCAAAGCTGAGAGCCAAGCACCCAGAATCAACTCGGGGCCAAACGTCAGGAGACAAACGGTCCAGCAATGGTTGTTTCCCCTGTTGCCTTTAAACTCATCGCGCAATCTCCTGTTTCTACAGAGCCAGTTCTCCTAAACCAGTGATGATCGTGCAGTCCAGATCTTCAAGGACAGTTATCCTAGGATAATTTTTTGTCCTATTGCCCAACATAATCATTAGCACATCTCAATGATTCCACCATTTCAACAACTAAACCATATCTTCCCAACTAAGAATTACCCCTGAAGTCAGCCTAAAATGCTGTATGTTCTCAAACTGACTTTAGAGAATGTGGTCACCATGGCCATAGGAAAATGGAATGCCCTTGAGGTGATCTGTGGACAATAACCTAATGCAGCTTCAGAAATAAATCCTGTTTGGAAGGCCTCCTGTGTGGAACCCATGTGCCTTTTAACTAGCTCCAACTCCTTGCCCTCGAATTCCTTTCTCCCTTTCAATTTGAAGAGCACCTATGACTCCCTGAACTGGCCCACTCTTTTAATGAGCAACCAAAGTGCCACCAGCATGGTAACCCACCCCATTCACAGCCAGCTAAGAACCATCTCGAAAGCCACCATCCCAGTGCCCCACTTTCCTGGTTATAAACACCCCACCAGAACTCCAACCCCAACAGAAAGTGGCCACCAAGTCCCCTGGCTACAGGGCCCAGAGGCATCAATCTCACAGGACTGCAATAAAGGCTATCAACCTGAAATGCCTCTCGTGAAACAGCAGCCCTTTAAGTCTCTAAGTTTTCTATTTTTAATAAAAGCATGGGTACAAGAAGTTCACTTTTCTCCTAACTGTACATTAAATTACAAAAAAAAAAAAAAAAAAAAAAAAAACCAGCAACCAACCCAGGGTCTCACAGGGACAGGGAGACCATCAGGAGAGCTGGGGACTGTGGCCATCTGAAAAACGCACGTCCTCCTTTTCATGAGAGGCTGGATTTGTAGGCCAAATCTCCCAATTTTTTTAGGTTGCCAATGATCTCATGATTTTGAATAAATTTTAATGGAAAAATAATACTGTGGGGGCCACTATGATGTGAGTCAAATAAAGCACTCTCGAAAGGCAACTCTAAGCCTGCACTTTCAGCCGTCATCTGACAAGATCAAGTCCAGTTCATCAACAGGCCCTGCGTCTCACGGGGAGCCCACCTGCATCGCTGTGCCAGCTCTTTGTTGTCCTGCCCTGCATGCTACACTCCAGCCCCAGGATCTCTTCACTGTCCCTCCTCCCATATACCACACATTCCACTCCTGTGCCACACTCACCTTCTTGGGGAGGAGACCCTCCACCTCTCAGGAAAGGCTACTATTGTCTGGAAGAACCTTGTTCCTGGTTGCTTCCAGATGAAATGATCATGTTTCAGATGGTAAACTACCAATTCACGCCTATCAGACCATGATCATCAGCAACGAACTCAGTTTAAGGAGTCGGGGGAATCTCAAAAAAAAAAAAATTCTTTAAAAAAACAAACCCAGTTCATTTCTTCATTTTTCTCTACAAAAAGAAAAAAATGTAATAGTTGTAGTTCACAAATTACAAAATTATTTTAACTGTCCAAGAAACAGTTTTCATGGACGGATAGACTTTCTCTGTATACAGCTGGTGCTCCATGAGTGATTTTTGGCCAGAAATGATATGGCCTGTGTAAACTTTACACTGTCATATTTTAAGCACTTCCTCTCATGCTGCAAAAATTTCATAGCAGCTGTTACTGCTAGCTTTCCCTCAATTAGAGCCACACCCTCTCCTCACCCTGTTTATAAAGCTCCAAACGTACCAGCTCTCCTGAGCATGCCAAGCTGGATTCAGCCACAGGACCTTTGTACTTACTGCCTCCTACGCATAGGACACTCATCTTTCCAAACTTCTCATAGCTGGCTTGCTCTTAAGATTCAGTTCCAGTTTCCCATCTTCATAGAGCCTTCTCCAGCCTCACCTTCTCTAGTCTCTCCTCCACTGTCCTGTCACTCCTCCCTCTGCTTTAATTTCTTCCATGACATTAATAATTTTGTTTAATTTTGTCAGTATTTACCATCTGACTTGCCCCCCCCCCAGAATGCAAGCTCCCCGAGGTCAGGTCCCTCGCATGTCCTTCTCACCACTGCAGATTCCACCAGTGCCCTCGCCCAGAGTAGTGTCTGACACAGATTAGTATCGAAGGAATAATGAATACATTTCAATTTGACAGATAAGTAAACAGGTACAGGGAGGGGCCCACCGATGGTCTCCTGGACATCCCTTGAAAGAGCAGAGGCTTGAGCCCATGCCTTCTAACTGAGCCCAGCATCCCCACCATCATACCACCCTCATCAGTGCTTTGACAGTCTGGAGTGCCTCCCACCCAGAACTCAGCCAGCTGGGGGGTTAAATCTTTCAGCAGCGACAAGGCTCATCCCTCCACATTTCTCTCCACCGAACCAAAGGAGTGAATACATATTACCCCAGCAGGCAAGTCTTTCACAACTACTAACTCCAAAGGAAGTCAAAGATGACAGTTAAAATTCTCTAGGCGAATCCCATTGAACTTAAAACGATTTTATGCATAAATATTAATGAAATTGCAACTTCTTTACTAAGAAAGTAAAGGTTAATGGCTACATTCGCTGGTTTTCCATTTCTCAAACACTAAGCAATCCAAAAATCTAATATGCATATATACAAGCATGAACTATTTGCCCAAAACATTATCCTCTCTTGCTATGATACTTCTTATCCTCAATTAAGGTTAAAAGTCACCCAAGCCATTTCATTTCTTCCAAAGACTCAAATTTTATTTAATTAATGTGTTCCTGGGGGAAAGAAAAAAAAAGCTCTTTTTCTGAACACGAGATCCTTCCACTCATTTATTTCTGTCTGAAAAGTACTAGTTTCCCATACTCACCACGGCCTTTAAACTTTCCCTTGAATCTGTGTCGACACTCCGCAAGGCATGAAAATAAAAATGATGGAAACCCAGACTCCAGGTGTCTTGCCTCCTAGCATTTAGAAGCCTGTCTGGATGATGTACATTTAGAAGCCTGTCCAGATGATGTACATTTAACTTCCAGCTACTGTTTCCTTCTTCAAGAAGCCTCCTTCCATATCTGGGTGATCCCATTTCCCAGAGACGAATATCTATCCATTATGACCCTTTTCAGTTTTTTCTGTTTTTGTTACTCAACTAAAAACGAGCAAAGGAAAACTTAAGGAACTAAGCTGTGTGACATGGACAACACGAGGATTAAACAAAAGTCACACACCATCTCATCCTGCCTGCTCAGGGCACAGTGCCTCCCAGTAGCCAGAGCCATCACCCTTGACCCCTGCCTCTCTGCCTACCCCCCAGTATCCCACATACAACTACCACCAGTTCACTACCTTCTGATTATCTTTTTAAATTATTACTGAAGTATAGGTGATTTACAGTGTTGTGTTTCTGGTGTACAGCATGGTGATTCAGTTATACGAATATTTTTTCATTATAGGTTATTACAAGATAATAAACGTAGTTCCCTGTGCTATACATTAGGACCTTGTTGCTTATCTATTTCACATATACTAGTTTATATATCCTAATCCCCAAATCCTAATTTACTCCCCCCTCCCCTTATTATCTCTTAAATCAATTGATTTCTCTCCACCTGCACCACCATTATCCGACCTAGCCTGAGGCTCCATCCTCTCAAGAGTCTAGATTCCAGACAAAAGCAGCAAGCTCCAAAGTGGACCTTTGTCCCCAGTTTTACCTCCTCCGTATCATCCTCCACTAAGCAGCCGGTGTGGTCTTTCTAAAACAGACACCTAATCATGCCACACCCATACTTTAAATCCCTCTCATGGAACCTCATTTCCCTCGAGTAAAGGCTAAGCCCCTAGGCAGCGTTTAGAAAGCCATTCACCATCCAGCCTCTGGTCTGACTCTCTGGTTCACCTCTGGCCACACCTCGCCCCTTCTTCCCCACCTATGCTCTGCCCACTCTCCAAAAGCACAGTCTCACTTCAGTTCTTCTAATGCACCTGATCACTCTCATCCCTTGCCCCTTCACTCACGTTGACCCACAACCCTCTTCCCTTCATCTCTCCTTAGTTTTACTTCTTTTGCTTCTTAAGCATAACCCTCAGGCGGAAGACTTTCCAATTCCTTTTGGACAAAATGAGGTACTCTGCTCTCTGCTCCCTGTATCACTTCTATCAGAGCACTAACCATACTTTGCAGTGTTCCTTGAACCATCCATCTCCATCCTGTGTCTCCATCCTTATGTGCATCACAATTGGGGCCCAGTATCTAGCACCACACATGCTGATAGACTGTCATCAATATTTCCTGAATGTTGTTGACAAGGGAGCTTACAGCCTATTAGGAGCACAGTTCTCAATCTAGAGCCTCTCCAGGTTTGCTGGGAATGGGGAGGCCTGCTTGTATACTTTTTTAAAATTTAAAAAAAAAAAAATTTTAATGGAGGTACTGGGGATTGAACCCATGACCTTGCACATGCTATAAGCACACACTCTTCCACTGATCTATACCCCCACCTTATCCCATTTGTATACTCTGAAAGCAGCACGATGAGATGTGCAGCAGGGCAAGACTCCAACTTGAACTTTGCTCCCTTCCTTCCAAAATGTAAGCAATTTAACAACTGAAATCACCTACTTTAAATTAATAAGATGTTTCATTGCTAGAAACATGCTGTTCCATCACCCATGGAAAAAGTTTTCTTGGGCAGGAGTCACCAAACCATGAAACACTTTTAGAATTGGCTCCCCCATCTCCTACACTCCATTCTGATCATCTTCAATAAATTACCTGAAAGTGCAAAATAACTTGAGTATTCACTTAAACCATCCATAATCAAGAAGGTGAAACTGCTGCTTATAAATTACAGAATGCATTCCACTAGGTCAACCATTATTTTGGATGATCTGTAACAGTCTCTTGATGTCAGAACCCAAATACCATTTTAAATGGTGACAAGTTCCCAAGATCTACCTTTATCCCTTCTGAAGAATTTGGGAAGGTATTAAAAAATATCTAAAGAAGCCATGAAGCGAGGATGGGAAATGGCACTGGTTGAGTGCCTGGAAACGTGAGGTGTTAGGAACCATTCATCTAAGCGTTCCTGTTGAATCCTCCCAATAACTCCATGACACAGTCATCAATGACTTCACTGTCCATGAAATGACACTGAGGCGGAGGTAAATTTAAGCAACTGCAAAAGCTCATGCATCTGGTAATTGATAGAGCCAGGAATTGAACCCAGGTCTACCTGGCATCAAAGTAGAAAGTTCTTTCCACCACAAGAACTCAAAAACTGAAGAGTATCTTTCAAAACACAAATTCTTTGTAAAGAGGAGATGCCCACTTAGGAGAGGAAGAGGACATTTTTGGCTCCCTAACAGAAGTGTCCCACAGGAAGCTTTTCCTTAGACCTCTCACTTTCAGCTTCCTAGTTAATTATGCTTGGATGTAATTTTATCTACAATTTAGGAATAAAATTGAAAAACAGAAGATTTACCACTGTATCTTATATAGACTTGCGTATACTGGCAGAATGTTCAATTAGATGTAATCTACGTTAATTAAGCTTTCCATTTCAACAAAGCTCTGTATTAACACACTTGAGTCAGAAAAATAAACATTAAATCTGCAGTGCTATTAAGATAGCTCGGCAAGACAGATTCATCTTTGTGGCTCTTCCAAAGTGCTCTATTGGCACTGTAAAAAAATCAAATAAAAATCCATCAAATTAGAAATACAGATCAGAATTAATAACAGAGTGTCCATTCGATTACATAAAAGAATCTATTTCAATTGCTACCTCCAGGTACATTTTCAATTGCCTTTAGATTTAAGTGTTCCATTTCATTTACTCACTTAGGATATTCATGGTAACTCAACTGGCTCAGTGACCTAGGGAGTTTCCAGGTATTGCTGTGCCAAGAAGTTCACTCCTGGTTTGGGGGAATCACCTCCCAAATGTTCCACCTCTGGCTGCTGGAACCCCACAAGGTGAGAGAGATGCCAGCCTTTGGCTAGAAGGAAACTCAGCCACTGAATGAACTTTTTCACCTTTAATTCACTAATGGCCTTGCCTGAGAGTAGCTGGAAGCCTAGGAGAAGTTGGCAACAGTGATTTCCAGAACAGTAAATGCAGTTTTTCTGGATGACAGCTTTGCAACAGGCAGTTGGCTGATTACTCCCCGTGGTGCACAGGATGGCAGGGAGAGGTTCAGATCCAGAATGTGGTTCCCCCACTGCGTTTCATCAGCAAAAGTGACTTTTGACTGGAAACTGAACATCACTGGAAGGTTTGGGTGATAGATACTGTTTTCCTTTAACCAATGAACTAGAGTCAACTGTCTGCTGATCTGGCTACTCCTCAGCATCCAATTTCCACCTTAACATCACCATCATGGCTTTTTTCTTTTTTTTTTTTATCATATGCCAAGAACTATGGCAAATGTTTTACAAATACATCTAGTCCTATGCAAGAACCCCAAGGAGTTATTAGTTTCCGTCTCCAGATACCTACACCTTTGCCCTTTTCACTGTCCTGGGTGGCCTCCCACAGGCAGTACATTCAGGGCAGTATTTGTTCCTGGGACAATACATCCCATGTGAACCTTTGAAACTAGCCATGAAATTTCTACGCAGCCCTAATCAGAGATGGACAAGAGGAGTCATCTATTCATTTAATATTTATTTAGTACGTACGGCGGACCTCTGAGTACTGCCTGGGAAAACCGCCTACGTGATGCAGGCTCTTATCTGTGCTACTTTCACGTATTTGGGCACAGACCACATTGGAAACATCCCGAACAATCAGACAGAGGACAGCCTAGTTATTCCAGTCTCCAGGTTCTCCCATCCCTGGCACACTGCTGGAGCGAATTTCCCAGTACTTGTCAACGAAACATGGTACAGGTAACACATGACTTTTCCAGGCCTGGCCCTTAAACCTATCCAAGGAGACTATGACTTAATGCTCATCACAGTGGAAGCTACTAATCTAGCTCTCTCAGAATGTCATAGTTCAAGTAGGAAACAAGAACACGTAAAAGTTATGTAACATCTTTTAGTTGTGTTATTCATCAAGTTTTATCTATACACACAAACTACCCATCTTCTTGAAACATGCCCCCCAATATTGAGCAAGTACAGGAACGAGAAAAAAATGTTGCGATCGCAAATCTCAGAGCACATATTTTGTCATTTAACAATAAAACCAGAAGTCACCCATGAAGTCTTTAATTTAACCACTTTGCAATTTTTAAACGCTCCTTTAACCTGGATCAAAGAGGCAGTTAAACTGAAATTAAGAACTACAGAAAAGTACAGGAAATGAAAACGCTATAGAGCCAGTATCAATGGGCTATATTCAAAGTGATAATCATTAGGAAAATATAAAGACTTCAGTGACTTCACCAGTCAACAGCAAATACGGAAAACAAATGAACTAAACGGCCAAGAAGCTAGTAAAAATACCAAAATGATCAAGAAGAGGTAAGAAGCAGAAATCAATGAAGTTAAAATGAAATAGAATAGACTTGATCAATAAAACTAAGAACTGTTTCATTAAAAAAGGCAATAAACTATACAATCCATGATGAGCTTGGCCAAGAAGGAAATACATATATTTACACTACAAGTTAATAAACCACAAATATAAAAAGTTTATTAAGAATATAATGTCCAACTATTTGCACCCTCCAAATTAGAGAACTCAGTGAAATTCATGATTTCAACAAAATGTAAATTGATCCAAAGGAAAGTTTAAAATTAAATAGAATACCCTAAGAGATGGAAAATGAACATTTTCAGTAATAAAAGATTTCAGCCTTCCTAAACACAAATTATCAGCCTACATTATTTTCAGGCTAATCCTATTAGAAATACTTATAAAAGACGTATTTCCTATATATTTAAACCAGTCTACAGCAGAAAATTCAAAGAGCCTCAAATTAAATCACGTACACAGAAAAACCTACTGTATTTCAGTTATGAGTTAACATTTAAGTGTTTAATGAGTTTAGTGTAAAGTCTTTAGAACAAAGTCTGGCATTTATCAGTGCTTAAAACAGTTAACTATTACTATCATTTTTGTTTTTATTGATTTAGGAATCCTAAACATAAGTAGATGTAAATTTAGTAGTTTAACATTATCAACCCTACTAATGTTATTAATGTTAACAGATGAAAGGGGGAAAAAAACACATTCATCTCAAAAGGTACCCTGAAGAGGGTATTTAATAAAATATAACAGCTGTTCACAATTTTTTGGCCTTTCAGTAAATCAGGAATAGAATTAAATTTTCTTTAGATGATGACTATAAATACATTTATACATATACATACTATACATATACACATATATATTTATATATACAAGCCAGAAATAAAATATAACAGCTGTTCATGATTTTTTGGCCCTTCAGTAAATCAGAGATAGAACTAAATTTCCTTTATATATACATATACACACACTATATATACAAATATAAAATGGATTGATAAATTAGAAACTACCAGACATTATATTAAACACATAAGGAACACGTTAAAGATTTAAAGACAAAGACACAACTGTCTTCTGTCTTCTTCCTGACTTTAATGAGGACCTTTAATCTGATTATTATTCATCACTGTTATGGAGATTGTAGCATCATTAAAAAAAAAAAAAGGATAGCTAGTATAAATATTGGAATGTGAGAGACAAAACTTCCAATATTTTCAAGTTACAACATTGCATACTTAACAAATCAAGGGGGGGAAGGTCATCTAAAGCAGTAAAAAAAAAAAAAAATTAAATGCCTGTCACATGGTACACAACCAGAAAATGTTAGCTTAAAAAAAAGCATTCCACATAGCTAATACCTTGAAAGTCTAATACAAAAATCAGATCAAAGGCATCAAAAGAAAACTACAAACCAATACATGAACTTAGATACAAAAATTTTTAACATACTATCAAATTTCTGAATATATAAAAAGGATCACACCACATAACTAAGTGAGATTTGTAATTCCAGGAATGCAAGCTTGATATAACAACAAAAATTAGTATGAAACACCACATCAACAGAAAGGATAAAAACTCCATGATCATCTTGATAGATGCAGAAAACAGCACTTGAAAAAATTCAACACCCTTTCATGACTCAGCAAACTAGGAATGGAAAGGAACTTCCTCAACCTGGTCAGAGCACGTCGGAATGGAAGGGAACTTCTTCAACGTGGTTAAAAGCATCTAAGAAGACCCATAGCTAACATCATACCTCATGGTGAAAACTGAAAGCTTTCCTCCTTAACATCAGGAACAAGACAACTTGTTCCCAACACTTCTGTTCAACCGTGTACTGGAAGTTCTCATCAGGGCAATCCAGCAAGAAGATAAAACAAAAGGCATTCAGATAAGACAGAAATAAAAGTATCTCTGTTTACAGATGACCAAATCTTGTGAATAAAAACTTGAGAAATCCACTAAGAAAATTATTAAAACAAAAGAAGTCAGCAAGGCTGCAGAAGACAAGGTCAACAAGCAAAACATGAGCTGCATTTCTGAAGTATATCTTTTCTGGATCTATGCCACAGAGCAGGACTGCTGGAGCATACGGTAGCCCTATTTTTACTTTAGGGAACCTCCATACTGTTTCCCATGGTGGCTGGACCAATTTGCATTCCCACAATGTAGGAGGGCTTCCTTTTCTCCACACCCTCTCCAGCATTTGTTTTGTAGATTTTTTAATGATGGTCATTCTGACCAGTATGAGGTGATACCTCATTGTGGTTTTGACTTGCATTTCTCAAATAATTAGCAATGTTGAGCATCTTTTCATGTGCAGGTTAGCCATGTGCATGTCTTGTTTCACACTTACAAATTTTTAAGACTTACCACAAAGTTCAATAATCAAAACAGTACTGGCTGAAGAATAGACATATCTCAATGGAATAGAACAAAGGGTCCAGAAATAAATCTTCATTTATGGTCAATTGATCTTCAATAAGAGTACCTAGACAATTCATTGGTCTGCAACAAATGGAGCTGAGACAACTGGTTACTCACTTGCAAAAAAAAAAAAAATTAAATTGGACTCTTACCTCACACCACATAGAAAAAACTGACTCAATTTATCAAAGACCTGAACAAAAGAGCTAAACCTATAAAACGTTTTAAAGAAATCACAGTAGTGAATCTTCTTAGCCTCAGATTAGGCAACGATTTCTTAGACAAAAGTACAAGCAACAAAAGAACTGGACATCAAATTTCTAAACTTTTGTGCTTCCAAGAAAACCCTGAAGAAAATGAAAAGACAATCTACCAAATGCTGGGGGGGGGGGCTGTAAATCAAATCCAATAACGGACATAGAATTACTATTATGAAATCATAAAGACAAAAACCCATTTAAGATGGGCAGATGATCTGAAAAGCCATTTTTCCAAAGAAGATACAGAGCAGCCAGGATTGAAGATACTCAACTTAAGTTGTCATCAGGAAAATGTAACTCAAAACCACAGTGTGATATCTCTTTAGATCTATCAGGATGGCTATAATCAAAAAGAAAGATAATAACTCATGTTAACAAGAACATGGAGAAAACTGGAACCCTCCTACGCTGCTGGTGGGAATGTAACATGGTGCAGGCACTTTGGAAAACAGTATGGGAGGTCCACGAACAGTTCAACAGAGTTACCACCCAATCCAGCAAATACATAACCAAGAGAATAAAAGTATATGTCCACACAAATTTGTACATGAAAGTTCACAGCAGCATTGTAATAGCAAAAAAAAAAAAAAAACAGAAATAACTCGTGTCCATCAATGGATGAATGAATAAAAGGTGGTATATGCAAACAATGGATTATTCTGCAATAAAAAGTAATGAACAACTGACACACACTGTCAACGAAGAACCTTGAAAACATTATTCTAAATGAAAGAAGCCAGTGACAAAGGAGCACATACTCCATTTATCCATATGATTCCATTTATATAAACTGTCCTAATAGACAAATAGAGACAGAAAGCAGAGCAGTGAGTGCCTAAGTCTAGGGGACTGATGGGGAGATTGGGGAGTGGTAGCTAAGGCATTTCTTCTGGAGGTCATGAAAATTTGCTAAATTGATTTTGTTAACACGCAACTTTGAATAGACTAAAAAAACTAAAGTAACAAAAAAATGAGCTAGGAATCTAATAGTGTCTGTTATATCACAACTGTGGGATATGCTTATTTAATTCACCTTGATCATGAAGTGATACACCGAGGATCACACAGGAGAGAACCAAGAAAAGGAGCTGGGAATCCAGTCAACATCTATGGGATCCTTGATGGATTCCAGTTTACCAATCCAGTCTACCAGATCCCTGGATCCTCTGCTGTGGAATAAACCAGAGCCCCATCATCTCTACCTGGTCAAACGTCCAGGCCCCATGTCTACATGGCAATTTGCTTCTCTAGACTCTGTTACCCTGGTAAACAGTAAGAGAAATCTGAAAATGATTAAAGATTCTGCCATATTACAAATGGGAACATCTTTTGTATTATAAAAAGCCTCGTTCCTAAATATACAGCATCATATATTCCTCTCTTGTTTCCTGAATGCCATACTCTCTCTTTAGATGTTAATCTCCTTAAGCATGGAAACCAGATCATCTTTAGTTCCAGCATCCAGGGCATTACAGATCCAGAGTTAATTCCTACACCTGGCTTCAACTGGACCAAACATGGAGGAAGGCACCATGGAATGCAGAAAAATAGGTTCCCCTCCAATTCTATTTCTTCATATTTATTTTGTCTGAGTCAAGATCTGAGGTTTTCCTATTACAATGAAAAATGGTCAGATGCTTCTCCATTCAGTAATCCTCAAGTTCTATTAGAAACCTGCCAGGAAAGTAAGAGAAGGTGGCCTCAGATGACTATGTGGCAACACAAAATTTTTCAAAACCTTTCTTAAAGTAAGATCTGGATTTTTTTTAGATTCCAAAAGAGCAACCCAGAAAATGGAGTTTCAAGTCTTAAGCTGAGACAAGGAGAAGAAATACCTTATTTGTTAAGAGCTGTACACTTAACACACGCTATCTTTCTTCAGCCTTTCAGCAGCCCTGCAAAGTAGATTAACCCAATTTACAGACCAGGAAATTGAGGTCCCAAGACTTAAAACAGCAGGTATCACAAAGTTCGACCTCAACTCCAGCCTTCATCAGGTCTGACTCTGAAGCCTGTGCTCTTTCTATTACATCAGCTGCCCTTCCACTTACTTCTCACCAACTTTGGAAAGTTCTCTGCTTTTTTCAATGGATTAATATAAAGTTGGTATTAGATCAAAATTGGCTGGGAGGTTCTGATGGCAACGTAGGAAGGTCCTAAACTCACCTCCTCCACTGGACACAGAGTCCACAGCTCCCTATGGAACAGTTTCCTTGGGGAGAAACCTAGAGGCTGATTGAACACATGGGGCAAACAAGGAAAGAGCTACATCAAAGCAGACAGAGGCTGGGACACAGTCTCACCATAAACCCCACCCCCAGCTCAGAGATGCACCATCAGAAGGGAACTCAAAACCCAGAGTTTCACCTTGAAGAGCCAGGAGTTTGAACCCCACATCAGGCACCCCAGTTCTTAAGACGTGCACCTCAGAAACAAGTCCCCAAATGCCTAGCCTTGAAAACCAGCAGGGCGCCTGTCCACAAGACCCACAAGGCTGTCATGAGCTGAAAAACAGCTCACATGCTGGGACTAACCCACCTCGGTGCCCAGATCAAAGGCAGCCAATGGTGCCCAGATGTCAAATGAAAGAAGCTCATTTGCTTATAATAAACGGTTGGCCTGAGGGCCAGGCACCTAATTTAACACACTTCCAGGAGCCTGCTGGAACCACCCAGGAGGAAGACCGGCAGGTGCCGTCTTCGCATTCTCTCTCTTCCCGCTCCAGAGGACCATGCTCTCCCAGAAGGAAGCTTCGACACCACCTGCTGCCCTGGTTTTTACAGCTGCCACCCAGGGGACACCCTCCATCACCCAGCTCTGGAGCCCAGGTGGGCTCATGTCCCTGGATCCTATGGGACCGTTAACAGTCAGAGACAGTCCTGGGCAGGCCACCACCCCCAGGGCATTGCACAGACAGACAGCAGACTGAAATGCACCCCCAGTCTTCTCATGAAAGAGTCCAGGGGCTTTGGCCTGGGGAGCAGGCTTCTGGTTTGGCCCACTTCGAGGGGCCTACAAAAGGTGTTCTCAGGGAACGGAGGCTGGTGAACACAATCTTTCTGCTTCCCTCTGCTTTGCTACAGCTCACCAGCTTCCCCCAGAAAGGAGCTTACAACCTTGTCTTAGATTATCCAATCATCACTCCCTAACAGAGTGATCTTTCTCAACCTTAAACCCTTACACGGTTTCCCATTATATTTATCTGGGGACTGGGGTCCAAGGTTTTCAACATGACATCAAAGCTTCGAAATCATCTGGCTTCCAGACACCTCTGTAGGACCACCCATCACAGCCTCCCCAAGCTCCACAGCCCCTTCCCCATACACGCTCTGTGTGCCAGCCACTTACCTACACACACTGCTCCTTCCCCGAAATCATGACCACCTCTTTGTGGAATGCTTTTCTTCCCACCCCTCACTCCTTACGCAGCCTGTCAAACATCTACCCACTTGACTTCCTTATACAACGATCGCCCTTTCTGAAGCCTTTCTTGGCTCACCCCAAAGGTTAGGAGAATCGACAACTACTACCTTTGTTCCCTAAACCCAAGTTTCTAGCACTGTCATCTACAACCCTTCCTGTTACTCATCTGTCCATCTTCCCTACTAGCTTACTCACGTGATCCTTAGTATAAAAATTCTGTATTATTCACCATAACAGTCCCAGTGTCAAGCAGAGTTTTTGCATACAACGCACAATAAATGCTTACTGAAGGTTATTATTAAATATAACTAACTTGCAATGATGACCTAAATATGGACAGAATGTGGTTTCATATGAGCAAAGTCTATCAGAAGATGGAAAAATAGATGAGAAAGACACCGAGTGGTCCCTGGAGAGCCAACAAGAAAACCACTTTGCTCAACGTGTATTTCTCAATGCAGAGTAAATCCATTCACGTGTTCAACAGCCACCAAGCCTCCGTCAGTGGGACATTTTCTTGGAGTTACACCCTTCTGAAATGAATCCCAAGGCACTTTGTATCACCTATTAATCCAGGTCGATTCTGAGGAGAAAGCGCATTCCTACCTGTGTTCCAGCTCTCGGATGGACAGTATCACTCCGGAAGTTGACGCCTTCTGCTGCACGGTGGCCACAAAGGTGAACTCACTTTTATTCCGGAAGAGCTGAATTAATTTCTCGCTCACATGAGGGGCTGCGTGGATCTCTCTTTCTGTATCTAGGAGTCAAGAAGGAAGAGCAGGAGAAACAGGAGGGGAGACAGAAGGTGGGGGGAAGGAAGGAAGAAATACAGAAGGGAAAAGAGGAAGAACACAAGAAGGAGGAGGAACACAAGAAGGAAGAGGAGAAAAGACGTACAGTTAAAAACGCCTTGTCTAGGGGATCCAGGGTGCGTTTTCCCTTCTCCCCTCTCGTCAACAGTTTCCATTTTCAAGTGCCACCCACCACTCCACACAGCTGCCTGCTTTCAATGCAAAGACTGGAAATGCCAACTCGGCCACTGTTCCCACTTGTCACTTTGACAAGTTCACAATGGGCCAGCCAGTGATCCTGTGGCAGGAATTCTGACGGGACACTGAGCAATTTGGCCTGCTGCAAAGAGATTAAGTTGCTGTAAGAAAAGGAAGAGGCAGGCAGATAAATGGGGTCCAAAATTCAGAGAATCCTGCACATAACAGGATCCAGTGCCACTCAGCAGGCTCCAATTTCACTTCTCCCGTGACCTCAGTTTCTCTCTCCCCACAAGGCATCTAGGGAAACCTGTCCTCACCTGGTCCCCAGGACAGATTTACTAGAGCTAATAACGCTGGACAACTCTGCTTTTACTTAAAGAATAAATACAAGGCAGGCCCGTGGTTGTGAAGTGTGCCTGGAATTTCTCCATAAACATGCAGTGGGTGATGGTCCTTATGAAAAATTTATTAAAGTTGAGGCCAGTGCAGCAGGCCTAGAGGTGTGTGAGTCCAGCTGGTCCCACTGCTGGACAGGAATCTTTCTGCAACATCCGCACCATGAGAGAGATCCCGATTCCATACTCAGCCTCACCCTTGTCATGATAAACTGGGTGTCAATCTCATTCTTCTACACTAAACTTCCTGGCATCAGAAAGTGGGCACCAAGGAAGCAGAGCTAGAGAAAACGATTCAGGGGATGCCAATCGAACACCAAGGATGTGCATCCTCTGACTGTAGGGTGATAACTGCTTGGGTTTTCTCCCAGGACTGCACAATTCAACACAGAACTGCAAAGGCTGCGTTTCCCGAGCAACATCACAGACTCGTATGTGACCCTGAAGAACCTCATCCTCAAGAGTGGCTTTTAACAGAAAGAAATCCTTGAATTCTTGACCTCAGGCTTCAGTCTTCTCATCTACAAAACGAAGGGGTGGACTGGGCGATTTCTCAGGGCCTCCCCAGCCTCCGCTCCTGTAATTCTACACATTGCTGTTTCAAGTTTGCAGCGGAGATCATCACAGTCTTGCAGCCACAAACATCTAGGCTACAGACGGAGGGGAGCAAGGTTGGGCCTCTACCATGGAGACACCCAACCAAGAACACTCCACCCACATGAAACCTACCTGAACGACTTTTGCTTTTCTGCCCAAAGGCCTTCACTACTTTACTACTAAGCAGCGTGCTGTCAGCTTTTGTCAAGGGCTGGGATAAGAGATAGTACTTAGGGAACGTTTGAAAAAATACCTGGTTCTAGAGATTAACATCTGTGCTTGCTTTTTTTCCTTTTTTGCTCATCCATTAGGAATCAACTGATGCGTAATGGCTGCCTAGGGAGCTCACAGAGGATCCTGAAGCTTGGGCCCAGTGAAGAGGGCCATGATTGACCAGCAATGCCTGCTGGTGGAAAGGGGTATGACTGTCCTATCAGACATGCGTGGCCTCATCTTTCACTCAATTCTCCCTGGATGCTATCACCAAGCCCCATGGCCAATGATCCCCAAATTTATATCTGCAGCCCCAACCTCTCCCTCAAGCAGCAAACTCATATGCAATATCCTTCTTAATATCTCCATGTGGAATGTCTGAGATCATTTCAAGTTGTATCCACCCACAGAGCTCTTGTTCTCTCCCCCAACCCTCTTATCAACTCCTGGGAACTCCTGTCTTAGTAAATGGAACTACCCACTTCCTCAGGCCAAAACACTAGGAATTGTCCTTGATTTATTCTTTTCCTCCACCCTCTGTATTCAATCTAAGAGCACGTCATGAGGGCATCCATGTCTGGTATCTGTTCATTTCTTCCCAACTCCACTCTTAGAACTCCTGTCCAAGCTGCCATCATCGCTCCAACAGCTCCCCAACCGGTCTCCCTGCTGCCATACTGCCTTCCCTTTTCCATTCTCCATCACAGCAGCCAAAGTGCTCTTCTTAAAGCAGAAGTCAGAATCACTTCTGTCTCCTGCTTAAAAGCTTCCACTGGCTTCCCATTGCTTCCAGGATAAAATCAGGCTCTTTAGCATGACCTGCGTGGTCACACATCAGCTGACTCTTGCCTTCCTCTCCTGCAGCTCTCACTGCAAATGCAACCTCCTGCTCACTCCCTCCAACGCAGGCCACCTGGGTTAGTTTCTCCATACCACTCATCACAGTCTATACATTGTGATCAATTACTTCCTTACATCACATATCACAATGTTGGTTTTTGTTTCTTACCGTATTTTCTTTCTTTCCCCACCATACTATAAACTCCACGAGAGTAGGCATACTTACTTATTCATTGTTGTATCCCCAGTTCTTAGTGGCTGGCAGGAAGCAGACAACCAAAAAAGATTTATTGGATCAATTAACTAACGTATTTTCCACTTATGTCATTTATATTGTTACTTCAAGTAGCCACAAATATTATAGTCAGAAAGTAGTATGTTACCTTTTGAAAAAGTAGGAGGTACATAGGTATTTCTTAAGTGCCAGTGCTGATCAACTTAAAATGATTTTCAGTGCCAGTTCAGCCTACTTCTCCTTGTAAGCCACCCCAGCTAACAGTCATTAATCCAATCCAGCCAGACTTCTGTTCACTCAACCCTCCTAGAAAGCTGAACATTTCTTTTGCTGGCTTTTCTTATTGCTCATTATAAGTGATTGGCACATTGAAGTAAAGAGACCCCATTAGCACTCAGAGTGAAATGTAAAAAAAATCTATTTTGATAAATTGAGACTTTATATACATTCTCTTTCAAAAAAGCTCTTTCGAAATAACTGTTTACCATAATTCAGCCACTAAAAGAACCTAAGTAATCCTACGACTTCTTACAATATAGAGGCAGTAACTGGGACCAGCGTTCAAGGAACTGAAGACTACTCATTTCTGCTGATAACTAAGCTGTGTGACCTGGGATAAGATTGACCTCTCTGAGCCTCACACACCGCATCAGGAAATTGAGAGGATGGAACTCTATGATCTCCAAGTTCTTTTCTAGTTTCATCATTTCATTTCTGTGAATCACTTTACTCTGCTCCTAGCCACACAGCAAGAGGGTAAAGAGGGTATTTTCCATCTATATCAGGTTCTGTAATTTTTCTGATTTTCCCAATCAACATAAACATCAAGTTGTCTATTACTGAAAATAGTGAATGTCACATACTTTACAGTAGCGTTTTTTTTCCCCTGAAGTTAATAGAGCAACCAATGAAAACCAGTTAATGAGAACCTACAGTGAACACTGCACTTCTATATGTAACACTTATAACATGTGTTTGCTGTATTGAGAATACTCAAGTCTGCTAGAAAAGAACGAGAAAGACAAGTGGGATGGAGAAAACTCATAGGAAGTGTTAAATATAGATCGCAAGTTAGAAACCTGTGAAAGGTATTAAATGTAGATCCAATAAATGAAACATAAGTATGTTCAGATTAAAAAACTGAATAAAGAGTGTCACTTAGAATGAGATGGGAGGACCAAGTCATAGTGTACAAATGTCACCTTCAGAATAGAGCTATATGGGAAATATACACAAAATCTTATGGTAGCTCACAGAGAAAAAAATGTGACAATTAGTGTGTATATGTCCATGTATGACTGAAAAATTATACTGAACACTGGAATTTGACAGATTGTAAAATGATTATAAATCAATAAAAAAATGTTAAAAAAAAAATAGAGCTATGTCATCCTTATCCTACAGCCATCTTTGACACCCATTCCATTCCCATTCTGGCCCCACATGTACTCTGTCTGAGAAATGCTAATAAAACCCATCGCTGCTCATGGAATTAACTGGTGGACTACAGCTGTGGCCAGAAGCACTTGCCTGAGTCTCTCCAACAGAGAAAGTGCATTGGCACTAGGTAACCTCCCCACCCGCTGAACCACCCCCCCCTTTTTTTTTTAAAACTCCCTTTTTTTTAAATAACCTCAGCTCCCGTCCACGTAGCCACAGCATCAGAGAGGAAGCTGATGGGGCAGAGAGAGAAAGACTGAAAACTAGCAACAAGGCATAACTCAGTAACCCAATGGGGTCGCCCATCCTTCTCCCCTCCCCCGACCTGTCCCCTGGCCCACTCCCCTTCCCCTGCTTCCTTCTGGGTATTTTTCATTGATTTGATAAGCCACACATTTCAAGCTTCTGAAAAATCTGGTCTACCTGTGAGGCTTTCTGTTTAGTGACCTCTGAGAGTACACTTAGAGACTACCGCTGCATCAAGGTAATTTTCCACACAACCACCCCTTAGTGAACATTTTACACTAAAAGAGGGAAAAAAAAAAAAAAAAAAAGAAGAACGCTGTTCCAAATACTCAAAGAAGTTTTACATGATCTAGTTAAAAGTGCTAACTCAGCAGCAAGGGTTAAGTGCTTTTTCCTTCCTGGGATGAAATGGCTCTACCTGGCCAATTTTAAAGAAAGACTAAAAATGCTAATGTGATGATTAAGCATCAGATTAAAAAAAAAGTGTTGGGTGAAGGGAGGAGGTTGAGGAGTCGAGGAGAGAAATTAAAATGACGGTGTTCACATGCTCTTCTCTGCCTAATATAGAAGCAACTTCATTTCCCTTCTCCCTGACTTAATAGGATGAGGAGGGTGGTGATTTTCGTTGTCAACAGGTACCTGTGTTAACTCTGTGCCAGGCACCAGAGAAAAAGTAAAAATACAGTTTCTGCCATCAAACACAGTTATGTAAGCAAGACAGCTACCTGGTGACAACAGGTAGAGTAGGACAAGGCACACAGGAAGGAAGGGACTCGGGGAGGCTGGGAATGACATCGCACAGGATGTGACTTTGAGCCTGAGTCAGTAAAGATGAGTAAGCATTTACCAGGCGGAAGAAAGGAGAGAAGAGGGCACTCCCTGCAGGAACACTATGAGGCTGTGAACACCCATGTGTTTTCCACTATCCTGGCACTTGTCTTTCTCCGCAAGCCTCTCTCACTAGAAGTCCAGCAGGAAACCATCTCTTCAACCTCATACTGGAGAGAACTCTCCACTGATCAGTGGGTCAGGGAAGCAATGGCAGCAGCAGCCAGAAATAGGACAAAACCAACACCCCAGGGCAGCCCGCCTCAGCATTGACTGACGGCGAGTTCAGGCCACGTCTTCATAATCACAGCGTGTTTACACCAAGAACCTCAACACAGGAGAATCTTGACAGAGACAAGGCGCGCATCCTTCCAGCCTGCGTCCCACCTAAGCTTCTGGTTAAAGATTGGCCCCAAGGGATAAAGCAACATTTGCTAATATGAGATGACAATCGTCTTTTCATTTCTAAGAACAGAGGAAATTTGCCATTTCAGAGCTGCCAACGGTCCGCAGGGCGATTCCCACTGTGGGGAGGGAGGCTCACCTCCCGCTGTCAGGTCCTGCGGCCCTTCTCTGAGCACTTCAGATGTTATTGATCCAAGCACCTTCAAAGCAGCAGGAATCACAAGCACAAAGTAGTAGCGACACCAGGAGACTCCCACTTAATGTGTGTAAGGGATTTCTAGCTCCACCAAGTTCACAATGACAATTCAAGAAGCCTCCATTAGCTCCAGAAGCCAGAGTGATAAAAAGCATACAGGTGTACAGCTCATTATGGGGCCAAATGCAAGGTTAACTGCTCTGCATGTATCATCTTACAATCATCTTGGGAGTAACTACTATCACTTTTTCCTACTTTACAGATGAGAAAACTAAGGCTTACAGAATTTAAGTGACTTTCTAGTAGACACCAGACTAGGAATCCATGGCTCTAAGCTTCCAACCTGGCAGGCTGGATCCACATGCTACCCTCACTGCGCTGCATCTGTTGTCAGCCCATACGTATGACCTCAGTGCTCGGTGCATGCGGAAAAGGGACAAGTCACCATCATATACCCAGTGCCTGACACCGTATTCACTCAGGAAACATATACAATCTATTTGTATAATCCCTATGAGCTAAATAACATCCTCCCATTTTACAGGTAAAGAAACTGAGGCACAGAGAAGTTTTATGGCTTGTCTAGGGTCCCACGGCACGTGACTGGAGACCAAGTTGAGTCTTGCCCCAGCAGAGTTGATCATGACATCCATGGTATTTACCTGGCAACCCTGCTTCCGTTTTCATCTTCCTGTTTTTCCTCTCTCCCACCCCCTTATCCTGCACTCCAGCCACACAAGCCTCCCATCCCTTCTTCCCAGTGCAGTGTTCCTCCCTCCCCACCTTGGTACATTCCCACCTGTAGCGACCTCTCATTTTTCCCTCTTCTGTGGGGACCAGCCCAGGCCAACTCAGATTCCCTCCATTGTTTTCATTATACTTCTTGTAAATATCAAGGCTTTATGTGTCTAGTCATTACACGTCATCATTTCATTAATAGCGATCATGCCCCAAAAGACTAAATTCCATGATGAACAGTTTATCAACGGATACTCACACTCAGCATTGGTGCCTGGCACGAGGTAGAACCTCAACAAGTGTTTTCTGCATTAGTAATTAACATATCTTGACTCCAGTCTTGAACACAATACAACAAAGGAGGTTTACCAGAGACTCTCAACTATAACCCCAACCTGCTGAGAATAAAGTACATTAAAATAATGAGCTGCCTAAGAAAAAAAATCAGCTGAGCACCCCTAATTCCTCCATTCGGGGACAAAACCCAAAGAACCCTGTGACACATGGTATCAATCAATTTTTTGTAATTACTATGTGACTCCATCAGAAGCAATTCAGGTGCCTCCATAATTTTCCTAATTAGATCGGCATAGTGGAGGAGCTGAGCTCTTATAAACATTTTAAAATATCAGTTAAGGAAAATCAATGTATCGCCTTTTCACTAAGAAGTTAGCAAAATGATCACTCCTCTTTAGGATGCCCCCCTACATTGGCACCATAACCTACCCTTCCTCAAGTCTCCCCCCTCATCCTCATCCTTCCACCCCCATCTCAGTTGGATGCCTCAAAACAGAGATAGAGGATAAAG
This sequence comes from Camelus ferus, assembly GCF_009834535.1. Lineage (NCBI taxonomy): Eukaryota > Metazoa > Chordata > Mammalia > Artiodactyla > Camelidae > Camelus > Camelus ferus. The sequence continues at coordinate 43,920,348 of NC_045705.1, forward strand.
CATGGACGCCAGCTCTATCTGAATCACAGGACAGGAGAACAAAAGGGAAAGGTCTGATGAAAAGACTTTAATTGAAGATTGCACTGTATAAGCTACAAACCTGCACTTATAAGATAAGTTCCAGGGATGTAATGAACAGCCTGGTGATTGTAGTTTAATACTGTATTGCATATTTGCAAGTTGAGAAGAGAGCAGATCTTAAAAGTCCTCATCACAAGAAAAAAAATTATTTAACTATGAAAGTTGATGGATGTTAACGTAATGACCTAATCATTTTGCAGTATACATACATCAAATCATTGTTTTATATATACACACAATGTTATATGCTAGTTACATCTCATTAAAACTGAGGAAGACTGCATCATATAGCAAAGCTATCCAGGGAATGGTTATAAATTAAACTGTATACACCCAATGGAAAATCACATAGGACAACACAGTAATATCAAAGGTATTAGAATAACATAGGAAATTCCTAGGCAATAATGTCAGACATAACTTTATGTACAACATTGTATCAGGTATATAAAAATTTTATTTACTGATGGAGAGCAGAAAGATAGAAACAGCCTTCAAAGTGTTCGCACTGGGAGCTAACCTGGGTGATGTTTTTCTTCTTTTCACATACCTGAATTTTCCAGATCTTCTCTGATAATTATTTTAAGGAAAAATCAATTTTATGCTAAAATATAAGAGCACATTCTAGAAATGAGGGAGAAGCAAAAAGGGCACCCTACAAGAGAAGAAAAGTAAGCCCCAGTCACCTTGTTTTCAATCATGCAACTGTGTCTCTTTGAATCAGTGAAAGCGCCCGTCTCCCTCCAGCCAGCCTCAACCAAGATGTGGCTTCCCACAGACTACCACTCCACTGCTTAGGGCAGGGGACCAGTCAGCTCCCAGAATCACCTGCTAGACCATTTCAACAGGGACCCCCAGCCCATGACAGCTCAGGCTGATGGGACTGAGGTGTATTCTGGCAATAACTGACAGTCAAGCCATCTCAGGTGTCACTTTAATCCACACCGACAGTCAAGAGTCCAAGGACACAGAGGTATGCCCACCACGTGGGATATGAAGACACACAGAAGGCTGTGCAAGTACAGGCATGTTCCCCAGCATGGGATACTCTGGGTTGTTATAAAAGACACGAGGACAGTCCTTGTCCCTGCCCTCTGCAAACTACTCCCCCAGCCATCTCATCATTCACTCATTAACTCTTCACCTTCAAGACCTTTACTAAGCCCTCTTCTGAACCAGGCACTATGAACGTAAAACTGAGAGACATCTTTTAGGGGCTAAGAATCTAGTAATAAAGACACAAACAGAAATGAACGGAGACTATTCCATTGTTCAGTCCACAGGCATAAAAGAAAAGTGGGCACGCCCAGGAGGCAACACTGGGCTAGAATAACCTGGAGCAGGACCAGAGAGCTGCCCCTCAGAGACCTGATCCCCCTTATAAGGGGCAGGGCAGGGCAGCGGTTCAGCACTCAGGCTGAAGGCTCAGAAATCTGCATGCTTTAACACTGCCAACGTATTCACACACACCATCACACTTCATATTCATAATAACCCATTGGGGGAGGTACTAACCACCTCACTTTATGGATAAGAAATCTCTGGCTTGTGGAGTTAAGTGCCTTGCCCAAGATCCCACTGCCAGCAAGTAGCAGAGACATGACTTCTAACGCCAATTTTTCAGCTTCTTCTGTATACTTCTGCAAGACTTCCCAAATCCTCAGACAAGAATCACTAAACTTCTCCACTCCAATGCCAGGTCTCCCCTATCTAAGGGACACTCCTTCTCCAAAACCCTAAGCTACCCCATATATGGAGGGTGCATTCTCTACTCTGCTTAAAAAGTTTGGAGCAGTAGCCTGACCCAATTATAATGCGCTCTCTTTTGCGCACAGTCCTGATGCTTAGACTTAAGAGGAGTATTTTCAGTGCTGCTCTGGCCTTGACCTTGCCACATCTACTCAAACTCAACAGTAAACAGTAGGGCATCATGTTCAACCGCCAAGCTCTCTAATTTATGATTATTCATGATAAATCATTTTTACACGTTGCTTCCAACGCTGTTCAGGAATAAAATCTGCCCGCATTGAAATGCAGTGATTTTAATATGCAAACCTCCTACAGAGATGATGTCTCATTTTAATTATTGTTTCGGTTTAATGGGTTTTCATTAAATTAGAGGATGGAGCAATTATGAGGGTGAACAGCTCATGTTTCAAAGGTAAGCTCCCGTGGCTTTGTGGGCAGAGACAGTTGCAGCATAGAGAAGCAGAAAGCAACTCTCTTCCAGTTAAGCCTGTGTTTCTGCCTGCTAGAAAACGCTGCTGGCTATTTCTTTTCCCAGCTGCAAGGGACACTGCGCATCTCCTCACAGTGATAGGCAAACAGCTCCAAGCATGTGTTTGACTTAAGGTATCTTAATCACCTAACTTTTCTATCAGAAATCCAAGCTTCCCTGCTCATCAGGCTAGAAAGCGCCCTTTACAAGCTCACAGCCTGCAAAGCTAAGTGTCAGACCACAGGAAAGTATTCCCAATGAAATTGTCTTTCCTCTCACATGCAAGTAATTTAATTGGTTTTGCGGATTAATGTCTGGGAAATCAGTCCAACTGGGAAATCGGTCCAACTTCAGCACAAGCCGCGCTGACCAAAATCCTATGAATTAGCAAACTGTCAGAGACCCAGTGAGAAACGACTTTGGTGGCCTCACAGATGTTTCAGCCCAGAAACCATACAAATTCAGCACTCAGGGATCCACAAGGCAGCAGTGCCTCAGACAGAGGTGAAGGAATGAATGAGAAGTAGGGAATGAGGGGAGGGTGAGAGGTAAAATCTGCTTTCTTGGGGTTCCGGTGGTCAGAAGTGAGGGGTAGGACTCCACACTAGGGGGTAGTGGGGGCTCTCCATTGCAGGAGTCTGCCCCTGGGGAGGGAGAGAGCTAGGCAAGCTTCAAGTGTGCAATTTCTTTCTCTCCAAGTAAGCCAAAGGAAAAAGACAGGGAAGCTACAGGGGGTCCTTCCAGAAGTAATTGGCCAATTAGGTTAGGGCAGGCCTGGTCACTACATATGCCAAGAAAGTAATACGGGAGGGCCTCTCTATGCTATGGGAAAGAGCAAAAAATATGTATCTATTCCACAACAGAGAGAAATCATAAAGCAGCATCAGCCTCAGGTAAGCCAGCAGGAACTAAGTGATGGATAAGGTACCCTCCCTGCTCAGCACCGCCCTCCTCCAAGCCTGATACTGACCACCGGCCGTGGCCCATCCTTGCCAGCGTGGCTGCTGGAGAAGGTTCTGTGCTGTTATTTCAAGTGTCTTGAGTATTTTCCAAGGATAAAAATTTAGAATTCCTCAGTGGAATGGTTTCTTTTCAGAGTCTTTATGTCTGCTGCCCCGAACAGCACATCATTGGCTCTTAGATCACGTGCGTTAATCTAATTACAAGCCTTGTTAGCTAATTAGTTCCAGAGTCACTGCTGGGGAGGTCTCCCACACTATTTTTGTATCTTCATTGGCCACAGGGTGTCTGCTTTCTGAGGAAAATGTGCAGTTACTGGACTCTCAATCCTGTGAGGCAGGGCAGTATGGCTTTCTGGACACCTGAAACTCCAGGCTTTGAGCAGAAGCTCCAAGAAATGTGGGCACGTGTGCAGAAAGGGGCTCTGGGTGTGGTTTCTGGCAGACCTGCTATACTCCTTTGAAAACTGACCTCCTCTTGAGAGGCTTTTATTCCAATCTTATCAAACATTAATGTCACCCTTAAAACGAATCGTTGGAAATGCAGCTTGCCCAAACTCAAAACCAACTGCTATCTGGCTCCTGGATCCTTCTCCACCAATTTCCCATGACAACCCTCCCAAATGAGATCTACAACCAAGGGCTCAAATTACAATCCCCATTTACTGAGGCTTTTTTAAAGAAAGGAAAATGTTGATTTGGGGGGAAACTGGTCTTTGATCATTGTTGCAAATAATTCGGCTCTGTTGTGTCCTAGGGTAAGAACACAGGGTCAGTTTTCAGTAAATTACTCCTTCAGTGTATGAAATAGCATCTTTGCGATAGTTCATCTCAAAGGGGGCCTGGTAGGTTTCCAGACAATCTTTTCCACCTGGGTATGATCTGACTTAGCCAACAGATAACCATTTCGGCTCCCTGAACTACCCCCACCACGAGATCCTTGGGCAAGCGCCTTGGGGCCGCAGGTGAGCCCTGGAAGTGCAGAGCATGTGCCATGCCTGGGGCCGTGCTGGGCTTGGTGAAAAGTTCCCAAGGCAGGAATGCAATCTCAACTCCTCCCACCTGGAGCCCCAGTCGCCTTCTCCATGCCTATGCAAAGCCCGCCCATCTCTGGAGGCCCAACCCAACTCCTCCAACTCCGTGAAGCCCTGGAGCCCCAGTTCAGGGTGGTTTTCCCCTGACACTTCCACTCACCCATTCAAACGCCTGTTTGTGGAGTGTGTTGTCTGTGGCTGGCTCTGTGTCACCATGCATAAGACAAACTCGGTCTGGGGAGAGACATCCAGCCAGCATATGCAGCTCCACTGACCAGTACCACCCATTGTGACACATCTTAACATCCTGCATCTTACCAAGTTCAATGGCCAGGCCTCTATCCTCAGCCTACTGACCTCTCAGCCACCTCCCAACAGTCGTCCTCTCCCTCCTTTTCAAAGCATTCTGTCTTTCTGGCACTGCATCCTGCTGGTTCTCCCCCTACCTCCCCGGCCATCTTAAGACTCCTTCAAGTCCTCCTCTGCCTGCTCTCTAACTAGCAGGGGAACTCAAAACACATCCACCCGCAAGCCCTGAGCTTCACCTCCATCCCCACGGAGACCCTCCTTCCTCGACTATAACACTGCAGCAGCCGCCAAATGCCAGCTTGTTTCCACTTGTGCCTTCCCCTACTCCCCTCTCCTCCCCTCTTTTCCTGACTTTCTCTCATGAAGCAACTGGGAATCAAGAAAATCCTTTTCAAACTTAAATCACATCCTATCAATCATCTCAACCCCTTACTTTAAATCCTCAAAAAGCTGCCTGTATTAATTTTCTATGGCTGCTTCAACAAATTACTGCAAGCTTTGTAGCTTTAAACAACACAAGCTTACTATCTTACGGTTCTGGAAGTCAAAAGTCTGAAATGAGTTTCACCAAACCAAAACTAAGGTGTTGGCAGGGCTGCTCCCCCTCCAAAAGCTCTAGGGGAGAATCCATGTACCTTGCTTCTTCCAGCATTCCTTGGTTCACATCCCCATGTTAACCTTCAAAGTCAGCTTTGTAGCGTCTTACCACCTCTCCCCGCTTCCATCTTCACATCATCTTCTCTCTCTGACGGACCTTCCTGTTTCCGTCTTATGCAGACGCTTGTGATTATATTCAGCCCACCTGGGTAAGCCGGGCTCATCTCCCCACCTGAAGATCCTTTACTTAATTACATCTGCAAAGACCTTTTTGTCAAGTAAAGTAACATATTCACAGGTTTCTGCGGATTAGGACATGGATATCTCTGGTGGGGCGGGAGGCAGTCATTTCTCAGCCTACCACACTGGGCAATGAAATTTAAATAAGACTCTAAGTCCTTACAAGGGGCTGAAAGACCCTGCATGACTTGCTTCTGCTGCTGGGGCTGAAACAAAGGCCAAGCTTTTACTTCAGCCCTTGGCCACGCCCTCTGACCGCCTCTGGCCCCTCCACCCACACTGGCCATCCTCGTGCCCCTTAAATTTGTTTGAGCCCAGGGTATTTATATCAGCTGTTCCCAATATGTCAGCTCCGGAGCAAAACAGCCCCGGCTCAATTCTCAGCTTTGCTACTTACTGGACCTAACCTTGGCCAAGTGATTTACACCTCCAAGTGCCCCTTTTTTCCTTTCTGTAAAGTGGGGCTCATAATACCCATCTCCTTTGTAGGATTATTATGGATTACTTCAGGATTAAATGAGTTAGCAAAGATAAAGAATTTACAGCAGCGCCTAGCACGTAAAAAGTGTTCATTGTTAAGAATGTAAGTGATCGGGAATAACATTATTACCTTTGCATGGTTGACTTCTTCATTCAGGCATCGGCTCAAATACCACCTGCGCAAGGAAGCAATAATCCCCAAAACTCCTACCTCAAGTCAATTCTTTCCTTCTGTCTCTCTTCAGTATTGCTGTCGGCAGCCTTAAGCCAGTAGGCCGTGGGGCCCAGCCTCAAGCTCAGAATAGCCTGCACCTGGTAAGGAGTAAATATACGCATGCGCCAGTAGCGTGAGTCAGCATTATAAACAATGCGCATGCGCGGGCAGAATATACGTAAAAAGGACAAGTGCGCCACACCCGCACAGCGCCATCTTGTTGAACTCGGGGAACGTGCCGCCGCCGCCCGCCACCTGCTTGTACTGCAATAAAGTGCTGTTTTGCTCCATGTCGGCTCCTCCGGCCTTCTTCCAGTTGGGGCAGCTCACCGCCTCGAATCCCTCTGACAATTGTTGTTTCACTTCCTTTGTAGTATACATGACTATGGTTACTGACTGATGAGTACGCTTGTCCACTGGGATTGCTCACCTCCGCTGGAACTGAAGCTTCATGATCTCAGATTTTGTCTTTTCTCTGCTACACCTCCAACACCCAGAACAGCACCTATCACATGGGTGCACAATAAAAATTTGTTGAATGAATGAATATGATGTATTTCTGGTTCTCTCCCCGCTGCGCCTGGACCAAGGCCCCCCAAGGGCAGAGCGTCTTCTTTCTATTCCTCCTGCACGATCAGGACCCAGCACCCTGGCTAGCACAGCGCAGCATCACAGACTCACAGTTAACGCTTGCTGATTAACCATGATGTAAGCGAGCTTTAGAGAGAAAGGTTCAAAACAAAAGATTTTTCTCTAGCCAGTTACTCAAAGACTGAGAGAGAAAGGATTTTCCAAAGTTACACATTGGAAAACAGCAAGATTCAAAGCAGAAGTCCAAGAAGCTACACTCTCAAGCTTGCCCTGTCCCCAGCACACACCAGTAGGTCAGACAGTGTTCTAATGATTGTGAGATCTTCCATTTAAAGGAAATATTAAAAAGGATACTTTGGCTAGCTTGTGCACGAAATATGCAACTAAAAGCCAATTGCTGGGGAGACCTCTGCCAAGCCCTGAGGACTGATCACAGTGTGTCTCTCCTTTGCCATGACACCTGTGGTTCATAAACACCTAAGCAGGTGGGGCCTTCTCCTTTAATATATCTCACCCCAGGGGATTCAGGAAAGCAGTCTGGGTGGAGCTAGCATTGCAATTTATTTGTTTAAGTATCTCCAATGATTGTGAGGAGCAGCCACAGCTGAGAACTGGCTCCTGCGTTGTGTCCTGGCTCCAGGTCCAAAGTGGTAAACTGACCAGCCTCAGGCCAGATGCAGCACTAGCATGTTGGTTTAGCCCCCAGTGCCCTCCACTGCTCTCCCAATCCACAAACCACATTGCCACAAGTCCAAGGTGCCACAGATTACAAGATACACCATTATTTTACACACCATAAAAAGAAAACAAAAAGCTCTCAGTTATGACTTTGAGACACCATTGATCATAAGCCCATGTCTCACATAACTATGAAATCATGAATGTGTGGGTGTCTTAGGATCAGTGGAATACAGTATAAGAATTCCCAGATTTCATATCAAGATCCAGACCTCCAGTGAAAAATAAAAAAAACCTAGCAACAGGGCCCACATTCCGACAGGTAACAATGCAGTGAATGCCAGCACTGAGGAGATGCGGGGCACTGCGCCATGTCAAGCAGCTGGCTGAGTTCCCTTGCTCGTGCACCCATTCAGCAGTGACCTGGCTGACCCCCCATGCATCTGGGATTGCAGCCTCCCCCCAGCATGGCGCTAGTGTGTACTGGGACCACACAATCCATATACATCCAAGCCTCACACAAACCTTCCATTCCCTGCTCTCCTTGCTCCTTTCTGGCACCACAGATGCAGGTGCTGGGACCTGGGTAACAGGTATCACTGAGGTTTGCACCCTCTCAGCCCTTGGTGTGGCCAGAAAGAGCACTTTTGGTAAAAAAAAAAAAAAAAAAAAAAAAAAAAAAAAAAAACCAGCCTCTTGTCTTTTCCCCAGAGTGATGTACAAATATAGCCATTTTCCTCAGCTGCCGTGACGTGAAAAAGGCTGGGAAACACTGCCTTGTGTTGAAGCTGAATTTGGGATCAGAAGATCTGGGATCCACCATCAGTCCTGGCACATAACACCTGAGTATCAGGTCATTCAATGCCCTGAAACTCAAGTGCTCCTCCATTAAATGGTGACTCATATGACGATAATACTTATATCACAGGATCTGCATGATGAATACATGTAATCATCTACGTGAACAGTGTTTGAAAATGTCTGTCACCGTCACTTTCTTCCCCATCTGCATGCCAGGGACAGGCGACACCATACAAGTTGGGCACGCATGGAGTCGATGTCAGGAAGGCTTTCTCTCACCAGTTTTCTTAAGTCACTTACAATCCAGGAGTGTGAACAGGTGGCGAGGATCCAGGACGACGAAAATAAATCCTGAGGGAGGAAAGATCTCACACTGAATCCATAAATACTTTGGACCAGTGCGGGGGAGGCCACACGCATAAGGATGGCGTGGGTTGAGAGGTGTCTCCGAATAAACGAGGAGCACCCAAGCCCTGGGGCAGTAGAGGGAAGCCCGTGGAAAAGCAGCATTTTTTTCTCATAAAGTTGACTTATCTCTTTTCCAAAGTGCCTTGGCTCACTTTGTCAAATTCATGATGGAAACCGAGAGCTCCTTCCCTAAACTCTTTGTTGCTGTCCCACAACATCAAGAGGGAGTAAGGTGTACTTTTAAGTGGGCTTTCCCTGCCACCGTACCCCCACGTCTCCCCACGTCCGGCAGACCACACAATCCAGCCCCCACCATCTATAAAAACAAAAAAATGAAAACCAAGGAGGCAATATTTTGATCAACCACAGAGTAATAATGTGAGCGTGATACACGCAAAGATGCCTGTCAGCGTTTCTATTTATGTGTAACCACCCGGTAGCCCTCTCCTTAATTATGCTCTTATTCACTGGATGCCTAGAGTCCGTTGGTGTGGGTCGGGCTGTAATTGAGCCCAGGAGCCCCAGCCAGCACAGGGACGTGCCACACACCCCATCGTGCCGTGCAACTTTTTCAAATGAGCTATTGGAGAGATTTAAGAATTCTTCAGAAATGTCACAGTAATAACTGTTTTATCTTTTTCTATGCCACAATTATGATTTGGAGCTTTGCTTTTCTTATTTCACCCAGGCACACCACAACTCATGAATAAAATATGACAAGTTTGATAGCAGCCATCGGAGGGGGTTCATCCGTAACAGCAGACGTGCTCTGTGTACAAAGAGCTTTTGTATTCCAACAGCCTTTGTTTCTGGGACGGGCTTTTATCTCAAAGAAGGACCACGTGCCTTCTCCCCTCTTCCCCGTCTCCCTCCCACCACCCCACAATTCCTGCCTTCAGCACAGCACCTGAAACCATGTTTACTTTGTCTCTTAACAAGGATATTTCTAAACAATTATGGAACAAATCAAAAACCAAAGGGTACTCTGCTTGCTGTGAAACTGACTTGAACTAACACATCAAACAAAAGAGACACAATCAGAACCTCAGACTAGTGGGCAAAGTATGTGACTTTACATCTTAAAAATCATTCAGGTGATTGCACCCACCTGGCAAGATACTGAAAGCACCCGCAAGGTTCTCTTTCGAGAAGTTTCCTCTTCCCAGCAAAGACTGCCAGGATGCTCCAAAATTCAGGCTCTGGTCAGCCTTTCAAAGAAACAAATGCGAAAAAGAAAGGAAAGGAATTTGCACAACCATCAGCATTTATCACAAAGCCCCGGAGATGTCAGACTTCAAGTTTCGAGGGTTCATTTTTTAAAGCGTATCTCTGAGCATCTTGTTCTACCACACATATAAAACCAGCTGGCTTCCAAGTTTCCTTCCAAATACATTTTTCCCCCAGAGTTTGTTTCAAAATATGTAAGAGCAAAAAGACAGTTTAAAGTCACTGCTTGCCTAGAACTTGAAAAACCGAGATTTCGACCTCCTGGTGGAGCAATTTGCCAAACTTCCAAACTTGTGGGTTTGTCTGTGGAGCTTGACAAACAAGTCTAAGATGAAACTGAGGCTAGAAAACATTTCTAACGCTCCTCAAGAAAACGAAACCTGGCATCATCAGGAAAACCAGAATGCCAAAGCTTCCGCATACGTTGTTTTCCTGTGTATACTGTGCAGATCAGAATTATTCTGCAAAATTGCAAAGTCTTATTTTTTTTGCATCTTCGCCCAGATACTCCAAGACACGAGGTGGTTTTGAATTGTGATTTCTGATACCCACCAGAACCAGTCGGAAGCCCAGTGAATGGCTATTACATTGAGACTGTGGTTTCTGAGGAGATGAGTTTAGTCACAGTTTTTCACCTTATGCCATGTTGCATTAAATGCACTTCGCCATCAAGTGACACTTCATGACCTCAGGGAACACAAAGGTGGTTAGGTGCAATTGACAAATACAGTTCTTCCAACACGGCTCCACCACATACACACATACACATAAGCCAGACACGCTTGCAGTGTGGACAGCAAGGTGAGTCTGAATCTTGGGTAGATAAATAAGGCAGCAGCTTGAACACTCATGAGAAAGAGCTCCTTTTTATCCCCTCAGGACAGCACTCAGTAGCAGTGTTTGGCACTCCAAGGAGATGCCCATTTGGAGGTTGGCCTGAACCTTCCTTCCTTCGGATCTGGTATTTCAAAGAGGCTAAATAAGGCCTGGGAATCTGGCAGCAGCATTTAAATCTTTAAGACACTGTCAAGTGAGATGAGACACCAAAGTTCAGGTTTAGGGGCAAAAAGAAACTAAGAAGAAAGATAAAAGATGACCAAACCAGCCACATGTATACCAACAGCAACAGTGCCTAAAAACAAGATCTCTCGGGATTTCAAGTCCAAGGAGCCCAAGGGGCAAATCTCAAGGTCTTGTCTGGTGGCTCTGGGAGCTGACTTCCATCCCCATGGGCCCCCATCGATCCCTCTCTCCTCCATTGGCTGGCTGTTCCCTCCCACTCTCCACCTCCCTTCTTCTCCCACCCCAGCCTGTGAGGGCACATAAAGGCCAACACGCACTAGATCTACTTAACACTCATTGGGTCAAGTCTAGGGACTTGTGAGCTAGGACATGAGACTAATCTGCATGTGTGCCAACAGCAGCGTGTACCCACGTGTTTCCAGAGTTCTCCAAACACAACCCTAAATGCAGCTGATCAGGGGCATCCTAGGAACATCCTGAGAAGCAGAGATTTAAACTGGCCACACTAGTCAAGTCAACCAAAAGGCTGAGTCAAACACACTTAAGAACATTACAGCTACAGTGTACACCAGGCTAAACCTTTCACTGATGGTACAGGAGATACTGGAATTTCTCAACTCTCGCATTAAACCCCCTCTTTCATCTGTGTAAGAAGACATGATGGCTGACCGAATGGAGGCCCAGGTGCTGTAAGTACAGGCAAGCTCCCTCCCCGTCCCAAACCACAGAACCGCTGTGCGTCCTGTCTCTTTGCTACACACATGAAAACCCTTTTTACCATGCATACACATCAGTAACACTTAGATGCTGGTGTTGGCAAATGGTAATTAGATTTGCCCCAGAAAAGGGAAAGCTTGGGAAAATGAGTTAGATTGTTTGTTGTTTTGTTTTGTTTTGTTTTTTCCCTTAACAAATGAAGTCATTTAAAAAAAAAAAAGTATTGAATACTTTAAGGTCTGCTGTTGCGTTTCATTACTGTTGAACAGGATGAAAATGTCACGTCAATTTACAAGATTTGAACTTAAAACTTGGCCTGAGACCCTGTCCTATGAAGGTTGTCAGTGGCTAGGAGGTGGGAGAAATGGAGAGATGTTGATCAAAGGATATAAACTTCCAGACATGCGATGATACTAAGTTCTAGACGTCTAATGTACAGCATGGTGACTATAGTTAACAACACTGTATTATATACCTGAAAGGGGCTGAGATATAATTGGCATGTTTCAGGTGTATCTCATAATGATTTGATATTTATATATATTGTGAAATGATCACTGCAAAAAAAATCCATCACCATACATAGTTATACATTTTTTCTCGTGATGAGAACTTTTAAGATCTGTTTGCTAAGAGGTATCTTAAATGTTCTCACCACGTACACACGCACCCACACACACACACACACACAAATGGTAATTATGTGAGGTAATGAGTACTAACTAACCTTGTTATGGCACTTGTGATAATCATTTCAGAATATACGCATATATCAAATGATCACAATGTACACCTTAAACTTACACAATGTTACATATTAATTGTATCTCAATAAAGTTGGAGAAGGAGAACAAGCCATTAGCAGCATTAAGTAAGAGCATCAGTGCCAAGGCATCTCAGTGTGGGCTTCCTGCATGAGGACCAGGGATCCTGCAAACCTGAGGCTATAGGCCAGCCCTGTAGGGGAGCACTGAGCTGAAGCTCTATGGAAAATTACAAGCAGCAAATACAGTTGTCCCTTGGTCATAAGGGGTTGGTCAGATACCAAAACCAGTGGATGCTTCAGTCCCTCATATAAAGTAGCATGGTATTTGCAGATAACCTACACACATCTTCCTGTATACTTTAAATCATCTCTAGATTACTCATAAGACCTAACACAATGTAAATGCTGTGTCAATAGTTGTAAATACAATGTAAACACTATGTAAATAGTTGCCAGAGCACAAAATTCAAGTTTTGCTTTTTGGAACTCTCTGGAATTTTTTTCCTTCCTGAATGTTTTCGATATGTGGTTGGTTCAATCTACAGATACAAAACCTGTGAAACAGAGGGCCAACTGTACTGAAACACTCTTAAATTCTGAATATGAGGCTCATGAAGGGAGGCAGGTTAAAGAGCTGAGCTGAAAGGCAACGCGAGACACAAGTAGGTAAAGCAAGGGGGACGGAGGTGGAAGAAGACAGCGTTTGTCAGGCAGATCCACGTCTGAGCCCCAGCTATGCTGCTTACCAGCCCAAGACGTTTCTGAGTCTCAAGTTCCCCACTTGTAACATAAGGGCAAAACTCCCCACCTTCAAGATTACATAGAAAATAGGAAAGCAAAAGAGTGTACTCACAGATTCTCACTGAGAGAAGGGTCCCTAAAACAGTGGTCCTTAACCGGGGTGATTTTGCCCCCAGGAAACATTTGGTAACGTCTGCAGACGCTGTTGGTTGTCACAACTCGGAGGTACTATGGCAAATTTTGTTGTATCTATTTTATCACAGCAAAAAAAAAAAAAAAAAAAAAAAAAGGATAAAAAAGTGGATGGAAAGAAAATGAAGCCAGGGAAGAGAGAAAGGGGCAGGAGGGGAGGGGGATAGGAAAGAATTACAGAGAAAAAAAAAGTTGGAAGAGAAAGGATGGATTGAAAGCTGGGCTGTCCTTCCCCAACACACAGCTCTACCACCACCACCGTTGCTAAAGTCCCTTCTCTTCCAGTCTAAAGAGTCTAGTCTAAATATTCTCCCACATCTTAATCACTTGGCTTTTATATATCTCATCCTGGTCCATCCCAGTCCTTGGAACTTAACCCAGTTTGTGAATTTTCCTCATAAAATGGTGAGCACCCAGAATAGAACGTAAGTGCCACACACATGCAGCGCAGAGTCCAGCGCCGTGTTCTTAACTGGGGCACTTTTGTCCCCCTCCTCCAGGGATATTTGCCATCACCTGGAGATATTTTGAGTTGTCACGTTGGGTGAGGGTAGGGGGGCTGCTACTGGCACTGAGGCATTGAGTGGGTGGAGGACAGGCATGCTGCTAATGCACAAACACAAGAAGCCCACCTCCCCCCAAAAATTAGCTGGTCCAAAATCACCCTGCTCAGTGGAACTGTTACCACCCATGATCTGAACGTTACATTCCTATTAACGTGGCTTCAGATTGATGACGTAAGTTCATCTGTCTCAACTGAACTTGAACCAGTTAGAAACCCCAGGTCTTTTTCACATGAACTGCTCTCAGGACAGGCTTGTTCATATGCAGCTGAACCCTAATCCCTATGAAATTCCATCCTGTCAGTTTTGGTTCCTGGTTCTCACCCACAGGGATCCTGAGAGCCTTGATCCTGACATTTAGTGGAGGTGTTATTTCTCCCAGCTCTTCAGCACCCCCAGCAAGAGCTCCAGAACAGGGGACTTAAACAGGTTTGGGATTCGTTGGGGGTGGGTGAAGGAGGGTTTGATTTTCTTGCTGGTTTGCAGCATCCTTCTCCACTGCTTTCCCGCCTGCTTCCCTGAAGATGCTCAAGGCCTTTGCCTGAGCATCCCAGGTGAGAGCAGCCCCCTGGGTGACAGTGCCCAACTCCCCCATGATCACTCCTGAGTCCCCCATTTTCCTTCCTGCACATCTGACTGCCAGGTACCACAAAGTTTCCTCCCTGCCGTGTGGGGAAAAGAAGGCAGCAGAATCAGCTGAAGCGTGTCAGGCCAGAGATGTGCGTGTAGGTGACCTGTGGGTTGGGGATTTGCTTCCCAGTCCCTCTTGGTATAATGCAAAGCATCTGAATTGAGTGAAATAGCATTGCGAGTGACAGTCCTTCATTTTTGTCAGCAGAGCTATGTGAATCTGAATTTGCCACCACCTAAAAAAAAAACAATCAAGCCCACAGGCTAACATTAAAGCTCTATGTGTGAGGCACTGCCAAATATACATCTCCAAAATGACAGATCTATAGAGAGAAAATCACAGAAATTAGATTTGTTGTCATTTTGAAAACTGAATTTTCATGTGGCAATTGTTTGTGTTATACCCATTATAGTATTTTCTTTTAATGTCTGTATAAGGCAGACAATTGTCCTTTTGGGGGGAAAGCTATCTTTTTGATGAGATCATGTCCTTCCTCCTTTTTTTTGATATTAAAAATACCTTTTCTTAGTAAAATATTGGTGAAATGAACAGATGATAGTTAATATATTCGCATCCTTATCTGGCAAAAATAAAAAGTTGAAGGTCCTGCATCATTTCCTAAATTTTTTCTGCTGTGAAACCCAAACATCCAGAAGCCATTGACCTAAACGTTTGGTCAGTACACCTATGATGTCTTGATCCAAGTTACCGATGAAAATGTCAACCCAGAAAGAATTAGGTACAAAATCAGACAGCATGGCCCTGAAGACCACCCCTCAGACCAACGTCAATTCATGAATCAACACTTCTAGGATATGTTTGTTCAGCTGAATATAAATCCACCTAACTGTATTATCAGCGAGCTCACATTTAACCATGGCGCCCAGAGAGCATCCTGAGATATCGTGCTAACGGCCCCGCTGGAATCAAAGTGCACTGGTCTGCGGGATAAAAATGGATGAACTGGCTGAGAACCCAGTTCCTGCTCATTATGCACTTCCCCACCTTTTGGTAACTACACCATGGTTTTTGTTCCGAGAACCATCACTCACCTACTTTCAGTCTCCTGGGTTCAGGTGTTGACTCCACAACCTGGACTCCATGGGGAGATACGTGATCCAAGTCTGGCCAATCAGCATCATCTAATCTTCTGAGCACAGCATTTGGCTCAGGGTTGGGTATATAACCAAATGACAGTCCAATAAGACATCGTTCCAAAGTTTATGTTTCACTTATTGACAAAAAAAGAGGCATCTTTCCATTGACACTCCAGAGAGAATATGATAGAAGCCTGGATGCTAGGGGTCATCTTGCTCCCCAGGGAAGCAGCCTGCCTAAATACAACCAGCCCAAAACAGCAGGGCTAACAAATGGAGAGAAAGTAGGATGAAGTCATGGTGACATCATTAGAGTACCTTAAGGTACTCAAGCCACTTCTAGCCCTAACTTTGGTTATATGAGTCGATTAAATTTCTCCTTTTTACTTAAGCCATTCTAGTTGCCTATTGATCTAGTGCAAGTAAAAGAATTTCGTTAGTTTACATGATTATTTTTAAAATATGAGTTTGACAAGTCCTATCATTAATCACACAAACATTCAGTGTGTGCCTTCATAGTTCAGGGCACCGTGCTACACACAGGGATAAAACAGAATAAACTGGGTTCTCACTCTTAAAGAGGTAGTTTAGTTAAGAAGACAGAAAGCTAAAGACACAAATTACAAGAAAATACGTGGTCAGGGACAGAACCAAGTATAATTAATGCAGAAGCACACAGACCAAACTGAACCGACTCTGCCTTTCAGGGTCCAAGAAGCCATCAGAGAAAAATGACATTTGAATGGATTCTTAAACCAGCTCCAAGGGAGTCAACAGTTTCTCTTCTAATGTTCCCATCTGTTTAATTAAGAAAGAAATCTAGAAATGTGCCAGGAAGAGATATTAAGATCACTAGGCTATGCCTTCTGGAACTCATAATTTCCCCTTTAAAAACAATTTAGTGAGAAGGATATTTATCCAGCCCTTCATCACCTCTCTCATTTTCCGTGATTTCCCTAAGATTTCAGGGCACAAGTTGGAAGATCAAAACTCAGTCCGTCCTATTTCTCTGGATGAGATCCATCTGAGCCTCAGGGCCAGAACTTGTTTAAAGCATTTTGAAGCCCTCTTACCATTTTATAAGTAAACTGGGCTTAAATTTCCTGTTTGCTCCACGCCATCCCATATTAAGATTATTCTTCTAGAAGGAAAGATTGTGCCAAATGAAAGTATTTCTGCATCATCTGTTATAATTTCATACCTAATGTTCCAAGTATGGTGCCCATTCCTACGTCTTTCTTCTACTTCTTCCAAAGTTAATGGTAAGATTTTAAAACCATGGTAATTTCTGATAGATGAGACATATCTGAAATTTTCTGTAAAGGACAATAGCTTGGGCAAAGAATAATTTTGTGGTCTCACCAGTTATAAACTTATTAATAAAATTCTCAAAGAAGAGGTGGTTTTTCTTCACCATTTGCACAAGAGATGTTTATAAATTTCTGCCCTCCCACAGCTCCTGCTGTTGCAATGGGTACTCCCAAAGCCAACTAAAGCTAGAGTTGGCACCAGGTCATCTCAGCAGATGCAGGAAAAGCACCTGATGAAAATTCAACAACTTTCAGGATGACAGGGTGAGAAAAAACTCTTAATAAGTAGATCCTAAAAGTTCTAATCATAAGGGTAAAAAAAGGCAACTGTGCATGGTGGCAGATGTTAACTAGACTTGCTGTGGTGATCATTTCTCAAAACACACAAATACTGAATCATTATGTTATACAAAAGAAACTAATATGTCGTATGTCAAATATACTTCAATCAAAAAAACAACTCTTAGCAACTAGGAATAGATGACAACCTCCTCATTTTGATATAGAGCATGTACCCCAAAAAAGCCAACAGGTAACATCACATTTAATGGTAAAACTCTGAATGCTTTCCCTCTAAGATAAGGACAAAAATGCTCTGCGTCACTTCTGTTCAGCATTGTACTAGAAGTTCTAATCAGTAGTGTAATAAGGCAAGGAAAGAAATCAAAGACAAAAGATTGGAAAGAAATAAGTAAAACTGCCGTCATTAACAGATGACATCACTCTACATGGAGAAAACCTCATGGAACACGTGAAAGAAAAAAAAAAAACTACCACAAGTAAGTGGATCTAGCAAGGTCTCAAGATAAATCATCAATGTATAAAAGTTAATTGCTATTCTAAAGAATAGCAAAAATTAAAAATAAAAGTTAAATGGTATTACATTTAAAATAACTTTTAAAAATCTAACATCAAATATTATATCCAACGAAAAATGTGCAACACCTATACAATGAAAACTACAAAACAATGCTGAGAGATATTTTTAAAAATCTAAATTGATGGAGCTATATATAATGTTCATAGGTTGACTCGTGGTAAACTCAGTATTTTTAAGATGTACATTATCACAAAATGATATGTAGATTTAATACAATCCACATCAAAATCCCAGTAGAATTTTTTTCAAGACATTGAAAAGCTAATGCTAAAATGTCAATTAAAATTTAAAGGATCTAGGGTTATCAAGCAATCATGAGGAAAAAAAGACCAAATCTGCAATTACTATACTATTTGATTTCAAGACTTACTATAAAGCTGCATCAATCAAAAGAGTATGGTATTAGTGTTAAGAATAAAACTATAGATTAGTGGAACAAATGGAAAGTGCAGTCACATGATTTTTTACAGTCACCAAATCAATGAAATAGGAAAAGAAAGGTCTTTTTAACAAGTAGTGCCAGAACATCTGGGTATCTGTATTTAAAAAAAATGAACTTCAACTTTTATCTCACACCACACACACACAAAAATTAATTCAAGATGCATTACAGACCTAAACATAAAAGACAGAACCATAAAGTTTCTAGAAGATAAAATTTCTTCACAACCTTATAGAGTAGGCAAAGATTTCTTAGAAAAGATACAAAAAGGTGAACCACAGAAGAAAAAATGTATGTATGACTTCATCAAAATTTTAAATTTCTGTTCATGAAAACACCAGTAGAATATGAATAGACATACCAGAGATTGGGAGAAAATATTTGCAATGCATATATCTGACAAAAAGCTTGTAGCCAGCATATGTAAAGAGGTCCTACAAGTCAATAATTTTAAAAAACAGTAATGAGTAAAAGATTATAAGAGACCCTTCACAAAGAATATATAGGAATGGGAAAATACACACGCACACATAAAAAGATTCTCAACATCATTAGTCATCAGAGAAATGCAAATTAAAACCACAATGAGATACTACTAAATACACATTAGAATGACTAAAATTAAAGGGAATAACAATATCAAATATTCGCAAGGACATAGAGCACCTGAACTTCATTGATGGGATGGTAAAATGAACAACCACTTTGGCGAACTCTTTGGTAGTTTCCTATAAAGTTATACTGACTCTCTGACCCAGAAAGTCCACCCCGAGATATTTACCTTAAAGAAATTAAAATATACTAATACAGTGGAAGACTAATTGGCAACAAAAAAAATGAACCACTGATACATACAACGACATGGCTGAATCTCAAAAATACTATGTTGAGCAAAACGAAACCAGATAGAAAAAGTGTATACATTGTGATTCTATGTGTCTAAAGTCCAAAGACAGGCAAAGCTAAGCAGCTGATGGGGGCAGGAGAAGGGGTTGCAGTGACGGAAATGTTCTCTATCTTGTTTCGGGGGTGATGATTTTATGGGTATATACAATTGCAAAAACTCATCAAACTAAATTAAAATCTGCTCATTTATTATATGTTAATTACATCTTAATTTACAAAAGGGAGAAAAAACTAACACAGGAAGCCTGGATTTTTTCGCTCTATTCCAAAGATGCTAATAATTTCCTGCCAACCATAGTCCCTGATGTTCACTGTAGCATGTGACATCCAGTTTCTCCCATTCCTGCTCCCAGAGCTAACTAATCCAAGAACTGTCTCTCAACCAAGGTCAGACATCCATGGAACAGCTGAATCACATAGCTGTTTTAGATTATTTGTAATTATTTAATGTCTGTCTCTATACAACATTGCCTGGAATATAACAGGCCCTCAGTAAATAAATGTCAAATAAAAGATGGATGGATGGATGATAGAATACACTCAAGGATTATCTGGTCCAATCCTTTCCATGAGTACAAAAAAAAGAGAGACACCTAGGGAAGTTAAGCAATTCACACAGCCAATGGCAGAGCTCACACTGAGACATGGATCTCCCCACTGATAACAAGGGACACACCAAAGGAGATGTGTTCTCGCCTGCTGCTGTATATTGTGGTACTTACATATAATGCCTGGAAACATGGCCACCATCTTACAAGCATGAGGAAAGCAAAACCAACATGATGGGAATGGGAGAAGAAAAAGATGGGGGAAAAAAACTTTGGTTTTTGCTGATGTCACAGAACTATTGAATCCAGAGCTTCCCTTCTTGAGGACTTCTTGTTACATGACGTAATAAGTAAGGCTTCATTATTACTTAAGCCAGATGAGTATAAGCTATCATTTACTTGCAGGCAAAATATCCAAAACTTACACAAAAGCATGAGGAAACAGGAGGCATTCAAGAAGCTGGAACGGCAATGTGGCTGGAGTGCAGAGAGCAAAGAGGAGGTTGGGCATGTAGACAAGGTCATACCACACGTCCCAAGGGCAACGGGAAGTCATGGAAGGAATACTGGTGTTCTAACTCCACTGTGGGTAGGCAGGAGGAAGGAAACTTTGGCCGTGGAATGAAGGCTTTGCATGGAGATTATGTTAAAGTCTTAACCTTGGTACAAGCTCAACCCTCTTTGGCTATGACAAGGGTAAGGAGAACTGCTGGTGCTTAGCAGCCTGACCAGGTCAGGAAAGTCACTAAGAGCATAAACCTCACCACCTCCCAGACCCGCCTTTCCTTCACACAGCGAGGCCAACAGACGGGCCAGGTGAGGGCATGTGGGTTACTGACGTGCAGGTCCCAACTACACAAGCAAGAGAAACCACACATAGCTTCCAGGATCAAGAAGGTCTGAAGCTCAAAATCTTGGCTTCTTCTCTAATTTCCAGATCACTCTCCTTTTTTCACTGAAGTAGAGTTGATTTACAGTGTTGTGTTAATTTCTGGTGTACAGCATAATAATTCGGTTTATATATATATATATTCCTATTCCATATTCTTTTCCATTCCTTTATAGGTTATTACAAGGTATTGAATATAGTTCCTTGTGCTATACAGTAGGACCTTGTTGTTTATCTATTTTATATATAATAGTACCTGCAAATCCCAAACTCTTATCTGTGTATGATCATAGGATCTCAGGCATTGTCCTCTGCATACACGCCTTCCAAATTCCATCTCAAATCCTTCCTCTCTTTTAAATGAGAAGATGCCAAACCTAAGAGCTCTTCCTTTCTGTCACACATGAACTTCCTAGTATCTCACTGACTGAGACAAGTTCTTCTTGCTGAATCAATCAATCAATGTCTATATCGCTTATTTCAAAAGATTCAAAACATTCTATTTCTACTAATAAAACATATCATACAAAATATTCCCAAACATGCATGACCACATAAGTATAGCATTTCATACACAGAATCTCAGAGCTGGTACATTTCCCACATAGACTGCTTAACATTTTTCCACTATTTAAATGTATTCAATTGCACTCCTGGTCAGCACTATCCATCACTCTGAGACAGTATTCAGTTGTCCCACAAAATTATGATTATGTGTGCCAGGTGTTTCATAAGAAAGAAGTCAAGCGTTATCATTGTAAACAAGACACGTCTCTGTGCCCAAGGAGAGCAGACCAACAGTCAGCTAACTCCAGAGTCCTCACTGGAGCCTTCCTCAGGAGGCAAAGAAACTGAGAGGTTTTTATCAGCCTCCAATGGTGTGAGCATGGTGTTGAACTGCAGTCATGGGTCAAAGTCTTTTCAAGGTCTTTCCAGCTTTCAGAGCACATCATGCGCAGCACCATGGAAGCTGCGTGGCTTACATGTCTTGGATTTCCATTTACAAACCACCACAGAGAAGTAATTAATTGCTAAAAAAAAAAAAAAAATGGTGAGTGGATCAAGAAAACAGGTCTAAAAATGATCTAGGATACATCAGGTAAATAAAATTTCACCTTCTTTGAAAGTCCCACTCTGCAAACATGTAGAATCAGAAAAGGGTAACGCCTCATACAACTCTAAATAATCCTCATCACTATTGAGGGCCTACTATGCGCACAGGCTTTGATTCCTTACTACACGTCTAAAGGGGGAAGGCTATTAATGTCCCCCCGCACGGCAGATGAGGAGTTTGATGTCAGAGTGGTTAAGTTACTTGCCCAAGACCACTGACCTAGTAAGTGGGCAGCAGGATTTGAACCCAAATCTGTCTGACTTCAAATCACATCTTTCACTAGTCTCTGCCACCTGAAAGTTTCTGAAGCTTGGAGACCTCTGTCTGATGTATCTTGTCCCAGAGAACTTCAGTCTATGGACTGCTGTAAGGAATAAAGACAAAGGTCCTTTCCCCTCCATCCAGTGCCACTGTCAAATGATACCCTCTACCTGTAGTCACAGTCCACATGACTGGAGAAGTCTTCCCTAACCCAGGAGACAGGGATTCTAGTGGAACTCTGCCAGTGACTGGCCCCTCATATCTCAGTTTCCTTACCTATTAAACAGGATAATATCTGCCCTGGCCTGCCTTACTGACTCATTAAGAGTTAAATAATTAAGAGTGAACAGGTTCCAGACAGGTAAGAAAATCTTACTCCTTGTGAAGGCATTTTCACTTTGCATAGAGGTCCAGAATGGAGCAGAAGAAGCCTGAGATCAGGGTCAGATGACCAGAATACTAGTTCTTGATTCAGCCATTACTACACCTTTGTGTTCTTGGACAAGTCATTTCCCTACTTTGAGCTCAGTGTCTTCACTCAGAAGATGATGTCATTGCACCAGACCAGTAATTCTTCAAATATGGCCCACTGCCAAATAGTAGACCACATGCATTCTTTTGATGGGTCTAAAATTTGACTGAGAATAAAGATGCTTTTATTAATTTTATGAGTAAATGGCACCCTATTTCAAAGAGTTATTTTTATGAACAACTAAAGATTACTTACCAGTAAACTACTAAGTAGGTTACTGTAATTTGTTACCAGTCAACTAAAATTAATGTGTTTCTAGTTTACTAAGGACTTAAATATTTAGCAACAATCAACACTCCCACTGTGTATGAACATGTGTGGATGGCTGAAGGCCCACAGTTTTCAGGAAGAAGACACTGGTATCAAACTTATTAGTGCTATCCTGTTGATGGTGGCTCTCAGTTGCTGTTATGGCTGCTTATAAATTAATGTTAATTAGGCTCCATAATTGACAATTTAGATTATGGTAGGTCATTTGTTTAACCCTACCACGTATGGTGATTCATACTTGAATCCACAGTGTTTGAGGCATATAATTTCAGTAGTTGGAGTATAAGGCATATAAGAATTGGATGGCAAACCAAATATTTATTGTGCACTGTTACTTAACAAGTTCTGATCGAGGTACTAGAATACTTCTGTGAACAAAACAAGGTCCTGTCCTCCAAAACTGTACATGCCGTTGGAGGATTACAGACAATAAATACACAAAACAAGTAAGTAAGGTAATGGTGGGCATCCAAAAATTATGATGAAAAAGACAAAGTAGGGTAATATGGTAGAGAGGGAATGAGAAAGTTACTTTAGTCCAGACCAAGGGCCTTCAAAAGTTTCTCTGAGGGGTAACATGCAAGTTAAGAACTGAATAATGACAATGGAATAAAGACAGTGTCTTCAGCAAATGGTGTTGGGAAAACTGCACAGCAGCATGTAAAACAATGAAGCTAGAACACTCCCTTACATCATACACAAAAATAAACTCAAAATGGATCAAAGACTTAAACATAAGACAAGATACAATAAACCTCCTAGAGGAAAATAAAGGCAAAACATTATCTGACATACATCTCAAAAATTTTCTCCTAGAAGAAATAAAAGCAAGAATAAACAAACTGGACCTAATGAAACTTACAAGCTTCTGCACAGCAAAGGAAACCATAAGTAAAACAAAAAGACAACCTACGAAATGGGAAAAAATTTTTCCAAATGAAACCAACAAAGTCTTGATCTCCAGAATATATAAGCAGCTCATACGACTCAATAAGAAAAAAATAAAAAACCCAATCCAAAAATGGGCAGAAGGCTTAAACAAGCGATTCTCCAAGGAAGACATACAAATGATCAATAGACACATGAAAAAATGCTCAATATCACTAATTATCAGAGAAATGCAAATCAAAACTACCATGAGGTATCACCTCACACAAGTCAGAATGCTCATCATTCAAAAATCCACAAATGACAAATGCTGGAGAGGCTGTGGAGAAAAGGGAACCCTCCTTTACTGCTGGTGGGAATGCAGTTTGGTGCAGCCACTGTGGAAAACAGTATGGAGATTCCTCAAAAGACTAGGAATAGACTTACCATGTGACCCAGGAATCCCGCTCCTGGGTATATATCCAGAAGGGACCCTACTTCAGGATGACACCTGCACCCCAATGTTCACAGCAGCACTATTTACAATAGCCGAGACATGGAAAAAGCCTAAATGTCCATCAACAGATGACTGGATAAAGAAGATGTGGTATATTTATACAATGGAATACTACTCAGCCATAAAAACCGACAACATAAAACCATTTGCAGCAACATGGATGCTCCTGGAGAATGTCATTCTAAGTGAAGTAAGCCAGAAAGAGAAAGAAAAATACCATATGAGATCGCTCATATGTGGAATCTAAAAAAAAAAAAAAAAACCAAAGCATAAATACAAAACAGAAATAGACTCACAGACATAGAATACAAACTTGTGGTTGCCAAGGGGGCAGGAGATGGGAAGAGATAGACTGGGATTTCAAAATTGTAGAATAGATAAACAAGATTATACTGTATAGCACAGGGAAATACATACAAGATCTTATGGTAGCTCACAGAGAAAAAATGTGACAATGAATATATATATGTTCATGTATAACTGAAAAATTGTGCTCTACACTGGAATTTGACACAACATTGTAAAATGATTATAAATCAATAAAAGATGTTTAAAAAAAAAAGAACTGAATAATGAAAAGCAGGTGCATGAAGATCTAGGTGAACTGCACCCCAGGCAGAGGGAACAGCAAGTAAAAAGACTCTGAGGCAGGAACAAGCTTGGAGAGTATCATGGTTTGGACTGTCAGTCAGCAAATGTATTCCTGTCCTCCTCCCACTGTGGGCAGAAGACACTACCCTGTCCCGTAATGGTGACACTGGCCATATGACCTGGCTTTGGCCAATGGAATATAAGCAGTTGTGAC
Organism: Camelus ferus; assembly: GCF_009834535.1. Taxonomy (NCBI): domain Eukaryota; kingdom Metazoa; phylum Chordata; class Mammalia; order Artiodactyla; family Camelidae; genus Camelus; species Camelus ferus. The sequence goes on from NC_045705.1 coordinate 43,945,256, forward strand.
ATGAGTGAAGGCTTAAAATGTGCCTGTGCGATACGCCTGCCCCTGGGGCTTCTGCTTTGCCATGAGAAGAGCATGACTTGAGTAGTTGATGGTCCTTCATCCTGGGCTCCATGATGAACTGAGCTCAAACTACTCTGAGGAGCCAAATCCAGCTGGATTTACAGCTTCAAGCAGAATCTCCTACCCAAGCTCAGACAAGATCAGATGATTCAATCAACTTACAGTCCTATAAAAGTGAGGATAAATGCTTGTCATTTTATGCTCCTGGGTTGGGGAGTAGTTTATTACACAGCAATAGCTGACTGGTACAGCATGTTCAGACAGAGAGAAGACTGGTTTGATTATAGTGAGCAAGGAAGTCAGCTTCCATACTCATGTACTGATGTGGGTGCGAGAGGAAGGAAACAGATATGGCAGAGCTTTACAAGAAAGGTTTTTAGTTTGAATTTTATCTTAAGTGTATTGGTAAGTCATTGGGGAGTTTTAAGCATAAGAGTAACACTAGGCTGCCATATGTAGGATGGACAGCAGAGGTGCAAAAGTGGAAGATGGGATACCAGTTAGGTGGATATCATGATATTCCAAGCAAGAAACAATAGTAGCTTAGAGTAAAAATGAGGCTATGAAAATGCTGAGACGTGATATAAGTCAAGATATATTTTGGAGGTAGAGGAGATGGTACTAATGGACTGGATTTAGTGATGTGAAGATAACAAGGTTCAGGCATACTCCCTATGTTTAAGGTCTGAGAAGCTGAGTAGATGATGGAGCTGTTGACTGAGATGGAGAAGGATTGGAATAAGATGTCCAGAGTTGAGGAGTGGGAAGGGTGGGTGGTTTTGGCATCCTACATTTGAGATGTTAACTAGGCAGTTAGATGTTCAATTCTACCTTTCAGGAGAGTGGTACAGACTTGAAATATAAATTTGAGTGTCCACAGTACATCGATGGTATTTGAAGCCATTAGACCAGAGGAGGTCACCTAAAGAGGTAGATAAGATAAGATACCTGAAGACAGAGCTTAGTCCAACATCTGGAGGTGTAGGAGCTGAGGACAAGTCAGCAAAGGACACAGGGAACTATGGGCTTATGCAAGAGAGAAAGCAGGCAAGGACAATAGTAGGAACCCTAGAGAAGATCCACAGCTCAAATTTAATTCATACACAGCTCCGGGCAGTTACTAAAGATATATATCTCATTACAAAAGAAAATGAAGAAAAGCCAAGGAAAACTTTGAACAGTAACATCTCACTGTTATGATACCTCACCTCTAGGAAGTAGGGATAGGTCTGGCAGGTGAGTCATGGGTCTTGTGCTGTGTGTGAGTGGACTTTAGTTAGAAAACTTTCAGAGTCATTGGATTTAATGGTTTCAACAAGTCCTTTGAGGTCCATGGAGTCTTTGACTACAGACCAGGTAGGAAACTACATCAGTTCAGTGTGGATCACCTGGCGTGTACACCTACTGGAGAGGTGTACATGAAGCCATTCTAGGTGGAAAGAACAGACTACAAAGTAGGAGTGAGTTCTTTTACCCCCACACCTCTCCCATCTCCAAAAAGCAGCACTGCTGTGGATTGGTGACATTAAGGGGCAGCGAGTAGAGTCATCAGTGTGCCAGGGGGAGAGGTAAAGGCTAGGCCTACAGAGACTAGGATCCTTGAGTCTTCAGGAAAGGTGAAGTGTTTGCTCCTGCTTGGAAGGATTTCCAGTCACTTCCCTCTTGGTGTCCCTTGCCTCTTTGAACTCCTTCCTTGCCTGGAGCCATTATAAGACATGGCCCAAAACTTCCTCCAGCCTGGGAAGATGTGCCTTCCACAGCCCTTCACCCCAAAGAGAGCCAAATAAGAACCAGACTGATGTCCAGGTAGAAACAACAGTCTCCTTTTAGAAAAAGAAGTCCTTCCTATGGCAAAGCTCATCTCATTAGAGGAAGGCACCAGAGTTTGGAGCCAAAGCCCTGGCTAATAATAAAAATATTCCTTTCTGACTCTTTGTCCTCTAGCCTTTTGCATCTCAAAGTATGTCCAGGGACCAACAGCATCATGCCAGGCAATGCAATGTGACACGTTCTTGAGTTGAGATAGAAAAATCCCACTGGTAGGACCACAAGGTTGGGTTCCAGCAGGGAAAAGTAAAAGGTCCACATCTAAAATGTTGACTCTGAGAACCAGATCCGCATCAAGGCAGAGGAAAAAGCACCACTGGGGCCACGAAGGCTTCAGGGATTGGTTTGTGTACAGAAAGCTACTGGTTGGACTTTACAACAAGAACATCAGAAATCCAGGAAGGATTAGAATAGCTTAAAAATTGATTTTGATCTTAAAATCAAAACAGGAAGACTGAGAAAGATAAAGAAGAAAAGGAAAGAGAAAACTCAGGACCAGTAAATAGTATTGGGCCTAAAAGTGGCAGAGAAGGAAATGAAGACGGTCAGAGTCATTTCAAAAAAAGTTAAACCTGCAGAAAGAAGGAAGGAAACACCAGAGGATCAAACTGAAAAGAAAACGCTAGGGGAAAAAAAGATTCAAATTCCTTTTCTGCAGGCAAAGAGGTGCTGGAAAAATATTATTCCTGACATCACTGAAACAGGAAGGTCACTTAAGCCTGCAGAAATCAAATGCAGAGGGAAGGCAAAGTAGGTTTATGCTGCGACATGGGGCACTGGCAGCGGCAGGAATCTGTTAAGGGGCTTCTCCATGAGAACCAAGGAAGGAAGGAGTCCTAAATCTAAGGAACCCCAGGGCCACAGGGCAGTCACGGAAGCTGCGTGACCTAAATGGCATCACAAGGCTAAGAAAGCTTCCAGATCCTGAAGTTTTAGAAAATGACACAAAGGAGAGGAGTAGCTCCACCACTTCCCAGGTGAGTGACCTTGGACAAAGTCCCTAACTTCTGAAGAACAGGGGTAACAACAGCGTGCATTCCATAGGGTTGTTGCAATGACTGAGTGGATTAGAAAAGTGTCTGGCCATACAGATGGCCAATAGGCACATGAAAAGATGCTCAGTATTGCTAATTATCAGAGAAAGGCAAATCAAAACTACAATGACATATCACCTCATACCATACCAGAAGGGCCATCATTAAAAAGTTTACAAATAATAAATGCTGGAGAGGGTGTGGGAAAAGGGGACCCCTCCTATACTGTTGGTGGGAATGTAGTTTGGTGCAGCCATTAAAGAGATTCCTTAAAAAGCTAAAAATAGAGTTACCATATGATCCAGCAATCCCACTCCTGGGTGTATACCAAGAGGGAACTCTAATTCGAAAAGATACATGCACCCCAATGTTCACAGCAGCACTATTTACAATAGCCAAGACATGGAAGCAACCTAAATTTCCATTGACAGATGACTGAATTAAAAAAGTTGTGGTATACATATATACCACATTATTTATATATATATATATATAAATATATATGTATATGTGTGTGTATATATATACATATATATGTATATATATAAAAACATAATATATATTATATGCATAGAATTTATATATAATGGAATACTACTCAGCCATAAAAAAGAATTAAATAATGTCATTTGCAGCAACATGCATGGACCTAGAGATCATTTTACCAAGTGAAGTCAGACAGAGAATGACAAATATCACATAATGTCACTTACATGTGGAATCTAAAAAAATCATACAAGCAGACTTATTTACAAAGAAGAAACAGACTCACAGACATAAAAAACAAACTCATGATTACCAAAGGGGGAAAGGAGGAGAGGAGGGATAAATTAGGAGTTTGGGATTGGCAAATATTAGCTACTATATATAAAATAGATAAACAACCAGGTCCTACTCTACAGCACAGGGACCTATATTCAGTATCATATAATAACCTATGATGAAGAATTTATATATAACTGAATCACTATGCTGTACACCAGAAACTAACACAACATTGTAAATCAACTATACTTCAATAAAAGAAAAATAAATAGATTAAATAAATAATTTTGTTTCACTGAGCTGCAAAAAAAAAAAAAAAAGTGCCTGGCATGTAGTCAGTACTCAGTAAGTGCTAGCTTAAACTCCATGATGACAGAGATTACTGTATGTGACTACTGCAAGTCTAGGCACTAGAACAGGATGCGGCAGATAGTAGTTGCTCAATAAACACTTGTTGAGTGAATGAACAGTTCTCTCTCTGAATCTCCGTCCTAGTATAAGAATAAGCTTGAGGGTGAAGTGGATCAGAGTTACTGTTTATCTCGTCTATCTCTGGGTGAGTCCTTTAAAAACTGCCTCTCCAGGCCACTTGAGTTTTCTGGACCCAACGTCCTTTCTCACTCCATCCCCCACTGTACCTCAAGCATTCCCTCCAAGAAGCCCTACAGACAGTGAAGAGAGGTCACTTCCTCTCTGTTGTGTGCCCAGGGAAATGGTTGGAAAAGATGTCCATTAACAGGTCTGGCAATCACCTGGCTGAAACCCACCCAAATCCCACTGCACATCAGTTCAGCAAGGGGCTCCCTATCACTGTCACTTCCCAGGGTTTCCAGGAAGACATTGTTAAAAGAATGACAGAAATGAGAAAGGGCCTTCACCATGCTGCAGCTCCCACCCTCTCTGCCTCAACAGAAAATGTAAATACTGGCAGACAAGGGGCTGGGTTATTTATTGTCTGCTGGGAACGTCTGAAGAGCTCCGAGGCACAGCAGGAAGCTCAGAGACAGCATTCATTCATGGCAAGCACCTGGCTCCCAAGAAGCAACCTGACAAGGGTGGTGTGTGTCCTGCCCACCCCCAAGTACAGCCTGGGGGACATGGAGACACTGACCCTGCAGGAGCTCACTCCTACTCAAGGGCTCTCTCTTACGCAGGCTTCACTGGGCAAGGTCAGCAGGCCCTGGAAGGCTCTCCAAGCCGCCACCATCTCAGCGATCTCTGGTCTGTGGCTGCCCTCCCGACCTGCCTAGAGCTTTTGAAAATGACAGCTGTGCTGTTCCATACGGTAGCCAGTGCAGTGTGACTACTGAGCACCTGAAATGCGGCTATTACAGCTGGGGAGCTGAATTTTTTAATTTTATTTAATTCTCATTCATTTACATTTAAATAACTGCAATGGTGTGTGGCGACTGTAGCAGACAGTACTGTGCTACGGTGACAAAAGAGCCCTCTTGCACCTCTGCCCCCAGTTCTGATGCTTCAGTGAGTAGCTGCTCCAATCGAAACCACGCTTGCAAGGAACACACTAATTTAAGCCAAGTCTGACCCCGCTTCCTGGAGTTAAAGACCAGTGCACTGCCACCTCTGGAAATACATACATAAGCCCCATCCCTCACACCTCCACAGCTCTTAACTAGTCTACAAAGATCTTCCCCAGATGGTACCTCACTGGTGATTCACAGACCCCTGCGAAATAGGTATTATTTCCCCCACTTTACAAGAAAGGATGGTCCAATGTCATGAAGTTAGTCTTGGCCAAGTTGGGACTTGAATCCAGAGCCCAGGCTATTACTGAATTTTACCAGAGAAGAATGAAGGAAAAAGAGAAACAGCTTTTTTGAAAACACCCAATTTTCTTCAAAGTATAAAAGCAGCAAAGTGATCCAGATTTTGATTCCACAGCAGCTCACATCACTGTCTCCCAGGACCTTGTCTGCAAGCTGAAGCGCTCCTGCTTAAAACCATCAGTGATCCCTTATTATCTGCAAACTCTGGTCCAGCAAACCCAGCACCCCTAATGGCACCTCAGCACCTTTCTTTCCCATTCATTCATTCGGTCTGTTTGCGCTGAGCACGTCTGTGCGCCAGCGTTCTGCCAGGCACAGCACCTCTGCCCAGACGGTCTCCTGCCTGCTCCACAACCTGTCCCCACCCACCAAGGCTCAGAGCATCCTCTTCTGGGACGTTTACCCAGAAAACACACCCACCTCCAACCTGCAGCAGAAATATCTGCTATGGTCTTATAATCCTTTACCTTACGTTTTCTCACGCTGCTTAGAGTTGGTACAAATCCTTCCCTGTGCTCCTCAACTGAGTATTATACTAGGATGCAGTAGTTGAACACCACAAAGAACCTAACTCAGGGAGCTGATACCTGGTGTGGAAAAACAACATCAAATTCACATATAAATACAAAACCAGTTATGCCTTTCCTCACACTCTAGTACCATTTTTAAGACAGTGCCATTTCTCCTGTGACATATTCTGAGTCTATTAACCGACTGCCCTCTCTTGCCCACCTCTGATCTATCCTGTATGCAATAGTCAGTGATCTTTCTTTCTTTTTAAATGTTTGTTTTATTCTTTTTTAAGCTTTCTTTAAGCTTTTTTTAAAAGCGGTAATTAGGTTTATTTATGTATGTATTTATTTATTCATTTAATGGATGTACTGGGGTTTGAACCCAGGACCTCATGTATACTAAGCACATGCTCTACCACTGAGCTATATACCCTCTTCCCATGTATAAATACAAACAATTCCTGACAGTTCCATCTCAGAGCATTGCACAGTGCCTGTATAATAGTCACTATTAGCAAATATTTGATTTCTTGCTCACTCTGAATTTTTGCAAATGGAAAACTTATCATAGAATCTTGTAGAGCATTCCATGGAAATATTATCAATGATAACATGAACTGTGGCTGACACACACTGAACATTAGGTGCCAACTGCTTGCTAATCTCTCTGCAGGAGTGATGCTCCTTAATCTTTACAACAGTCTTAAATTCCTTAATCTTATCCTTATCCTCAATATGAGGTGGATACTACCATTGTCTGCCTGTTTTACAGGTGGGTAAACTGAGGCACAAAGAAGTTAAAGAACTTGGTCAGAGTCATATTCCCTTTGACCATTATCATATATTCATGGATGTCTAGTAACAACTTACTGCAATTGATGGCAATAACTATTGCTTTTTATAAGTAAATTGCCCCCACTTGGCCAATGGAAGCCTTTTCAGTTCACCTCTCAGCCATTTTTTACACTAACTCAGATAGATCTGAAAGTAGATAACTCCATATCATCATGTTGTTCCCTAGCCCTAAATTTTGTAATTAGCTGTATCCAGAGAGCTTTGGTCCTTTTCAATGGAGAACAATATTAGAGCCAAAAGAGCATGCTGGAGGGCCATGACTCAAATCAGGCTATCAGACTCAGGAGCCTGAACAGCTCTGGAGTAGGGGGGAAAATAATAAAAACAATAAAGGAAATAAAAATGAATAGTAGGGAGAATGCTATGCACAACTAGGAGATGGAGGTGTGGGGAAGGAATGAAAGACCTGGAAATTACTGAGTTTTGCTTTATAAATTTTAAGATTATTTTCTTTGCTACAGTGAGAAAGGACTTAGTAATTTAAAAGATAAATACAGAACATTCCATAGAGTAAATAAACTAAAGCCACACTTTGAACAGTGGTCAGTGGAGTGCAGGCCTGACCTGAACCCCCATGGACCGAGTAGACCTCTGTCCCTTCTGGACGGAGAGAAGAGCCAAGATGGTTCTAGAACTTCTAGAACTTCTAGACTGTTGCCAAGGATCAGCTCCTACTCCTGTGGGATGCCAGCCCCTCTCACCTGTGCAAGGACCTCCCTCCTGCTATTAACCCCATCTCTGCTGCATCATCCTTTTTTATTTATTGAAATACAGTTGATTTACAATATTGTGTTAGTTCCAGATGTACAGCATAGTGATTCAGGGAGGGTTTGCAGATTATATTCCATTATAGGTTATTACAAGATATTGAGTATAATTCTGTGCTATACAATGTATTTTGTCTATGTTCTCTTCCAGGAGTTTTATGGTGTCTTGTCTTGTATCTAGGTCTTTAAACAATTTTGAGTTTATTTTTGTGTAAGATATAAGGGAGTGTTCTAATTTCATTGATTTACACGTAGCTGTCAAGCTTTCCCAACTTGTTGAAGAGACTGTCTTTTCTCCATCGTATATTCTTAGCTACTTTGTCGTAAATTAATTGACTGCAGGTGCATGGATTTATTTCCAGGCTCTCTGTTCTGTTCCATTTATCTATTGATCTGTTTTTGTGCCCATACCACACTGTTATGATTACTGTAGTTCTGTACTAGAGTCTGAAATCTCCTGGAAGAGTTATACCTCCAGCTTTGTTCTTTTTTCCTCAGGATTACTTTAGCAATCCTGGGTCTTCTGTGGTTCCATATAAATTTTGGGATTATTTGTTCTAGTTCTGTGAAAATGTCGTCGATATTTTGATAGAGATTGCATTAAATCTATAGATAGCCTTGAGTAGTATAGCCATTTTAACAATATTAATTTTTCCATTCCAAGAGCATGGGATATCTTTCCATTTCTTTGAATTATCTTCAATTTACCTTATAAATGTTTCATAGTTTTCAGCATATAGTTTTTTCACTTCCTTGGTTAAGTTTATTCATAGGTATTTTTGACATGATTTTAAATGGTATTGTTTTTCACTTTCTGATATTTCATTATCAGCATTAAGAAACACAACAGATTTCTGTATATTAATCTTGTATCCTGCTAGCTTGCTGAATTCACTGATTAGTTCTAGTAGGTTTTTTGTGGAGGCTTTAGGGTCTCTGTATAGAGTATCATGTCATCTGCAAATAGTGACAGTTTTAGCTCCTCCCTTCCAATTCAAATCATTTTTATTTCTTTTTCTTGACTGATTGTTGTGGCTAAGACTTCCAATACTATGTTGAAAAGAAGCCATGTAAGTGGGCATCCTTGTCTTCTTACTGAATTTAGTGGGAACTAAACATTGAGTATGATGTTGACTGTGGTTTTGTTGTAAATGGCTTTTATTCTTTGACATTTGCTCCCTCTATACCCAGTTTGATAAGAGTTTGTATCATGAATGGATGTTGAATTTTGTCAAATATTTTTTCTGCATCTATTGAGATGATCATGCATTTTTTGTCCTTTCTTTTGTTCCTGTGGTGTATCACACTGATTTTTATATGTTGAAACACCCTTTTTTGTATTTATGTAGTATTAGGTTTTTTTCTCCTTTTTCATTTTGTATTTGTTTATGTGGGTCCTATTTCTTTTCTTCTTAATGAGCCTGGCTAAACATGTTTGTAGATTTTGTTTATCTCCTGCATCATTCTTAATTGTCTTTACTACATTATTCCCACCCACTTTCAAATATCTATCAACTTCTCTTAAAACAAAACAAAACAAAAGCCTCCCTAGACCCCAAGTCACCTTCCAGCAGCTGCTGCTTTTCATTGTTTCTCTTTACAACAAAACCTCTCAAAACACTTGCCTATACTTGCTGTCTCTGACTTCCTTACCTTCCTTTCTGTCTTAAACTTAACTCCTAACAAGCTTTTATCACAGCCACTTAGCAATGAGACTCCTCTAGTCAAGGCTAAGAAAAGATGTTTATCTTACCAAATCAACTGGACAATTCTGGGTCCTCATCTCCTTCAATCCTCAGAAGCATGTGACCCAACCATTCACCACATTCTTCTTAAACATTTGGCATCCATTGCAAAACCCTCTGAGTCTTCCCTTTAAATTCCAAGTTGGTTCTTCTTGGTCCCTTTGCTGGTTCCTTCTCCTCCCAATTTTAATTGTTGACCCATGGATCAGTCTTTGTGTCTGCTGTCTAGACTCCCCTCCAAACACTCAATTTGAGTTTGTACTGGAATTATATGGAGGGCTTGTTAAAATAAATCACTGGACTCCACATCCAGAGTTTCTGATTCAGTTAGTCTAGGGAGGAGCTTGAAAATCTGGATTCTAACAGCTCACCAGATGCTACTGCTGCTGCTGCTAGTCCAAAGATGACACTTTGAAAGCTGCTTCCCTAAATGATTTCATCACTTCTTTGGCCTAAAATACCACATTCATGCTGATGACACCCAGAAATATGACTCCAGCCCCACTTTTCCCCTTAACTCTGGACTTGTAGGACCCAGTGCCTCCTTACATCTCCTTGTGGACATCAAATAGGATCCTCAAACACAACATGACCTAATATGACTGAACGAAAGCAGTACCCCTACTAGTCTTCCTAGAGGTAATACTGAGGAGGCAGCCTTGACTTCACCTGATCCCTCAAGCACCACATTCAATTCATCACAAATTTACAAATCCCTTTGTTTCTACCTGCAGAATACATTCCAAACTTGAATGCTTCTGACCACCTCCTCCAAGACATCCCTAGTGAAAGCCATCATCTCCTCTGGACCCCTGCCGATAGCCTCCTATCTGATCTCTCTAGTACACCCTTGGCCCTCTGCATTCTATCCTCCACAGAGTAGCCAGTTATATTGCAAAAATGCACATCCTACGTCACTGCCCCACTCAAAATCCTCCAGCTGCTTCTCAGCCATGGAAAACAAAAGTCCAAACTCCTTTCCATACCCTCCAAGGCCAAATATGATCTGTCTTTTGCTTACCTCTCTGACCTTAACTCCTACTTACTCTCGTTCTCGCCTTCTCCGCTTTAGTTACCTTGACCTTCTAGATTTTCCTCAAACTCACCCAGCTTGGAGCCTCTGTACTTGCAGTTGCACCTACCCAGTATGCTTTCCCCGCAGGTGATGATACGGCTTCTTGCATCACTTCAGGCAAGTCTCTGCTCTAATATCACCTCTTTCTTAAGGCTTTTCTAAGCACTTACTCTAAAAAGCACCTCCTTGTCACCTGTACTCTGCTATGTTCCTCTTTCTTCATAGCACTTATCACTAACTGAGCCTTATTATATTGTTGTCTACTCATTAATTGACGGTGTCTCCACTAGAATGTAGAGTCTATGAGAGTAAAGGCTGTCCCCTTCTTTGCTGTATTCCCAGCACCTAGGACAATAACTAGCAAATGGCAGCACAAAATTTTGTTGAATGAATAAACGAATGAATGGTCCTCATCTCTGTTCAAAATTTCTTTGTTCGTGTGTTTATTACCTGTCTCTTCTGATTCTACACAAGCTCCATGCTCCAAGAGGGCAGGAAATTTGTTCTCTTGTTCCCTACCAAGATTGAGCAGCTGGACAGTGGCAGGCAAGTGTAGGCATTCAACAAATACTGACAGGAGTCAAACCTCGGCATGGGGTCCACCCATCCCCACTAGAGTCTCCCCCTAGACCTAGGGTCCTCTAACTCTTCTCATCTCCCATTCGCCCCTCCTCTGACTCTGCTTCTTATCTCCATCTGTTCTGGCCCACTGGCTGTCAGGAGAACACAGTGGATTTAGAATCAGAGAGAAAGACGGTGATCACAGGAAACCTTCAAAGATCTTCTTATCCTCCTGATTTTAGACAAAACGATTTAAGACAGAGCCAACTCTGACTTCTCAGGGGATTCAATCCCTCCTTCAATCACCCACTTGGAAACCAGTTTCTCCTTAGGTATAAATTACATTCATGCAGCCAGGTACTGACCCTTGCCTCTGTGGGGACAGGGACAGCTGGCTGCCACTACTCTCACCATGTACAGTCAAGAACCCACCAGGAAGCAGGACGTAGGCATAGTTCAGTGGCAGAGTGTATGGTTAGCATGCACAAGGTCCTAGGTTCAATCCCCAGTACCTCCATTAAAAACAATTTTTTTAATTAAAAAAAAAAAAATAGAGGTGAGCTGCCCTCGGACCGCTGCTCTCAGGCTGAATGTTCCCTAGCCCCAGGTTTTCACTTAGAAGCACACACTTTCTATTCAAAGCAGCAGTCACCCACCATTCCCAGGCACAAATCAGAGCTGCCTGCCTCGGTGTCCCCTTACTAATGCTGTGGGCACATGCCACAGGCATATGCAGTGAGTCAGGCACAGAGTCTGAGGTCAAAGAGGGCCCAAGAACTGATTCTGCTACATAACCTCTCCAGGCTTGGTTTTCTCATCTGAAAAGTAGGGCTGCTATAAGGCTGAACGCAATAGCACACTTAAAATTCTGGAGATTGTGCACATTTTTGGGAATATGATGTTAAGCAGCAGAACCCTTCCCCAGAAAGATACATAAATGCACAAGATTTGCATGCAATTCAGGGTGTCCACAGACTCCTGCAAGCTTGTCCATGGGCTCCAAGTTGAGATCACTGAGATACAATAGGTCCCTCCCAGCCAAGCACAATAATGGCTAGTTATTAATATTAATAATAAAGTATTATTAAGAATATTTTACATATTTACTTATCTTCTGACTACACCTTCATTTGCTAAAAAAAAAAAAAAAAAACAGGAATCCCAACATGGACCTGCCTGTGATTCACAGGGCCTTGTGGATGATGAGTCACAAGCCTTTTGATGATTTGGTCCCGTGGGGAGGCTGTGTCTAAGGTCCTGTGGGATTCAGAGAAGCCAGGTGTCCTCCTTGGAAACGCGTCTGCTCCCTACAGTTCAGGGTTGCTGCCAGGACACTGGAGCTCAAGCCAGAGATGGAACAGCTGCCTTCCTTTTCCCTTGGCCCAGACGACCTCTGTCATTCCACAGAGCAAGCATCCGGAGTACATCCAAATTCCTTCCTGTTGGCTCAGCTCCACAGACAGCTTGCCTCCCCCACAACCATGGCAGAAGAGGACATAAAGTTAGGAGAAAGGTGGCAGTTCTTCTCCTGTCTGAGTGCCCCATTCTTTTCTGAGGAATGCCCAGCACAGCACAGCATCAGATATAAGGGAGGCCTTCAGTAAATGCCAAGCACAGCGATGATGGATGGATGGATGCATGGATGGAAGGATGGATGGTTGGAGATGAGCTAGGACTGAGCCAGAGATCTAGAGATTAGGAAACCTCAGAGCTAACTCCTCATACTCTTCATAATACCTGGATTCAAATTTTTATTCTTCAACTAATAAGCAGTATCACCTTAAATAAATCATTTCCCACTCTGGATATCCATTTCCTCAACTGTGAAGTGAGAAAATGGGGCTTAAAAGGTGATTACGTTATAGGATATCCAGATCCATGCACTTGCTTTGCTGTCAGGCCAGAGAGGGCCCTGGCAGCCACGCGCAGCAGCTCCACAGTGATGCAGCCAGATGGCCGCCGCCACCAACACCGCCTGTCCTGGAGCTGCTCCCAGTGACTCTTGTTGCTCACCCGTGTGCTCTAACAATTCCTCACCTCCGCATCATGCCACCCACCTTCATCCCAGGTTCTGGGGCCTCCCTGATGCCACTGAGGCAGGAGACATCTCAGGACTTACATGGCATCGATGCACATGCAGCCCGGATGTCTCTAGGGAGGCAGATGCCTCATGGAGGAAATCTGGATCCATAGGATAAATTCTTCTCCCTGCCACCATGCTGCATGGACTGTTTGGAGAGGCAGTGGTAACACATGACCTCTGTGAACACATCCTGAGAGACAGAGCCGTCAGCTTGCCAGGAACTGGTGGCCTGCTGGGTAATAATCACTTATATTTCTTTTCCCTCCTCCTCTGTTTCAGCTCCTTAGACTCACATTCCTCAATAAAGTGTTACTGCAGAAAGTGATTATCTCATATGCACTGCGTGCCAACTGTGTGTCCTGCACTGTGTATTACCTTGGCTGACTGCAGCTACACCAACAATAATCAGCATTTACTGAGCACCGACTGTAAGCCGGGTACCAGCTTAAATGTTTTAAATGATTAAATCCTTTTAACAGCCCTACGGAACACATACTGTTATTACCTCTATTTTACAGATGAAGAAACTAAGGTGTATACATAAGTCAAGGACCTTGTCCAAGGTCACACAGTCACTACATAGAGGAAATGAAACGCTCAAAACATGCCTGTGGGATGGATGATACTGATACCTTCCTTGACGAATGAGAAGCAGAGACTCAGACAGGTCAAGCAACTTGCAGAAGTCATGCAGCTACTAAATGGCAGAGCTGCAACTGGCAATTCTGGAGCACGAAGCGTACAGAGCCCTCTCCAAGGATTCCTTCAACCCTGACATGTTAACCTGTTAAGTCTCTGATGAAAGATAGATTCTTCTGGTGCTAGCTCCAGTTAGAGCTTAGGCCCACGGCCACAAAGTCCGTCTCTTCACCTGCTGCTCTCATCTTCCCACCAGCTTAGTCCCAAGGTGTCCAACTCTGTCCACCATCTCTCTGAACTTTTCTAAAAATATTCAGTCTGTTGTTCTAGATCGTAAATATGCCCATACGCAGATGTTTCCTGCCCCACACTGGAAGGGACCTGTACTGCCACCTCCTTCCACTTAAAGCTTGGCTCTACAGACACACACTACTAAGTATGAAATAAACAGCAAGGACCTGCTGTACAGCACAGGGAACTGTATTCAATTTCTTGTAATAACATATAACGGAAAAGAATCTGAAAAGAAAATACATATATGTATGTATATGTATCACTGAATCACTTTGCTGTACACCTGAAACTAAAATTGTACATCAACCACACTTCAATAAAAAAAATTTTGTTTAAAAACAGCAAAATCAATCAATCAGTCAATCAATCAATCTTGGCTCTACAACTTGCTTTAGCCAATGAAACTTGAGCAGGAGGGACACAAATCACTTCAAACCAGTAGCTTTAAGAGCCAGCTGATGCTTCACCTTTATTTTTCCGTTTGGCACGCAAGGACTAGGCTCTTAGAGGCTGCACTAGATCTCAGAGAGAGAAGAAGGTTAGGGAGCAAAGCCAATCCATGATGGTCACGTGGCATGAGCGAGAAATAAACTCACAATGCTGAAAATCACCAAGATGTGAAGGTTGTTCATCGCAACACCTACTCTTCCTGTCAATACATGAATTGGTACAAGAAATGGGGTGTTACTGTAACGATACAACAACAAATAAACTAAAAATATGTGGCACTGGCTGTGGCAGTGAGCAGAAAGGAACTGTATTATTGGAGGCAGGAAAGATGTTTATTCCTATCATACAGCGATGAAATATTTGATAAAGCTGTCATCTGAAATAAACGGGAAGAGAAAAACGTACTGGGCGAGATTGAAAAACAGAAAGTTAGTATGTGTCTTGAATGCTATTGGCTGCATTCCACAAGAACTAGGAGAAAGAAATGTGTTATGTGTTGCAGCTTGCCCCTCACCCCAAAACTCACATGTTGAAGTCTTAACACCCAGTAGCTCAAAATCTCACCGTATTTGGAGATAGGGTCTTTACAAAGGTAACAAGTAATGTGAGGTCTTTAGGGTGGGCCCTAATCCAGTATGACTTGATGCCCTTATAAAAAGGGGGCACAGAAATGGGGAGAGAGAGAATGAGGCACAGAAAGGAGACATCAACGACAAGCCGAAAAGAGGAGCCGGGGACAGACGCTTCTTCACAGCCCCCAGAAGGAACTCACCCTGCCAACACCTTGACTTTGAACTTCTACCCTCCAGAACTGTGAGACAATACTTTTCCGACATTGAAGCCAGCCAGCCTGCAGAACTTTGTTACAGCCACCTTGACAAAGAAAAGAACTGGCCGCCTTGTGGATGGAAACGCAAGAGAACAGAGTTTAGAGATTCCAGGACCGGTACAGTTGAAAGCGAACTTCTCTCCTCCAAACAACAAAGAGGACAGAACTGAGAAATGCTCTGAACAGGCCAATCAAACCTCGGCCTTGAGGCAAGGATCAAGTCAAGGGTTTGGACACCCAACATATTGTTAAAACATCTGAACGAATTAAAGTGGTGCCAGCTCAGTCCTTTCAGTTGGACAAAATGGCTAAGGGTCTGGCTCTTCCAGGAAATTCTGATAGGCTCAAAGTAATGGAAATTAATTGGAAGTGTGGCTCTTGGTACACAAAGCTGACTGGAATCAAATCGGTAAGAAAAATGACTACGTTTCATTCCTGTTTTACAGCCAAAGAGTCATACTATCTTAAACTAAAGGAGACTGTGACTGTTAATGAAATAAAACAACACTTGGGCACCCAATCTTCTATGGGGAGGAAGCGGATTGAAAGTTTTTCAGCTGCCGAAGAGGGTAATGAAATTCGAAGGACTCCCAAGAAAGTGAAACCAAGGGCCACAGAAAACACTGGGCAGGAGATCTACTTCCAAGAAGCCAAAGAACACGCCGAATCCCTACGGTAAGGGGCCCTTGTAGCATCTCTCCCGTTAAATCTCCAAATTGCTATAACTTGTGTATCTTCCACGCTTCCCCTTTCTAAAAAAAAAAAAAAAAAAAAAGGATGTAAGTTATTCTAGCCATTCTAACATTGTATATTGGGTATATGGGAAGTAGGTCATTTTTTATCAGATGATTGAGTATTTGGGGCAGAATTTTTAGTTCATGGGGATCTGAAGAAAGAGACCACTGGATGAGTGATGTAAAGCCCTATCACAGGGCCCTGGGCTTTGAGTGGACAGCCACGGCTGGAGAGCATTTCTGCACAGTCTCCCTCAAGAGAGGGGCTGGGGGAGGGTGTGTTTTGTGAGTTGAAAGGAGATCGAACCAAATATTTGTGGTGAGAAGAGAAGACTATAATAAACTGTATTATCGTTCACAAATATTTGCTGCCTTTCTCTGGGGAAGGCCACTTCCTTGCTTTCTCAGGAAACCTGCTTCGAGTGAAAGCGATGTACTTCCAGGCAGACACTTTAAAGGTCAGCTCAAGCTCTGCCATATTCTCTTTCCCTCTGTCACAACAACCAGCAATGTTCTCCATAAAGGAGGCCCTGCCAGCTTGGTCCAGAGGTCTCAGATGTCCCATGATGAACATGCAGAAACCAAACCTTATTAAGAGACACAGGGAAACCCAGCCTATACTGAGTGACACAACCATAAATTTCCTTCTGCTTAAACAGTCCAAGCCAACAGACCTTCTACCTCATGAACATTTGGCTCCTCATTCCATGTATCCCACTGGGGCCGAGTTCTAGAGTATCAAGTTCTGGAATCTGGAGACTCTGGGCCAAGACGATAGATGAAAAAAAAGAGCACTGGGCAGAAAAACCCAGTTGGAAGACTAACTATCATTTTGCCAGGAGATAAGAGTTCATAGCTTATCTTGAGAATACGTTTGCCAAGTTTGACATCGCTATGCAACAAGTAAGACTGTGTAATTGATTCCATGGCCCACCACGTTTCAGACAGTCATTCTTACTTGGGGAGGGAAGATCAGGGCACATCAGGGTGTCAAGCAGAGGACTTTAGGATATGCAGGAAACCTCCCCACTAAAGTGGAACTTTAAACAAGACTCTCTCCAGCTGTTTATCAAGAAGGGTAGTTACCTTTCCCCTAGACCAGAGACTCTTAACGCTGACTGCCAATTAGAGTCACCCGTAGAGATTTTACAAGACTATCAAAGTCTAACATGAGCTTGACACTGGATGAAATAAATCATACTCTCTTAAAGGTAGGTCCTCAGCATCTGAATTTCTTAAAGTTCCTCAAGTGATTCTAATATGAAACCAGAGCCAGGAACACTGCACCAGACAGGAAGTTTCTTGAGAGCCGGGGTCATGACTATCTTCTTCAAAGCTGCATCTCCAGCACCTAGTACTGTACCTGGCATATCGCTGATACTCAGTGAAAAAAGAAAAAAAAATCTATTAAATAAAATAAAAGAACACTAAGTAAATGAACCCTAACCCTGAACAGACCATTCTATCCCACGTTGGTCTCTCCCTAAATGTAAAACATCATATTTCATCCTCTCAAATCTTGAAACTTTTTCTCTAGGACTGCACTATCCAATACAGTAACCTCTAGCCACATGCGGCGACTTAAATTTAAATTTAAAATGCTTAAAATTAAATGCAATTTAAAATTTCTCAGTTACACTAGCCACAATTTAAGTGCTAGTGCTCAGGAGCCGTGTGGTTTGTGCCTACAACATTGGCCAGCATCATGGATAGAGCATTGCCATCACCACAGGAAGTTCTATTGGACAATGCTGTTCTGCAACAACCAATTCCATTTTTAACAGCTGCAAGTGACCTTGGTGATTTAATCCAACCCTCTCCCTTTATAGATAGTAATGAAATTTAATGGTAATGAACATAAGGACATAAACACAGGTCCAAAAAACCAACTGCATCAAGATCAAGAAGGTAGAAGTCAGAGCTTAGCAATAGTAAGTGAAACAACAAGCAAACCCCTGCAGGATCTTGGTCCCCAGCGAGTTGATTATGAATTAGTTCTGTGATGGGGCTCCAGTAACAGAAACCTGCCATGACCTTGAATATGAACTTGAACAAGGAGAGGATGCTCCGCTGTGTCCTGGTCAGACCAGACTGGAAGCACCATGTTCAGCTCAAGACACCAAACACCATTAGGGGCAGAGACAGTTGGCCAGGTGGTTGAATGAAAGAAAATGAGGAAGAAATTCAAAGTGGTGTCCCAGAATTAACATTCCCAGAACCGGAAATGTTAATTCTGCAGAAAGGAAGGGAGGGAGACCTTCAAAGATGTCTGCAAATATCTGAGCAGATGTCTCATGGGAAAGGGATTTAGACTTTTTCTCTGTGGTCTTAGTGCCTCATTACCTGTACGAATCTTTCCTGAGTGCCACCTCTAAGTGCTACGCATCGTGCTAGGTACTGATTTATGATGGAAAACAGAACAAGTGGAGTCATGGAGTTATCTGTGACCTACTGGGGAACAAAAACATATACAGGAAACAAAAAAATGTATATGTACTTCCAACTTATGAAAAGAACTCTGAAGGACTACACACCAGGAAATGGTAGTTGATAATGAGACCTTACCTCATAGGCAAGATGGTCAGGGAAGGCATCCTTGACAAAGTGGTATATAGAAGTAAGAGCCAGATAGAGGAAGTGCAAATGTAAATAGGTTTTCCAGGCAAGCAAAAGGCAAGCAGGAATGATGATGTGGGTCTTGGGAAAATCTTGGGGTAGTCAAGGAACAAAAAGGTGGCTAATGTGACTAGAGTCATTTAAGTGGGATCAATGGAAGGACACTGCATTAAACCAAAATGTGTCTTCCTTTAAATTATTTCTAACAGAGTAGTCCAAGACTAATAGGAGTTGCCTCATGATACAGTCTTATCTCTACCACTGGGGGTGACCAAGCATTGGATCAGACTATTGGGTTATAGGACAATTAAGGTTTCCCTTAAAGAATCCTCTCTATAATGAGGGATCTATTTTAAGAATTTAAGAACCATGGGCAAAGGCATATACAAAGATGGACCTTGAAGTTTGTCAGAAATCTGAATTGGGAGATTGGGATTTGCAGATACAAATTACTACATATAAAATAGATGAACAGCAAGGTCCAACTGTACAGCACAGGGAACTATGTTCAATACCTGTTCAATATAGGTAATAGCCTATAGTGAAAAAGAATATGAAAAGGGGTATATCTGTATATGTATAACAATCACTATGCCAACACCAGAAACTAACAAAGCACTGTAAACTGACAATACTTCAACAAAAAAGAAGCAAATCAAACATTAAAAGAATATTTTTCAATTAAAAAAAGAAATCTGAATCAAGCCAAGTTCCCATCAATAGGCAAACAGATGAATACTTCATGGTGTTACACAGCAGTTCAAACTAACGAACCAGATCCATATGTCCTCGAAAGAATAATGGCGAGTGAAATTATAAGCTTCAGAAAGATCCATGCTGTATGATGAGGCCATTTATATAATGTCTTAGACAACACAAAGCAAAGCTAACAGTTACGGATTGTTTACTATATGCCCGATAATATTCTGACACATTACATGAATCTAGTCAATCCGCAGAACAATCTTGAGATAGATGCTTCATTATCCCCACGTTCCGCATGGGAAAAATGAGGCAAAGAAAGGTCAAAGACCTTCCCCAAGGCTACAGAGCTAGTAAGAGTCAGATCTGGGATTTGAATCTAGGCCATCTGGCTCCAAAGGCTGTACATTTAGCCCTGAGACATGTGCCCTTGCTGTTACATATCTTGTATATGGACACACGTATGTATACAAATGTGATCACATATAAGCCCACAGGTGTGCACGTGTGTACACACATACACACACACACACACATACACCTATATAAATGCAAATGAACTAAATACTTATCAAGCATGTTAGTGGTGGCCTTTAAGGCGGGTAAGAGAGGAAAGGAACAGGGAGAGGACTATATGGACGTCAACTTAATCTGCAGTGTTTTTAAGTCTCAATACTATGACCAAATATTAACCTTTGTTGATTCTACAGCATTGTTGTTTTGTGCTTGTCCATATTTTTCTTTCCTTTTGTGAAATAATTCTTTGTCGAGCTGAAACCCCTATGACTTTAAAGATCTGAGGCCCAGAGAAGTAAAGGGATCTACCTAGGAGTCAATAGTAAAAGAGCCAAGCTGGAACCTGGGTCCCCAGGCTTGCAGTCCACGCACTGCTCTGAGACCCCATGCTGCCAGACGGTCTGTTTGCCTTATTTTTTTTTTCACAGACTGTAAGCACTAGGACTGAGCCAGCCTAGCATATCAGTACATCTTGGCTCCACTTCATACACTGGCTGCATCCATGAAAAGTTGTATTTAAATAAAATATTTGCATATCAAATCATATTTTTTCCACTGATTAACATTCTAATTTTGGAGATGTGTTCCCACAGAAAAGAATTTAGTCCCAATATGCTAAAATAAACCCCAATTAAGAATCACAGCATTCATCAAATAGCGCAGCAGTCATGGCAGATCTAATTCTCCCACAGCGCTCTCTCTGGTCAAACGGCCACAGAGACTACCTTTTAAGTGGACACATATTAAAGTGTAGCTCCCTGGTTAATGCTGATCTTCTTGCATGTTCTCTTTAAGCAGCCAAACAGATTAGCAGGTGCTCATCTCCAGGTGATTGCTGAATAGCAAGACCCTTCAAGTGAAGGAATTATTAAAAAAAAAAAAATGCTAGGATATGGAATTCACCAACTTACAAAACCACCATCTGCCTGGTTGATTTAAAATACCTGCCAAAAGATATTTTCACAGATTGTCCTTTGGTTTCCCTCAGAAGAAGCCATATCTCTATCATATTGCACTTATTTTGTCTTTCCCATCCTCATGAAGTAGGGAAAACCACCAGGAGGTGGGCTGGGGGTAAGACACAAACTATGCAAGGACAGACTCCTGAATTTAAACCCCATGGCTCACATTACAACTAACATGAATACTGGAATTCTCTCAGCTCAGTTTTTTCATCTGCATAATGGACATGAAAATATTACATATATAGGAATGTTGGTGGAAGGATTAAAAGGCAAATAAATTTTAGGAGTTGAGGTAAGCTCCCTTAAAAAAAAAAAAAATCCAGGTCAGACAACAGTCATCCATCCTTATTAGGAATTAAGTAAGTAGGCAATTGCAAATATATAATCCTTGAGAGAAAGTGAAACGGTAATATTTTCCTGAATTTAAATACATGAATTGTTTGAAGTTATCTGAATTTCCTTTATACTTATTTATTTGCTTATTGTCTGTTTCCCCTTAAGAACCAGCCTTTTTCTGATCTGCTCACTACTATGGACCTCGTGCTTGAAAGAGTGCTTAGCACAAAGTAGATCCCTAAATATGTATTTAATTTAAAAAGTATACTTTCTGAATAAATACTCTTAATAACAGTGTTGACTAACACTTAAATTTTTGTGGCTTATAATAAATTTATATTATCTAAATTAACCCTTAAAAAAATCTTGTATCATAGACATTATCATCATTACTCGATGTCCGAAGAGGAAACAAATTCCAAGAGGTAAAGTAATTTGCCCAAAGTCAATTTGTTAGTGTAGAATTGGCTCTTAATTGTTTCTAAAAAGAATTCTTATCTTTTTACATTCTCCGCTGTCTCTCTCCATCTTTGCTTTCTTTAACGTACAATTTGATAGGAAAAGGAGCATGACTGAGAAAATAGATTTTAGTGCAGATGTTAGAAGTGTGCAGATTTGGGAAATAAATACAGAATTTACCTGCTCTATGACATCCACTTAGTCACACAGCCATTGAATGATATTTCAGAATATGCCAGTGCAGGTGTTAATTTGCCGCAGAGAGGAACTTGAAAATCCATTCTACTCCCACAGCTTGTTTGAGGGTTTTTTGGGGGGGTTTTTTTGTTTTTTGTTTTTGGGGGGGGGGTTGTTTGTTTTGGCAAGAGCAAAAATACCTATATTTGGGAGATGCTGGTATGTGAATTAAATTACTCCACTAATTGATTAAATGCAAAGTTATACTAAATCACTCTACTCAAAGTGAGGTTGACTCGTAAATGCTCCCAGCGGTAATTAGCAACTAGGCGCATCCAATCAACAGAAAAAACAATTTGGACTTGGGCAATAGTGAAGTGGCAGGAAATCTGGAAGATCAGCATTAAACAAACCCTTTGGGTAACTCCATCTTACTCAGATTTTCTAAGCATTAAGAACTATAGCTCAAACTTCAAGCACTCCTATGAAATAGGAGCCACATATTTAATTCCTATCCATCTTTCAAGGTCTGGTTCAGGTGCCACCTCCCCCAGGGAGCCTTCCCCAGGTGATCCAGTCAGAAAAAATTTCTCTCTTCAACATACTCAGGACTTTATCCACACACACCCACTCCAATGCAAACCAGTTCTCTTCCTCTCTCCGTTAGAATGTCAGGGGCATGCCATGTTTGCCTTCTAGACCGTACCCTCCTTGCAGCCAGGATCTTTGCCTTCCTCACCTGTGTTTCCCACCACATCTAGCTCAAAACCTAGAATGCAAACAGGTGCCAAAAGCCTCAATCTTCTCAAAGGCCCCCACAGTAGCCTTTGTTCTATCTCAAACAAGCTACTTGAAAGATACTATTTTTTTTCTTTAGGAAACTCTCCTAACGTAGAACTGCTAAAAGGTAGCACGTTCCAGACAGAAAAAGAAAGAAAAAAAAATAAGCAACCCATTAAAGAATTTGCGCTCAGGCACATTCTAATTCACTTTTATAAATGAAACACCAATGGGCAGACACACCTTCCCAACTACTCAACACTAAGACACTGGCAGTCAGGGAGAAGTCCAGTCCCAAACCATCAGGACTCCTCTGAGTCCCCCTCAAACCAAGGCGCAGGTATTGCAAAATGATTTTTGAAACTCTGACGCTGGTACTTAGGCTGTTTTTCGGCTTAGAGAAGACCTCCGCCAGTCTTACACACAGCCATTCATTCTCTCTGCCCCATTCCCAACCCCCATTAAAATATAATTTGTTTCAGGAAAGAAGATAATAAAAATGTTACTCATTCAATTCTTCGCACTCTACAAGGACAGCTGTGACAAAGATAACCTTAAAAAGCTGAGTAGCCACAAAATAAATCCTATCAGGCTTTGGAGCTGGTATGATAGGAGTGTTTCCAGGTTACTGAGCTTTCTATTTAAATGTATCAGTATTATTAATAGGCTAGCATTGAAATGAAGGTTTTCACTTGCTTAATACACATCAACTCAGAGCTAGACTTAGGAAGAAAGGAAGGAAAGAATAATGGATTTGTGTTCAACCCTTCATACTTTTCAAAGAACTTTCTCATACATTGTCATTTAATTCTTATAATCAATCCCATTTCCAGTTGAGGAAACTGAAGCTTGAAGACATTAAGAGACATATCCACCGGCCCCCCTAAGTACTGCCTCAAGGTACTTCCATTTACTCATCAATGAATGGGGCAATAATAGTACTTACCTTCCATGGCTGTAGTGAGGATAAAATAAATTAATACAAAGAAAGTGCTAAACCCTGATCTTCTGCCCTCTCCTCAATCCTCTGCTTTTCCCACTATCCCAGCATACCTCTGAAGGTTAAAATCTGACATTAATAACATACAAGATAGATAAGACACACAGGAGGAGACCAAAGTTATACCTTATTACTTCAAAATGCATGGACTCACATGTAACCCAGCGAGTGCTAAGTATAGTTCTAACACCTTATGTGTATTAATGTATTTCATCCTCACTACAACCATGTATAATAAGTACCATCATTACCCCCATTTTATCAATGAATAAATAGAGGTACTTTGAGGTAGAGAGCTTAAGGGGTTTGCTACTTACTACCATGCATTAAACTTGAAAGATAGGATTTTGTAGCTTACCCATATTAACTGAACTATGGTGAAACAATAAAATCTCTAAGCCTCTCTAGACCTGCACTGTCCAATATAGTAACCACAAGCCACATTGGGCAATTAAGCACTTGAAATATGGCTAGTCTGGTGGAAGAAATGAATTTTTAATTGTATTTAATTTGAATTACTTTTAAATTTTAAATGAATATTCAATGAAATAGCAGTTTTCAAGACACAGGACATCAGTCAATGAAGGGCAGTGACCCTTGAGAGATGGAAAACAAAAGAAAAGAGCCCCACAATTACCCAAACGTATTGCTCTGAGAGAATTTCCAGGCTGTGTCATAGGAGGAGAAATGCGGGCAAAGCAGTCTCCCTGAATTGAGGTGAAGAAGCTGGAAGTCTGGGGAGACCGAGGCACCTAGATTTCACAGGACAGCATACATGAGAGACAACAGCAGAGAGAAAAATATGAAACTTCCTCAGCTGACTACTGATCAGTGCATACAAGTCGGAAAACTACCCGAGACAGAGAAGAGACACCCAAAAGGCAACACTGACCAGCGTATACCCAGGGCCAAGAATAGTACCTGTTTCTACCAGTCAAACTGGAAAACCTCACGCTTCATGGGGCACTGGGTAGAGAGTACGGAAGGTCTTACCTCAGTAATGGGAAATAATTAGTTCTACTCTACACACCAGCACTAGCATTGCTCTGGGCCATCTAACAAATCTTAAAAGTAGGAGCCATAAACTCTGAAAATTGTGAAGCACTACGCGGTATTCCTGGAACATGTAATAATGTACATCAACTATACCTCAATGTTTAAAAAGTGGGATCTGGCCAGTAGGCACAGGAAAAAATGCTCAATATTGCTAATTATCAGAGAAATACAAATCAAAACTACAATGAGGTATCACCTCACACCAGTCAGAATGGCCATTATTAAAAAGTTCACAAATGACAAATGCTGGAGAGGGTGTGGAGAAAAGGGAACACTCCAATACTGTTGGTGAGAAGGTAGTTTGATGCAGCCATTAAGCAGGGAGCCAAATAGCAGGGAGATTCCTCAAAAAACTAAAAATAAACTTACCATATGATCCAGCAATCGTACTCCTGGGCATATATCCAGAGGAAACCCTAATTCAAAAAGATATATGCACCCCAATGTTCATAGCAGCACTGTATACAATAGCCAAGACATGGAAACAACCTAAATGTCCATCAACAGATGACTGGATAAAGAAGTTTTGGTATATTTATACAATGGAATACTACTCAGCCATAAAAAAGAATGAAATAATGCCATTTGCAGCAACATGGATGGACCTGGAGATTGTCATTCTAAGTAAAGTAAGCCAGGAAGAGAAAGGAAAATACCATATGAGATCACTTACAGAAATGAAATTATAATATATGACATAAAAAAAAACAATGATACTAACAGCAGACAATATAAAAGAAAATTTCTTGAAGGCATAGAGATAGAAACTATTCTAAAGACAGGGAGAAAAGAGAAGAACAACTTTTGAAATGAACAGAGTAACAGTGACCTATGAAATTACTTTAAGCAGCCTAATATAGACATAATTGGAGTACCTAAGAAAGAGAAAGAGAAAGGAACAGAAAAAAAATATTTGAAGATGTAATGGCTAAAATTTTTCTAACAAGAAACATGAAGAAAATCAGACCAAGGTATATCATAATTAAACTGCTTAAAGTCAGTGACAAGAGAAAGTCTTAAAAGCAGGGGGGAAAGTTACATTACCTACAAAGGAACAAAGATAGGATCCTAACAGATTTCTTGTTGGAAACAATGTAAGTGAGAAGGCAGCAGATCGACATCTTTAAAGTACTGAAAGAAATAAAACTGTCAACCCAGTATTCTATATCCAGCAAAAATATTTTTCAAAAGTGAATACTTTTTCAGACACACCAAATCTGAAAGAATTCATCACCAGCAGGCCTGTTCTATAAGAAATGTTAAAGTCCTTCAGGCAGGATAAAAAATGATACCAGATGGAAATGTAAATCCACAAAAGAGACTGCAGAACACAGGAAACAGTAACTAGTGGTTACCAGTGGGGAAAGGGAAGAGGGGAGAGGTTACACAGGGACAGGGGAGAAGAACAATCTACTGGGTATAAATAAGCTACAAGGACACACCATACAAAACAGGGAATATAGTCAATATTTTATACTAACTATAAATGGAGCATAATCTTTAAAAGTTGTGAATCACTATATTTTACACCTACAACTTACATATTATTGTACAGCAACTATACGTCAAAAAAAAAAAAAACTCCAGAGGAGACCCCCACTACAGGCATTGATGGATGAAGGGAGGAAGAAGAGCAGAGGGAGACTAGGGCTGGGAGCGGCTGAGCACTGGCAGGCCTAGTGGCTGAAGCAAAGCAAAACAGTGGATCACCGGCCCCCAGAGAAGAGGGGACAGGGAGCTGTAGAATAAAACTCTCCTTCTACACCCCCACCCCAGCTCTCTACATCAGAGATTTCCAGAGGGAATTCTTTAAGAAATCCTGAGGAAAACTGGATTTCCTCTCATCCAAAAGATAAAAGACTCAGACCCATTTACATTTGAAACAGATGTTCATTTATAAGAAAGTCCTAGGATATATCTATCATATTGATTTTCTAAATTGTCCTTAAAAAGCACAAATCACTTTCATTATTTTTTAACTGAACCAAAAAAAGACATTAAAAGGAAATGATGAGTTTGAGATTTGCAGGTACTAACTACTACATATAAAACAGATAAATAACAAGTTTATACTGTATAACACCGAGAACTATGTTCAATATCTTATAGTAACCTATAATGAAAAAGAATATGAAAATGAATATATGTATGCATATGCATGACTGTACACCAGAAATTGGCACAACATTGTAAACTGACTATACTTCAATTTTAAAAAAGCACACAAAAAATTGGAAAAAAAAAGGAAATAACCATGGTTTGAAAAAACAAGTAAAGTGTATGACAATAGTACAATGTCAAAGGAAGCGAAGTATACTAATAAAATATTCTTATAATATAAAGTTGTAGCACCCGAAGGTACACTGTCATCATTTATAGATGTATATTATAAGCCCTAAGACAACTGCTGAAATAATGAAACAAACAAGCCAACGAAGGAGATAAAAAAGAATCAATAAAAAACTTCAATTAATCTAAAAAACGTTAGAAAGAGGAAAAAAATGAAACAAAGAACAGAGAACAAATAGCAAAAAAAAAAATAGATTTAAATATGACCATGTCAATAACCATATTAATATAAGTGGTCTAAATACCTTGATGAACAGAGATTGTCATATTGTTTTAAAAAAAAAAAAACCCAACTATATACCGCCAATAACTAAAGCACTTTACATGTTATTATATGATAAATCTCAAAATAACTATGATAGGTGAAAGAATCCAGATCCCCAAAAAAACAGTAGATACTATATGATTCAATTTATGTAAAATTTCTAGAAAATGCAAATTACTGTATAGTGACAGAAAGCAGGTCAGTAGTTGCCTGGGGATGGGGGCTGGGAAATAGAGGAAGGAGGGATTATTAAAAAAAAAAAAAAAAAAAAAAGAGGAATGCCCAGGAGTAGATTGCTGGATCATATGGTAAGTTTATTTTTAGTTTTTTGAGGAATCTCCCTGCTATTTTCCATAATGGCTGCATCAAACTACATTCCCACCAAGAGTATTGGAGTGTTCCCTTTTCTCCACACCCTCTCCAGCATCTGTCGTTTGTGAACTTTTTAATGATGGCCATTCTGACTGATGTGAAGTGATACCTCATTGTAGTTTTGATCTGTATTTCTGATAATTAGCAATATTGAGCATTTTTTTCATGCGCCTATTGGCCAGATCCCACTTTTTAAACATTGAGGTATAGTTGATGTACATTATTACATGTTCCAGGAATACAGCATAGTGCTTCACAATTTTCAGAGTTTATGGATCCTACTTTTAAGATTTGTTAGATGGCCCAGAGCAGTGCTAGTGCTGGTGTGTAGAGTAGAATGGTCTCACCAGTGTATGCATATATCAAAATTATCAAACTGCACATTTTGACTATGCAGTTTATTATAAGCCAATTATACCTTAATAAAGCTATTAAGTTTTTTTAATGATATTTAAAACTATGTATGGAATAACCTGGTGATTGTACTGTATACTGTAACTATAACTGTAACTATAAAACAGACTAGATTTTGAAGACTTTGAAAAAATGTAAAACAGCTCATTAATAATTTTATGTATTGACCATATGTTGAAATGGTATTTTTCACATGTTGAGTTAAATAAAATTTATAATTAAAATTAATTTCACCGGCTTCTTTTTCCTTGTTTAATATGACTACTACAAAAATTAAAATTACAGTATTGGCTCATTTATATTTCTACTGGAGAAGGGAGGACTTACCTGGAGTACAGTGGAAATATCATACTGTTTATATTTCTTCACAACAGTGGGTAGCCATTCTATGGTACACAGAATTATACCCCCTACCCCTCTAAAGATGTCTGCATCTTAATTCTCAAAATCTATAAATATGTTACTTCACATGGCAGAAGAGACTCTGCAGATGTAACTAAATTACGGATCTTGAGATGAGAAAATTACCCTAGATTATCCAAGTGGGCCCAGTATAATCAAAAGGGTCCTTATCCAAGGGGAAAAGGGGACAAAAGAGTCAGGATCAGAAGGAAATGTGACAACAGAGGCAGAGGTTGAAGTGATGCACTCACAAGCCAAGGAACGTAGCAGCCTCGGGAAGCTGGGATAAGCAATAAACTCGTTATCCTCTAGAATACAGCTCTGTTCACACCTCGGTTTAGCCCTTTAAAGCCCATTTTCAGCTTCTGGCCTCCAGAACTGTGAGGTAAATATTAAACAAAAGAAAAATAATTTTGTGTTAAGCTACTAAATTTGTAGTAATCTATCTTAGCAGCAATAGGAAGCTCATAGATTTTGGCACCTGGAATTGGGCTGCTGCGGTAACAAATAACTTAAAATGGGAAAGTGACTTTGGCATTGGGTAATGAGCAAAAGCTGAAAAAATTTTGAGGCTCATGATAGAAAAAGCCTAGACTACCTTGTTACCAGACTGTGAGTAGAAATACGGAGGTGAAGGATTCCACGAGTGAGGACTCAGAATGAAGTAAAAAGATGGTCGAGAAAACCTGCATTGTCTTAGAGAATATTAAAATCACCATGAAAGGACTGTTAGCAGAAATACGGACATGAAAAATACTGCCAGAGAGGGTAAGAAGGAATAAGGAACCTATTATTGGAAACTGGAGGACAGGAGCCCTGTCATATAGTGGCAGAAAGCTTAGCTGAATTGTGCCCTGTAATTATGTGGAAAGTAAAACTTGTAAAAGATGAACTTGGACATTTAGCTGAGGAGATTTACAAGCAAAGTGTTGAAGGTGCAGCCTGGTTTCTCTTTGCTGCTTATAGTGAAAGGTGAGAGGAAAAAGAGGGATGGAGGGAGGAGCTATGAAACAAAAAGGAACCAGGACTGGCTAGATGGAGAATCCCCAGCCTATCCAGACTGCAAAAGACAGTAAGATTAGGAGATTCACTATGAGGAAAGTCTACTTTGGAAGAAATCCAAGGGTGTGGCTAAACCACTCTTTGCTAGTGCCTCTGAAGGATCAAAAATCAGAATAGTCAATCACACAGAGGGCTCTTTGAAGAGATCAGAGTTGTAATTGGTGGATCCCCTCAGCCATCCCGGCAGAAGTCAGAAACAGAGATGGGGTTACCTAGGAAAGATCTGTAAAGGAGCCTTTTGTCTAATGGATGGGAGACCCACCGGGTTCTTGAGAATGTTATACCAGCAGCAACACTGCCAACTTGGACTGAAGGGGACAGAAAGAAGATGAAATGAAAGACGGCTGACTGACTCCCCAAATTCTCAAGGCAAGAAACAGGTTGATAAAATTACACAACTACAAACATATGCTACTTTCCATGAAAAAAGTGATTCAGAAGAACGAGGCAGAGCCAGAGGCCTATCCCCAGGCCTTGAAGCCCAACGGAGTTTGCCCTGCTGGATTTGCAAATTTTCTTGGGACTGGTGACCCCTTTCTTCTATCCACTTCTCCCTTTTGAACAGGACTTGCCATACCTGGCATTTTATGCCTGTCCCACTGTCATATTTCGGAAGTAGATTACTTGTTTCACAGATCCACAGAAAAAGGGTACTTTTGCTCCAAAATGGATAATACTCAGAATCCCACTCACACTTGATTTAGATTATTTAGAGAGTAAGAATTGGAACTTTTCTACTAATGAGATTAGGTAAGCTTTTGGACTTTGAGCTGATGTCATAATGGGTTGAGACCTTTAGAGAAACTGGAATGGGGTGAATGTACTTTGCCTGTGGGGCAGACATGACTCATTGGGGGCCAGAGGGCAGACTTGGTGATGAGCAGAATAATGGCTCCCCAAAACTGTCCACGTCCTAATTGCCCAAACCTATGAAATATGTTACCTTTCATGGCAAAGGGACTTTGCAGATATGATTACATTACAGATCCCAAGATGGAACAATTAATCTGGATTATCTGGGTGAGGTAATCACAAGGTAATCACAATTAAAAGGAAAAGCCCTCCTCAGTCAAACTCCAGTAATAAAGTTACTCTTCCCACCAAAGAAGTTGAAAATCTCTCCCTCTTATTGGAGCCAGGCAGACACCCCAAAGGCAGCTGCTAAAGCAGAGAACACGTCAATCATTGAGAGAGCAGAGTCCAAGCCTAGGAAGCCCACCCCTGTGGAATAAATAAACGAGTGAACAATTAGCACATAAAGCAGGCAACAAGCCTTTCATAGAGCGCACTGGACAGAGGACATTTTAATTCATCTCAGAATGTTTATCCATCACCTACTATGTGCCATGCACAACACCTGGCCCTAGGGATGTAAGGGTGTCTAGAGAGGCAAGCCTTCCACTTGCATGAAGCTTACAGGCGAGCCAGGCTTCCATGGCAACTCTGTTGACAAAGTGTCAGCGGCACTTCTGAAATAAAGAATGAGGTGGCCTCTCAACAGGAGCTGAACAGACCTTGCACAATGCAAAGAAAAAAACAAATCCGGTCTGTATGCTCTTAACCAGGCCTCGTACTTCACCACTCCCTTAGTAAGAATAAGTAGAAATTAACATATCTGTAGTCTTGTTATGTATCGCTAGATAGTATCTATAGATTTGCTGTATATCATTGACAAGGCTTAAGTTCTCTGCACAGGAAATATACAAATCTCATCCATAATGTTGGTTCAGTCATTCAAAAATAATCCTGTGTTGTCTTCATAAAAGGCTAAGTTAAAAGAACGCTCCCAGCCATTTTCACAGAGGAATATCCAGGATGCCAGACTACCGTAGCTGACCAGGTCACTGCCCTGCTTCAACCTCATCAAAGGCCCCCACTGCTCCGAGAGTAAAGTACAAAACTAATGTGGCCTATGGGCAGGGGTAATATTTGCAGCAGTTAAGAAGCACATGACCTCCCACCTCTCATAATGGCCACTGGCCATAAATCATCAGCACACTCAAACTCACGGATGTCAGCTCAACATCAGTTCTGCCTACAGACGGAAAAGGCCTCCTCAGTCAAACTCCAATAATAAAGTTACTCTTCCCACCAAAGAAGCTGAAAATCTCTCCCTATGTGACCTACGCCCTGCCAGCCTCCCAAGCCACTCACCACCTTCAGCCAATGCTAAATGTCTTTCTGTTCGTTCCTGCCTTAAGTTCTTCATACACACTATTTTCTCTGTCCAGAATTCTCTAAGCCCCTACCCCTTTTATACCAGCCTTTCTATTCATTCAAGTTTCTGCTGACATATCACTTTTTCAGGATAGCCTTTCCCTGACCACAGCCATCTCCACACCTCTGTTAAATCACATCTCCCTGCATACTCTCATTTGGCAAACTATACACCCCCTTCATGGTATGTATAGCGATTGTAAGTCAATAATTACTTGTGTTATGACTGTTTCCCTCACTAGATTTATTTACTTTACTAATCTTACTATTAGCATGTTGCCTGGTACACAGTACCAGGCATGCTGGCAGATTGCAGGGTTGAGGTTTGTTTTATCTTTGTTTTATATTTAAAAAAAAAAAAAAAAAGATTCTGTTGGAAAATAAAACCAGCCCATGTTCTGAAAAAAAAAAAAGTTCTGCAATAATAGCTCGCACTTGCTGGGGATTTACTGTGTTATCAGCCATTGCTTGACCCACTTTATGGACTGGCTCCTCTAATCCTTCTAACAGCCCCAAAGGTAGGTACTATTATTTTAGATGAGGACAGGCAGAGTCAGGCTAAGTAATTGCACAAAGTCAGTAAGAGGTAGGGTTGGAATTTGACCCCAGACAGTCCGGCCCCAGAGCCCATGCTCTTAAGAAGCACACCATACTGCCCTTATGAATGCTTGTTGAGTGATTTAATGAATTGTAGTCAAGTTTATAGTGGGCAGAACTATGTAAGCTATACCCCTAAGAAAACGCAGCCATAAAACATCCTCTGTGAGCATGGTCTGCTCATTAAGTGAGAGGTGAAGATACCGGAGTAGGTGTGAATATAGGTAAAGGTACAGATAATAGTGTAAAAATAATATGGCTGGCCAATGGCTTCCAAGGACTTTGCAAATTCAGTCCACTTTAGATCCCCACCCAAATCCTCCAGGGAAAATGTGTCACTGCCAAGCCAAATATTTCATCGCCATGCCCTTTACTGCCCCCTCTGACACCCTCCAACACCCCCCCAAGTATCTAAACACCCGCAGTATTTCTGAACATTCTTCATGACAGAAACCCAAGAGAAGTAGAGATGATCCTCTGACAAACACACGCCAGATCAACACTCCCCAGACACCCTCCTCCCAAGTTCCGCCCCCACACAAAGGAGAAAGTGCCTTTACCTTGAAATAAGAATGCTTTGCTGGTGTTGTGCAGTCCGGACACCTGAGTGACTCCAAGGGTGGTGTTCACGAGGTCGAGCTCAGTGATAAGATCCATCTGAAGGTCAGGGTCCAGCCCAAAGCCCGTGACTGAGAAGGAACAAGAGACATCTTGGCTTAAAATGCCAACTCGCTCACAGCAACAGAACAGAAATTACAGAAGCCACTACTGGCAGGGAATACACGGATGCCAGTGACGAGTGCTTGGAGATGTGCTTTCCCTGGATGGAAAAGGAAAGCAACTCTTTGCTCCATCACCCCACTGATATTGTGGTTTCTTTGTCCCTTCCCCATTCCCACTCCCCATTATTGATAATTCTTCATGCAAAATCCTTGGGGCCAAATATATTTCAGAACTCAGAATGTATCATATGTTGGAAAGCTAATATGGCCTATGTACCACATTTTAGATACACCTGCAGCAAAATCTGCATCCGCATCCCATAATCAAACACAATATTTCTAGAGCAAAAAGTATGTTTTCCTCTAACTGGTACAAATAAAGACTATAAATAACTTCACATCCGTTCAAGTCAAGTTTTGCCACCTAAGGAGTTCAGCTCAGGATAGGTTGTGCTGTCAGGTGAGTTATGAACAAAGTCTGGGTTTCTGAGCTGTTTTAGATTTGGAGACTGTGGATACAGGTTTGTGGCCCGAATCTACCTGCTTCAGAGAATGATGAAATGATGAAATCTGACACCACCGTCACCAGGAAAGGAGCACTATTGATCAGGCACAAACACCTATGATAAAGAGGAAGGAAATGAGAAGAATCCTGTCCCTGCTGGATGAGAGTGGCAGAGGGACTGGCCAGGAAAGAGAATCCTCAGAACGATGGCTGTACTTTTCAAGGGGAGTCCTGAAAAGTTAGACACCATGACAACTGTTGTTGGAGAAGCTTAGCGCAGAGAAACATGGCCCTGAGCACCCACTGCCTTGTCTGAAAAAGGCAAACCCTTAAGCCTGTCTCTCAGCTAGGGGGTGTTCTGCAGAATGATTCACTCAAGACTGCAAAGTGGCTTCCAGTGATATATATTAATAAGGCTAGCGATCGCCCTAAAAGACTGCGTTTAAGCCATTCATAAAGGCTGTGCCTATCTACACTCAGCATCTCAATAGTGCAATTCAGATTGCACAGTTGGAAATGTTTTAATCAGCAACAGCTGTCAACTCTGTCTGATGGTAATGCAGTCACGAAGCAAGATTTGGAAAGCTTGCACCGAATTTGTCCCAGACAGACCAAGTGCGTGTTCATCGGGACATCGCGGGCTAGGACAACCTCATCTGTCCTCCCGCCTTCAGCCCTTTCCCCAATGATCTGGAAAAGGAAATCTAGCCTCTCCTCACTCTTTTCCTGTTAGGAAACAGGGACTACTGTAGGGTTCAGTCAACAGAAGGTTGCACTGGGAAGGGTCTTTGGAACTGAAGCCTGTCAGCCCCAAGGTGGACAAAGGGTTAAATTAAAGGCACAGTGCATACAGTGGCCTACCCTGTTTTTATCCGGCTTCCCCTTGTCCTCTGAACTGAAAGTTTAAGTTTTTCCCTTCCAAAGGTAGCCAGTTATGAGACAGGTTAACTAAATGACAACTCATTCATTCATTCATTCATCCATGGGTTCACTCAGTAGTTTTTTAACAGACATTACTGAGGGCTCACTGTGTAACACACCCATTGCATTGCTAGGTACTGGAGATGGTCTCATTGAGCATGCATTCCTAGGGCAGCAGGGGAGGAGAGGACAAAAAAAAAGTAAATTAGATCAATTTGAGATGGAAATAAATGCCATGAAGAAAACAAAACAGAGGGATGAAACAGAAAGCGGGTTGAGCAAGAGCTTTAGAAAGGGAAGTTTCCTCCGAGCAGAAAAGTGAATGACTAGAAGAGGGGGGCGATGGTGGAGTCATTCCAGAAGGGAAGATGTGGGGGGAAAGCTTTCCAGGTTTAGGTTTCGAGAAGAGCCAATGCCAACCAGGAACAAATTCAAGGTGTTCAGGAAATAGAGACAAAGCGAGTATGGCTGGAGCAGAGTGGGTCGGGGGAGAGCAGCAGAGAATGAGGCCCAAGAGTGGGCCCTGCCTTGTGAGCCACAAAAGGAGAGGGACACTATTCTAACTGCAATGAGGCATCATTGGAGGGCGTTAAGGTATGTGTTCCAGGGGAGGAAGAGTGAGGTATGCTCTGGTTTACACCACAATCTCACTGAAGGTTCCATCCTACCTGCCTGATACAGATTCAATTCACAAGGACTGAAGACTAATCAAGTACCTATTTGGGGCCAAGAAGCCCTGAGCTAATGGGCATCCATCAGCCCAAGCCACAGTACCATGGGCCTCTTGTGGAGACTGGCAATGTTTTTCTCCAAGTGAGCTCAGATCCCAGCAGTTCTGTGATCACCTTGAAAAGGCAGGAAAGGAACTAATATTTCAGTTTGATCTACCGTGCTCTCCACCAGTATGGCAGAAATTAAATTAAGAGTGATCTCAGAGGACCTCCACGCTGGTGTCTCTCTGGCCAGGAGTTTGGAAGGTGGTTTAGAGAACGTGCCCTTAGCTGGACGCAAGAGGAAGGAAGCATCCCTGTAGCTCCAGGGCCTTGCCCAGGGCCTAATAAATGTCAGGCCCTGAATTTAGGACCCAATTAATTAACTGATGAGTGGATGCATGATCCCTTCTTTGAGTACAGTGACCTCAGAGCAATATGCATCTCTGGGGGTACCATGAGAGGATTGGATGGCATTAAAGCCAAGGAAACGTTCTAAAAGGGATACAGCTGACTGCATTATTGGCTTCAAACTTTGACCCCTCCCACATCCACACCCTTCCGCTAGAGTGGGAGTAAACCTCCCCATCCCCTGACTTTGAGCCCAGCCATGTAACTTCTCTGGGTCACTGGGATGTTAGCAACGTTATACAGGCAGAGGCCTGGATGTGCCTATGAGGTGGGGCCTGTCCTCTTGTGCCTCTGCATCGCGGTGAAACAAACATGGCCCTGCTAGGGCACTGCCCCAAGGAGACTGAGACACATGGAGTAGACACCCGACCCGAGTCTGGATCCACACCCAGCCAAACCTGGCCCAGGTGAGCCAAGACCAAACCAACCGACAGATGGGTGAAACAAAATAAATGTTATTTTGAGTTTGCGGTGGCTTGTTATGCAATGTTATTGTGGCAGTAACTGCCCAATGCAGGGATTAAAGATCCCACTATGATGGTCATCCTTAAGATGCCTGAATCTTCCAAACTTGGGACCCTGCCACTGCACGAGCCTAAAATTCACCCAAGCAGATTCTACAGAACTGGCAGAACACCCCAATGGTGTCCTGGGATCCCCATGTCCATGTGAGAACACAGCACCCACAATCCAGAACGTGTTGCAGAAACAACACTAAACTAAGAGCCAGTGTCAGTCCTGCCTCTTCCCCCTACTTACTCTGCGCCCGTGGAAAAATCACTGTGCTTCTCCAACCCTCATTTCCCTCATCCAGAAAATGGGGATGATAATACCCAACTCCCAGCCTTGTGAGGTTTCAGTGATAACTATATGAAGCTTCCTAGCACAAATTTTGGTGCCCAGCTGGGGTTGGCTGCAGCTGTCTTTTGTAAGACGAGCTCTCCAGACCATCCCAGGTCCCTGGTCCTCAACTACACTGGGATCATACAAAATGCACAGGTGGTCCCCATTTTCCCAGCCCCTCCAGATTCCCAGATGACCTAGAAGGGCTTGTCACTCTGGCTGTGCTTTGTGAAATCTACATTAAATCTATATTGACTCCTCCCCCCACCCCTACATCCATGAGTCAAGGGGCTTCTCTGGCTTTAAGATAATTTCATTGTTCTTGTGATGAGAATATCCCATAAAAACAACAAGAGCAATCAATTAGGCTTCCAGATACAGTATTCTTTTCTCTAAGTGGTCCCCTTCAAGATGAAAATGCCTCGTGCCAATAGCAGGATGTATAAAAGATAGCACTTTGCCCACTGCCTAAGGAATCAGAAAATCTGTTACTAAGGCAGCATTTACATGGCTTTGCCTGAAACTTATGTAGTAAGAGAGTGTTTGTTCCATAAAAATAATTTCTTTTATTTTAATGTTTCTGCTTCTTATCCAAGCATGGAGCTCCTGCCCTTTTCAAGGAAACTGTATTAAAGATTTCTACTTTGGCCATAACCGCTCTACAAATGACTGGAGCTGGGTATTGGAATTAAGCAGGATAAGCTTCTGGGGAGGAAATATTTTTTTAAAACCTGGAAGGCAGTGTGTCAATGTCACAGAGGCACTTGAGGCCTGGCTCTGAGATTCAGAATCTCCGTCCTAATCTCCCAGGACACCTGCTGCTGCTCCTGCTACTGGCTACTCCTCAGCCCAGCCCAGGGAATGCTTGGGTCCAAAGCCCACTCAATCCACCTGCAGGGTCCCCGGCTTAAACTCCCAAGCAAATCCTCCTGGATCTGACTCACTTCAAATCTAATCCAGCTCAATGTCCATGAGAGCAGCTGTTTTCCCCTGGTCCATGCAGGGGAAGAGGACACTGGAGAGATGTCCCAAGACCTCATTCACCAGCAGGATTTCACAACCATCTGACCGGATTTGGGTCTCTAGACTTCTACAAAGGTTCTTAATACCCCAAAAGCAGTATCCTTGAAGAATATGCTCTATGACTATTCCGTCAGCCAATATTTCACCCGATCACTGGAGGCCGGGGGCTCTGTTCGCGGCTCTATTATTCAATTCATAGTTAATGAACAAGCCTGGGAGGTGCTTCAAAAAGAAAATCTCTCCTGTCCAGTAGGTGGCAGCAAAGGGCACTCACTTGGCCCCAGGGGCTCCCTCCACCCCCTGCCCTGGTGACCAAAACAAACTGGAAAGCCAGGAGGAAGGAGTCACTGAGTTTTATATAATTCACACTTCCAAGCCACTGGAGAAAACTCATGGACATAATGCGTTATTACTGCTATTATTGCTGCCTTCTAAATATTCATTATTCGTGATGTGCCTGGAAATCTCAGAATTACTTTTTGCCCAGAAATAACGACTGGAGAAGAGCGCCTCCTGTCTTGACTCCACTTTATTCTTTAAAACAAGTTCTCTGAACAATGAGTAATTTAAGCAGCTTCCTGTGACACCTATCATTAGATCTTTTCATATGTAACTGCTACTGCACTGCAGCGCTGCTTTAATTAAAATGTGCCTGATACCATCTATTCATTTCCATTAAACGGCAGTGATATCTGAGCAGCTCACTCAGTGGACCACATGTTTATTTCATCTTGGACTGTTAACAGCCCAGACAACAACTGTCCCACTTGACAAATAAACTTTCTGAGCGGCTGTTTGGATCCTGATAAACTAATCAAGAGCCTGCCTTAGCAACCTAAGAGGATGGATGTGTGATGTGGGGATGATGGTTTCTGGGCAAAAACTAAAGAGAAAATTGCTGATCAGAACCTCCAGCTGTAAGAAATTATAAGTGAAAGAATTGAGATATAATTCCCGCCTGTCTCTCTGATGCTTCTGATAATTTTTGTAGCCTCTGGTGTTCAAGGAGTGCCAAGTGGCACAGAAAACCCAAACTCCCTAAGCAACTGCCACAGCCAATGGGCAAATCCTTCTATGGTTCCCTGCCCTTGGACAAGCCATGCCCTGCACCTGGAATGCTTTCCCCACTCCGTCCACCTGGAAAACACCTGCAAAGCCTTCAAGACACCACTTTCAACTGTCACCTCCTGATTAAAGCCTTCCCCGACCACCGACCACCCCTCCCCAGAATTCATTCCTACTATTCCTCCTCTATGTTTCCTTAATACAAACTCCTATACTCCCACCTCTCCTCCCCCCAACCCCATCGAGCTGTACAATGAAAATGCTTTTCAGTTTCTGTCCAGATTCTCAGCTAAGCTGTGAGTTCCCAGAAGTCAAGGACCAAGTCCATTCCTCTGCATAAGCAATCCTGGCACCCAGCAAGACACTCAACTGTTCATTGAATGAATGAATGAATACATGAGTGAATCTTCCCCATAACAGAATTTTTACAAGATTTAAAGGCATCCGATGTGGGTAAGGGGCAAAGACCATGTTCTTAAAGATCTTCGCAAGCAACACACCCTGGAGACACAGTCCACCTCCGGATGTAGGCACTTTTTGCCGCCTTTTCAAAGGAGTAATGAGAACAAAGGATGTAGGTGTGTTTGGTAGTGATGTGCGTTTGAGGATGTGAAATGCCCCATGGGCTGCCCCTCCCCCACCTAGTTTTTCTCTCTAAGGTTCCTCTGTAAGACTCTCACCAACACCAGGTTCTCGGAGCAGAGCTGGTAGCCCATGCTCCGCACTAGCCTCACCTGTCCTGATATTCCGAGGGGCGCGTTTCTTCTACTGTGCTCTTGGTTTTAAAAGACTAACCCACCACGATGGGTCTAAAATCAGGAAGCATCTATTCTAGGCTAGGCTGAGTCTTGGTAGCCTGGAGGTCTCGGATGGAGATAAGAAGGGGATGGGGATTCCTTTTGTCCCTGAAGAAGTCCACACCCGAGGTTCTTTCATTAAGCAAAGGGAAAGCTGCTGCCTGCTTAGTCCTGGGGAAAATGGAAAGGGCCAGCAGGAAGCTCCTAGACGCCCAACTCTTGTGTTCTCAGCCGGGCTAACTACCGAAGAGTGGCGCCTAGGGCGCAAACGGAGGTAACTTTTGAGCCAACCAAAGCCGGGCACCCCTCCCCAGCCCTCTACGGATAAACCTGCTGCCTAGCATGGGAAGGAGGTTATGCCTCTAGAGAAGGGAAATGAGAGTGGTAAAAGAGAAAACGATAAAAAGCAGAGGGAATGACTATACACCGATTCTAGGGTGCCAAGTCGGCCGCGCGTACCGACGACCGCTATCTTAGGAATAAAAACTCGCGACCCCTACCCTCCACCCCCGCATCGGAGAGTCCTGTTTTTGTCAATTTCCTACTCCACCCCACCCCACCCACACCTTCCAAATCTACTTCTAGCCCCCAGGAGAAAGCGGCTGAGAACGGGTCTCC
This sequence comes from Camelus ferus, assembly GCF_009834535.1. Lineage (NCBI taxonomy): Eukaryota > Metazoa > Chordata > Mammalia > Artiodactyla > Camelidae > Camelus > Camelus ferus. Next base: position 43,985,173 of record NC_045705.1, read on the forward strand.
AAGCCCCGGGTGAAAAGGGGTCTGGGGGCGAGTAGAAGCTGAAAGAAGTGCGCTTAGAGTCCTCACAACTGCGTCTCTGGAGGCAGGACGAAGCGGGGACTTCAGAATATTACGCCAATTATCCTTGCCTCCCCTCCACAACCCAACATGCAATTATAGCGAGAGAAAACTGGTTTGGAGCTTGAGAAAATCTCCCCGGGATTGCCCCCACACTTCCAATTGCCTCTAATAATTGTTTGTCCTGCCCTGGGGGTGGGGGGTGGAGGGCCAAGAAAGAATACTCCTGGAGTTCCCCTGAGGAGAGTCAAGGGGGGACAAGAAGAGATCGCGGAATCCCAGGTTGGTCCGCAGCACCTCACCCCGCGCCGCGCCCTCTCCGGCCCGGGCATCTCCCGCCGGCCGGAATCGCTCTCTCTGCGGATGCGACTCCTGCCGCTGCCCCTTCCCCGCCCGGCCGGCCGTAGGGAAAGCGGTTTCCACGGCACCTGTCAAGTTCGCGGGTGTGGGGCTCGCGGGCCCGCCTTGCTGTGGGTTTCGACCCGGAAGCCGGTTGCTAGCAGAAGGAGGGTGCGCCGGACCGGCCGCGCCCCTCACTCCCGCGTCCGCCAGGCCGTGTCCTCTGGGAAGGGGACACTCCTTGGGGGCCTCCCCCAGCCTGAATCTCACTTTTCACCCTTTCACCTGGAGTAGGGCAAAGAGGTCCAAGAGACCCATCCACGCCCTTCCGCGGACCAGCACGGAGCTCGGCTCCACGTCTTCCCATGCCTAGGTGGGCGCTGGGCACAGCGGCGGGTCTCCAACCCTCCTTCCCCGGATCCCTCCGACAGCCCCAGCCGTACTTACCTGCCCTGGCGGTGCACACGCAGAACCACACAACAAAAATCACATCCCTCAGCATCGCTCCCGAGGGTCCCCGCCAAGGCGGGCGCGCGGAAGCCAGGAGGAAACAAATGCGCCTCGATTCCGAGGCGCGCCGGGCTCGGAGCCGCCAAACTTGCTAGCGGGCGGCGGGGGAGGTGGCTCGGCAACGCCGGGTGCTGCGCTCGGGGATCGCACCGGGAAGGCGGCCCCGGCCGCCCCGCCCCCAGCCCGCCCCCCAACGCAGGCGGTGGCGCCCGACTCGGACCCCGGCGCCCGCTGCGGCTGCGCTCGCCTCGGAGCTGGGGCGGGAACGCAGGGCTCCGCCACTCCGGCACGTTTCGCTCCGAGCCGGGGTCGGCTTCTCCTCCGCCCACGGAGACGCTAGGACCCTGGCGGCAGGCTCGGCAGCTGCTACCACCGGGAGCCCCGGAGCTGGAGTCCCGGGACCCGCTGCCAAAAGGGAGGAGCTGGAGGTGCAAGGCACCCCTTCGGCTTCACGCGCTCCAGCCCAGGCGAACCGACCTCGCCACTGCCGCCGTCTCTGCCTCGGGGCCGCGGTGGGGGCTGCCGAAGTTGCCACACTTCATCTTGGTTGAGACCAAGAACCGCGGAGCTCTCGCAGGGGGATCTTTTTCCCGGGGAAACCCTGACCCAGGCGGCGCCACCGAGCGCGCCCAGCGCCTCCTCGTAAAACAATTACTCGGGATTTGCTCGGGCAACTGGGTGGGGAGGGGCGAGCAAGGACCTGAGGGGGATAATGGCTGAGTCCCGGCTCACCACCTGTACTTGTCTCGTCTCTCCGGGGGGTCCCTCTTAATTGGGTACACGCATTGGGGGTTCAGGGAGAGGGCACTGAGGCGCGGGGTGTCCAGAAAAAAGATCCCCGAGCCTGAGTGAGCCACGGTGGGGGACTGGGGAGTCTATTTGCAGACCTTCCGATTCTGCAGGGCAAATGCTGCCACTTAGGGGAAATTCCTAAACCTTTTTTTTTTTCTTGAGTGACTTTCTGGTTTTTTTTCCCAAAAGCCCTTTTCTCCTTTCATAGTTACGCTTTGGCCTCTCCCGCAGTTCCTCTGGGTCCCTCCCCAACACCATTCCCGGGAAAGAAAAATCTGGGCTTTGTTTTATAAGTGTGGGCACGAATACAAGTCCTCCTTCTGCTATGTGACCCCCTTCTGGAACCGAGCCTTCCCTAGAAACATCTCCCAGGTTTGTCGCATTTCCCATCCAGGAATATTATTTATAACTAGCATGCAGAGTCGTGAAAACAGAAGTGACAGACCCTCTGATTTATACTGAGTGAGCCCCATATGATTTAAGGCTTCCCAGGTTGCTCACTCTGGTCCCCTCTGAGTCCACCCCACCCTTCTGATACTGGCAATGGCGAACCCAGAGAAGGGAAAGGAAACTTCTCTGCACACCAGCCCTTCCTCATTTCCCAGGAAATAATACCAAAATTCCAGAATCCTCTTCACTAATACGGATCTGCCTTTCTCACCCTTGTATCCCCTCACTTCACATATTCCTAACCCCTGCATAAGTATGACCCCAGGAGATCCCACTGAAGGTCGCCCAACCAGCAGCATAATTTATTAAGAGAGGAGCTTTTATCTCCATGTTCTTCAGATCCGTGCCCTATTTTCTGGATATTTCTGTATGCAAGCCACTGTCCCACTTGGCCCTTTATATTGTGGTCCCTTAGCAGGTGAAAAAGAAAGTGAACAAGCAGATAAATTCCAACTCCTAACAGCTGAGGATAGATGACGGGAGGCCAACAAAGAAATCTATTGTCACTCCAGAAGCTGAGCTGAAAGATTAAGAGAAAAACTGATGTCTAAGGCTGAACTGATTCTCCATCCCTTCTGGGATTCAACTGGAGCCCAGAGGGGATCTGCCTGCCTTGACTCTGGGTTTTCATTACAGAGGCAGGACTTTTTGCTTCCACCTTGGAGCATGTTACATTTAAAACTAACATTAAAATCCCACTTCTTGCGGAAAATAAGGATTCCCCAAGTTTAGCTGAGCCTTGTGAATGAGGACTCCCCAACATCATGTTGTGTTGTGACAGCCATGCCCCGTCTCTCCTCTGCAGATTCTC